>NW_008795128.1:4380778-4403522 GCF_000699145.1 Aptenodytes forsteri
CGGTCTCCCCAGGAATGGGTGCTGTCTCTCTGCCAACTTTCCCACACTCCTGCATCCCTCCGGGAACCCCGCGGGTCGGGACCCCCGCATTGGTTCACGACCCCGGGATGTGTGGAGTCGTGCAGGGCTGCAGCCCTGCCAGGGCACCGGGACGAGTTCTGGCAGCCCCCTTCCCTGCTCCCATCCAAACCAACACCGCTCCCTGGTGTCCCTCTGATTGCCTAGGAACTGGCCCTGTCGGCACCCTGCCACGGGCATATGAGCAGCCTGTGCCCCCGGGGCAGGCACCCCCACAGCGGGGACCCCAGGGTGGGGGTTATTTGCTCCCCTGGTAGCTCCTCTTGAAAGGAGATTTGTTTTCTGGGCAGGAAACTACCTGCACGCTTTCTTTGCTTCCCTCTATATTCCAACAAGAGCAGCAGGGACAAGTTCCCATATCTTTTGGATAATTTGTCCCCATGCTGGACAAAACTCCTCTGGCCCTTGTGGCCACCTCTCAGGACATGACTAGGCAGAAGTCTCCCCACCTCTCTGCAGAGCCCTTTGCCGGGTTGGGCATTGCAAGGGGGACAGATCGTGGCCCCTCTCTCCCTAGGTGTGGATCCCATCTGCCCTTTAGCCCTTGCTGGCCCTGCTGCGCCCTCCCTGCTGGTAACGGCAGAGCTGCCCCATGCTCTCCATTGGCCCATCATGGGCAAGAGTTGGGCAGCCCCCTTTCTTTTCTCCCAAAATAATGACATTGGCTTCAAATCGGGGAACAGTTCTTGTCATTTTTTTAAATGAAAGCAATGCTGGCTTCTCGTCTGTCCTGCTTTCAACCCCTCTGACTGTGCTGTGGCATTTTCTAGCTGGTCTTTGCAAACCCAAGGCTAGGGAGATACTTCCCAACCCGAGGAACAACTAGCATTCTTCTGTGACCTGCTAGCAAAGTTGGTGGGCTCTGCTTGGGCGTTTGGAGGCTCCTTGCTGTGTCACAGGTGCCTTGAGTGACCTCCGAGGGCAGCTCGGCTTCTCCTGCCACTACTTGCAGGATGAGCAGAGGGGCTGGGAGGGCTGGTACCCACCCAGTGGGGTGGCTTGTTGATGCTGGCACTGTCTATCAAAATACTCAGATGCCAGGGTCCTAGAGCCTAGGCTTTCGGTGAAACATCACCAGTGACAACGCTCACGTTGAAATCGCAGGTGACAGCAAGATGCTTTTCACTGTCACTACTGCTGGGCATCACCTTCTGCTTCCTAATGCCTTGACTTCTGTGATCTGAGCACCTGCTGCTGCTTTCCAGCCTGGACTAGGCCCCCATGAGGCATCCCAACAAAGAGCAGGGCATCCGAGGGGGGGATTTCACCCATACAGAGATCCTAAGAAATAGCGACCCATCCCCTGTTCACCCCTCAGCCGGGCTGGTAGCCAGTGGGCAGAGCCCCTGGGTGGGGAAGGTGGGGATGGGAGCAGGTATCTGGGAGGGGGGTGGTGTCCCTGTGTGTGGCAGCCCCCGATTCCTGCGGGAGCCAAGCCAACGCGCCCTTGCTCAGAGCCGGCAGCAAGTTCCCAGGTCTGCCGGATGGAGCGGCGGCAGCCCCAGGAGTGACCCGGTGAGTGGGCAGTGGGAAGCTGGCAGGAGAAGGAGGGCTACCGGTAAAAGCGGCTTGTTTATTCACACAAGGGGCATACCTGTCTTGGTGGGTCAGTCTGTTTTCTTTCATAGACGAGAAATGAACTGAAATGATTAACTAATGCTGTGATCCAATTACTCTGAGTTTGCAGAAGGAGCATGGTTTTTCTCTTTAAACTGTCCCCACGAGGATCCTATTGATATCAGGTTTTGTCATGGTTGGGGTTTTGTTGTTGTTTTTTTTTTTAATTAAAATGACAAACACCTCCCCAGGAAAAAAAAAAAAAAGACAAAAACAGGGAATAAAAATAGTGAGACCAGGACAAACGGCTGATGCGGAGCAGTCCCTAGCATGCCTTCGCTGTGGAGCCCTTCTATGCCTGCTCTGCTGAGCCCCGGCCAGCAGCACCCACAGAGGTGAAGAGAGCTGGTGAGTGCCCAGCTGAGGTGGCAGACGCAGCTCTGCAAAGACAGTGGGGATAGCAATAGCGAGAGGAGAGGGAAATGGAGGCTGTTTGCAAGGGGCTGCTGCTTTCTGCACAAACGCAGCTCCTCTTTCTGCATGCACGTACAAGCAGCAAGAGTTTCATGTGCGCAAGCTGACCCCTTCTCCTTGGCACACTAAATCAGGGCTTTGATCGACATCTTCTGGAGAAGTAGGCGTTGTCCTTGAGCCGGTCTCTGCTCAGTCTGACACGGGGCTATGCCCTTGTTGCTCTCCAGTAAGCCAAGGGAGGAGGTTTGCTTTGCATTTCAGCATCCATTCTGGGCTGGCCCTAAAACTGTGTATTTAAAGGATGTGTTTCGGGGAGATGCGAGGGTGCAGGACATGGCGCAGCCAAGAAGTGGAAGTTTGGACCAGATCATTCCCATCTGCTTTTCCTCCTCTCTTCATGACTCTCCCAGCATCCCCCACTGACTGCTCCTTAGTCCACCTTAGCACCAGTGCCCACCACGAGTGTGCCAGGGGCCGGTGGTGGGCTGAGGGGCTCAGCACCTGGGCCATGTTGAAGCCTCTTCAAGCCAGTATTTGGAGCCATGCCAAAGCCATCCCTCTTCCGAGGGATTCAGGTGACCAGTTAGAAAACAGCCACCAGTTTCTAGGAAGACGCATGTGCTCTTCTGCCCAGGGCCCTGGCAGGCCAGGCGGTGAGGGTCTTAATAGGTGGCTGTGATCTAACTCATAGCCAAGTGGAGGAGTGTGCCAGCCCTGACTGTCCCCCTGGGAGAGCACTGCCCACCATGACATCCCTTTAGCCCTTTAGTCACGGGAAAGGCTCACTGCATCCAGACCCTTGAACGTGCCGAGGTTGGCCCTTGCACTATATTCAGACAAATTCATTTGCTGCAACTTCAAGGGGGAATTAGGCATTTGCTGGCCAAATGAATCTGGGGCAAATGCTCCCCGGGCAGGCTTGCCCGCTACGCCAGTATTTTGCTGGTGCAGGAGCATAGGGCTGGGTGTCTCGCCTGCAGGTACCCCCCCCCGTGATGTTTAGCAGCAGGGCTTTAGCAGCAGACACACAACTAGTCCCTGTCCCCCCCGGCAGACACCTGGGTGTCCCCACCCTGTGTGCATGTTGGCATCCATCCCACTTTCCCTGCAGAGGGATGTGCTGATCCTGCTGGGCCTTGACTCTGGGACAGGACGCTGTCATTTGACCTGGCTTCAGATCTTGAGTCCCTCGGTACAGCGAGCATTGGCAAGCAAGGCTCTGCTGGAGCTGTTCCCCATCCTGACCCCTCGTGTGCCAGGCGCCTTCACCCTGGGGCTGCTCCCGGGACCCTCCAGAGATGCCTTCAGCCCTGAGGCTGCACTGCATGGAGGAGGAACTCAAACAAAGACTCAGTTTATACCTCGTAAGATGTAAGTTTGCTGAGAAAATTAACTTCACCAGCCTGTCCAAGCCTCCAAATGCCGTGGCTGCAGGCACAGAGATTGTCCGTTTGACAATCCCAAAACTGTTGCTGGAGGTCCTGCAAATCAGAACCGTGGGAGTGACACCAACCCTCCTGTCTTGCTGTGACCCTGTACCCCTCACCCCTGGCATCCCATGGCCCACTCAGTGCACGAGGCAGCGGCAGAGGTGCCCAAGTGCCCCGTCCCCTTCCCATCCCGCCCTGCCCCAGCGTTAGGCAGGCTGAGACGTGCTCGTGCAGAGGACCCGCATCCACCCTGGGTGCTGTTTCTGTGACTCAGAGAGGGCTGGAGAGGGATGTGGGGAACCACAGGGCTGTTTGCTTGTCTTCAAGAGCCTCGCAGAGGAGTTTCATCCTAGGTCAGCTGGCACAGGAAGAGCAGCAGCTGGGAAGTTTGTCCTTTAAAGGCAGGACTCAGTGTAAACCATGGAGCTCCTCAGACACAGCAGGCTCGGCCAGAGCTATTGACGTGGTACCAAGCTATCGAGGCTAGCTGTGCTCCTCTAGCCAAGAAAGCCAGGCAGTGAAGCAGCCCCTCTGCTACCACAACTGCTGTTAAATCTAATGTATTTTATGGCACCTTGCAGCTTGCAGGTCGTAGCAGCAACATATCTTGGCACTGCTGAAGCTGGACAGGAGGCAGCGGGGGCTGGCACCAAGTGCCTCAGCTGGAGGCATCTGGAGGACGGGGGTGAAGTGTTGTCCGCATGTTTAAGGCTCGTGGCAGAGTTCATTTGTGTTGGCCGGTTAACGCATTAATGTCTTTAGACTCTTTAAGCAGAATTAGATTGATTCATCTGTGGGAAACTCAAAGCTCCAGTTGTGCAACACCAAGGTCTGAAAACATCACTCTGCAAACACAATGTCCCAGGCCCTGGCATCCGCTCCAGGTCACGGGACAGCTCTCTAGAGGCATGCATGGCGCCTTGCTTCAGTGATCCCTCGCTCGCAAAACCTCCCGATGTTGATGTTAGCTGGGCCCCCCCACGGGCAGCGCGGCAGGCTGGCTCTGCTGCGGAGGGACAGGCGTCCTTGTGGGATCTTTGCATGACTGAGATGGGAAGGAGTGTATCCTGCATCTCACCATCTCTAGTGCCTTCAGGGTAGTTTGGATCCCAGCTCCACCGGCAGTTACATCATGTGCAGTCCCAGCTAAAGCCAAAAAAAAGTGTGCGTGTGTGCAGAGAGGAGTGGAGAGCAATGAAACCCTACTGGCATCAGCCTTCGCCTGACAACAGGCATGAGTTGCCTAGGCTTGGGTCTGCCTTTCTGCAGCACTTAGGAGCAGTGTCTAGCACAGTCATCTCTAGGCTGTTTGAAGAGCTCAGGTCACCCACCATGGCCCATAAGTGATGCCTGACTCATGAAACTTTCTGCCATGATGTGCAGCCACAGGCAATGAGGTGGTTAAAGCCCCTGTAGGGTGCTGCCTGCGGCATTAGTGTAGGGCCACGACAGGCTGGAGACCACTGTCCTGCGGTGAGAGAGGTGACTCCTAGGCAGAGCTGGACTGCCTGAATGGGAGAGCTGCGGCCCACGAAGGTTTCCAGCCCCAGCATGGCTCCCGCTCTGCCGGCGGGAGCCTCCAGGGAAGGCAACAGGGAGAGATTTGTAGGCAGTGTCTCTGCGTGAGGTCTCTCCCTCTCAGAAGGGTTTCTTAGGGCTCTTCTGTGGGGGAGATGTGTAATCCCACCCTGGCAGCCTGAAGCTATTCCCACCTCCTTCCTCTCCATCCCTCCCCTCCTCTGTTGTCGCCACGGATGGGAGTTTCCTACCTGTTCTCCTCCCCTGGCACCCATGCTTCCCATGCTGCCTGCCCATGCCCCGGGCTCCCCTGCCCACCTTCTGCTCTTGCTCCTGTCCTTCTTCACTCTGTCCCCTTGCTCAGGCATCACCTCCAATGCCAAAACCTCTGGGCAGATCTCGTGGCCAAGTAGGGGTCTAATGTTTTCATTTTCCTTCCCCAAAGATTCCCCTCTGCTGTCTGTCCCCAGGACTAGGCCTTTCCTCTGTCACATCCACATCCACCCAGCAGGGCCCTTGCTCTTGCCCGATTTTCTGTCCTTGGCTCAAGGCATCAGATCTCTTTTCTCTTACTCATTGCTTAGCTAGCTTATTTGTTCTTTCAAAACCCTGCAGAGCGTCGCCCTGCTCCATGGGGCAAGGGGCTCTTACCCACTCTTTAAAATTTCAGATGAGCACCTTGGTGCTTTCCCTCTGCAGCCCTCAGCTCTGGGATGAGTTGCTTACAGAGAAATGTGGCCCCCCTGCCCCCCCGCCCTCCTAACAGCTCTGCCTGTGGCAAACACTGCATCCCTGATGCACAGAGCCCAGTGTCCATCCATCCCCCTGCCTGCCCTGGGCTCCTCCACCACCACCTGTAGCCACCCAGTGCTCCTGCAGCCTTTTACCTCTGTGCAGAGGTCAGGAGAAAGGCATCTGATCTAAATCCTTTAGTATTATTGGGAAGGGAAGGATTGCCCAGGGCTGCCAAGTCCTCCCCGGTAGTAGGTGGGTAAGGAGAGAGGGTCTTTCCCAGCTGGTCTGACTGAAGAGCATCTCCTGGCTGGAGCCCTCCACAAGAGCCCAGCACCCAGCAGGCAGTCGCACCTCCCTCCTGGCGAGCCCCTACCTTCCCAATGAGATGCAATCTCATGGAAGCAGCTGCCCTTCCCAGCTCACACTTGGTGCTTTGCCTGAGCTGCGTCCCCACCCCACGGTCCGTGGGGACCCCGGGGGGCAAGGAGGGCGCAGGGTGCTGCGGCTCTCTGCATGGGGGTCAGCTCCCCCCTTGCCCAGTGCCAGCCCTCGCTCCTAGGGGGGAGCTGGGGTGGACTGGCACCCTGGGTGAGTGGCCAGCATGGGTGACTGTGCAGGGTAGTGGCAGGGTGAGGGGGCTTCCCTGCAAGGGGCTTCCCCCTTGCTGTCCCCAGGTGAGGCCTGTCCTTGTCCCTGGGGCAGGGGGAGCTGCTCTTCTAAGCAACCAGATCTGGGGTCTTGCAACTCCCTGCCCTCTTCCCCCGGGTCCCTCTTCCAGCGCTGTCTCTCCCACAGGCGTCTGATCCTGGCCACTAACCTCTCCCTGGGGAGAGCCCAGCTAATCCAGGCAGCCACTTGTTGCTGTAATCCATCGTTGCCCTTGCCCTTGCCCTTGCCCTTGCCCTTGCCCTTGCCCTTGCCCTTGCCCTTGCCCTTGCCCTTGCCCTTGCCCTTGCCCTTGCCCTTGCCCTTGCCCTTGCCCTTGCCCTTGCCCTTGCCCTTGCCCTTGCCCTTGCCCTTGCCCTTGCCCTTGCCCTTGCCCTTGCCCTTGCCCTTGCCCTTGCCCTTGCCCTTGCCCTTGCCCTTGCCCTTGCCCTTGCCCTTGCCCTTGCCCTTGCCCTTGCCCTTGCCCTTGCCCTTGCCCTTGCCCTTGCCCTTGCCCTTGCCCTTGCCCTTGCCCTTGCCCTTGCCCTTGCCCTTGCCCTTGCCCTTGCCCTTGCCCTTGCCCTTGCCCTTGCCCTTGCCCTTGCCCTTGCCCTTGCCCTTGCCCTTGCCCTTGCCCTTGCCCTTGCCCTTGCCCTTGCCCTTGCCCTTGCCCTTGCCCTTGCCCTTGCCCTTGCCCTTGCCCTTGCCCTTGCCCTTGCCCTTGCCCTTGCCCTCCTTCCCCTCTCTGCTGGCTGAACCCAAAGCCCTTCCCGGCAGCAGGACCTGTAGCTGCAGCAGGGTTATTTCTGTTGCACTGCCTTGAAACAGCTGGGTCCTATTAAAGCTTCAGCCCAGAGATACAAAAGAACATGAGCATCTCTCTGAGGCAGAGAGCATTAATGCAGTAGATGGGAGGGGAGAAGTGTGGCTCTAGCCCAGGCTCAGCTGGAAGCTGAGCCCCTTCCCCGCTCACTGGCATGGGCTGAGCTCTGCCGCCAGCACAGAGCTGCAGCCCTTGGGGGCCAAGGCAGAGGGCACAGGAGGGAAGGGATGGCGGCCCCCCCGGCCCCGTGATGTTACTCACTGGAGCCGCTGTGGGCACAGGAGCTGCTGGGGAGCCGCCGGTGCCCAGGAGCCATGGGCTGGGCACAGTGGGGTAAGGCTGGGGTTGGCTTGCATGGTGTTTGCCAGGCACGCTCGCTATTAGCTTTCCACTGATATAGGTTATTTATTGGGCCTAATAATTGGGTGACACATGGTTAATTAATTGTCAGAGTGGCCAGTGTGCTGGAAGGTTATTTATAGGAGTGACTTTTAACTACTTATACCCACTTTCTTACCCATTTGCTTCTTGCCTGGTAATACTGGGGGTAGACAGTGTGTGGCCCCTTACAAGCTGCGTATGATACAGGGCACTTTAGGGATACAGGCAAGCACTGGGGGGCCAGCTTGGGCAGGGGGGTGCAGCCGTGCCAGCAGTGGGATGCTGATGAGTGTGCTGGGCTGGGTGCTACTGAGGTGGGTGGCTCGTAAGCCAGGGCTCTGACCTGCAAGCACCTCTCATGGCCAGGTGCATGCCGCATTGGACAGGGTGCCTTGGTTTTGCTTTAAAACCCAGCGACAACCATGTAGTTACAAGCAGCAGCGAAGACAGGGAGGTTCCTGGCTTGCTCGGGGCGGGCGGTCAGGTTAGGTCCTGGACACAGGAAATTGTCAAAATCTGATGCACCAACATGTGCCAAGCGCAGGAGGGTTCTCCAGCCCCCTCACCTCCCCCCGAAAGCTGGCAGCGCCTGCTCCGCTGAGCTCACTGCATCTCCAGTAGCTCCAGGAAAAGCCGTCAGAGACTCGCAGCTTGTGGGGACGGAGGAATTTGCTTTGCCTCATCAGAACCAGTTGAATAGTAGAGGAAGAAAAAGGATTAAATTATTCAATGGAAAAATAAAATGCCCAGATCGACCCTATCCATTACTGGCAAGGAGCAAGTCCTCTGGCGCGATGGCTCAGATCTCCTCTGGAGCAGGATAAGGACTTCAGGGGCCCATCGACCCTCGCTGTGCTGGAGGCGCGCCAGCGCAGCTGCCAGCTGGAGCCGGGAGGGCAGAGGGAGCCCTGCCATCTTAACACAGCAAATCCCGCTGGCCCCTTGTCTCCTTTCTGTTTTCCTGGTTGGTTTATTGCCTTCATTGCTGCCTATGCAGAGGCACAGGAGCAGCCAGACACCTCCCCGACGGGGCAAATCCAGGCTAATCCCCCCGCCAGGCACAGGGTCCCCCTCTATCCTCTCCCCATATACTATATTTCTAAGGTGCCTGTTCCTGGTATCTAGGAGCTCTATTTTCACACTCTTTGAGGGGTGTGAATCTGTCAACCAGAACAATCCCTCACTAGCTGTAAACTGGTGCCGTGACTCAGGAACTAATTAACGGCTATTAGATAACACAATTAGCACCACAAACTGTCACCCCTCAGTGGAGCGTTGCCCCATCCCTTTGTGTCACAGATATGCATGAGCCATAAACACAAGTATCCCTTTAGCATCTTCTATCCCTCCCCTCTTTTTTCTCCCTCCCTCCTCTCCCAAGGCCGGTTGCGACTGTGCTAACTGCCCAGCCCCACATCACATCAGTGGTTTGACATGAGGGAACAAATCCCATTAAGATTTTCACCCTCCGTGCTTTTAGGAAGGCCAGGACAAGCAGGGGGCTGGCAGCGGGGCTAGGAGGGCTGGCCCAGCTCTTTCCAGTAGTGACGCTGGAGCTGATGTGCCCTGGCCCCAGCCCTCTGCACCCAGCTGGAGCAGGGGGTGATGTGTGCCTTCCCCTGGGATGTCCCTGTGGTGAAGGGGGCCAGCTTCCCTCCCTTCTGGAGTCAGGCAGCGCCCAGAGCCCAGCACGGTGCACCCAGCCAGAAGCTGGGCTTGGGGTCTCTTCAGCTTTGCTGTTCCTCCAAAGGGCTGATTGCACCCATGCAGAGCAAAAGCCCGTCTCCTCTGGGAGCAGCTCACACTCAGAAGCCCCTGGGAAAGTAATGGTTTCTCTAATTCCAGTCCTTCCCCTAAGAAGGTCGTCTTCTCCTGACTGGCATGTGAGCATGGGGCTTGGTTTCTGGTGGCGGTGTTTGCCAAGTGTGCTGGGTGTGTGCACAGCCCTGCTCATTCCCAGAGACCTCATTTCAATACGCACATGGACCAGCCGTGACTCTGCCCACACCTGCCCCCACTCCCCCGGCCTCGAGGATGAGGATGGGGCTGGGATGGAGGCAGTGATGGAGCAGGGAGGGGAGGCAGCTGGTGGTGGCGTGAGGGACAGGGGCTGTGGACGGGCACAGGGAGGCTGTGCAGTACAGGGAGCAGAGGCAGGGGACACTGAGGCAGCAGGGCTGCTTGCTCCAGGAGCTCATCCCGCAGCTCAAGGTGCCACCATCACATGGGTGTGTGTAAATACCAGCCTCTCCCGCTGCCTTTGCCGCACCGGTGGGCAGGGCAGCTGTCTCCTGCCACATGGGGAGTGACAGGGAGGGCAGGAGCAAGCAAGACCCTCTGTCCCAGATGGGTTCAGTGCTTGGTCACTAACTGCACCCGATGGAGCACCTGCCTCTATCTGGTGAAGACTTTTTGGGTATGGGATGACCATCAGCAGTCCATGACAGGGCTTTCTCCTTTCCTGCCTGGTGATGGGCTGCAAGGTACTTTGCAGGGGCTGACAGGCTGGGAAGCCTTGCCAGAGTGGCGCACCAGGTGTGCGGCAAGGAAACAGCAGGAGCTTTCCGCTGTGCCCTCAGATGTCACCCTGTGACCGAAGAAGGGTGGGCAGGACTGGCTTTGTGCTCTTGCTCTGGAGCTGTCTCCTCACCCAACAGTGGTGGCACCCGTGATCTCAGGCAGCGATGGGGACCCTGCTGTGCCAAGCGCTGCCCAAAACAAGTGGACCCCACCTAAATTACAACCTTCTCTGCTTGGATCTGCAGCCACCTGTGCCTTGTGTCTTCATCCATAACATGCAAAATGTTGGGTGGGAAGGGAAAGGCATTTCCCTGCTTTGAGGACATGCTTGCTGAGTGCTGCAGGGGCCACAGAAACCCTTAGACCAAAAGATGCTATCAGTGAGGAGCTGGAGGCTCCTAATGGCTTCGATGGAGAGGAGAAAACCAGCCATAAATCACTGCCAGAAGTCCTAGGGAGGGAGGAGGCCAGTAATGGAGTTTGCTGTAGCTGGCTGGCGGGAGCAGGTCTGGGAGAGCACCCGCTGAGTGCCGCAGACAAGGGATGGCGTGTGCAGGGAGAAAAGCCAACTGGTGTCACAGGTATGGGCCTCAGCCCCAGGAGCCCTTCTGAAGTGGCCTCTGGGCTTTGCTGCGTCTCCTCCCTGGCTGTGGTGCCAGCACGGGGGCGGGGGGCAGAGGGGGATGGAGACAGGGAGGGCGATGTGGGATGGGGGGGCATGAGGGTAGCGAGAGGAGAAATGTGCTCTTGGAGGTGCAGGAGGAGAGAGATGGGCAGCGTGGGGCAGGGGGGAGGCATTTAGTGGGGCATGGAGAGGTCCCTTGGTGTCTGGGGGCTTCACAGCATTGGGGACAGTGATGCAGCTGGCGTGAGAGTGGAGATGGGATTGCACTGGCGAGTCCATTGCAGCACTGCAGCTCTCCTGCGTGCTCCCTCCGTTCTCAGGCACATCCTGGGGGTGCAGGCAGAGCTGGGGCTGCCCGAGGGCTGTGCCCCCACCCGGGCCCCCACCCAGGTGCCCTCCATCCCCATGGGCAGTGGGGGAAACCAGACTCAACAGGCTGGAGCTGCTGGTGCTAAAGGGGAGTCCCCCAGGACAGAGCAGGGCAAGTTTATCCCGAAGAGGGCTGTCAAAGCAGCCAGCGACCCGGCGAGCTCAGAGAGGGTGTCTGGGGCAGAAGAGAGAGACAGTGGGATGGAGAGAGCAGAAGACGGGGAAAGAAAAGATGTGTGACAGGCCGGGGCATGGCAGAAAATAGTGAGGGTGTTTGTGTGGTGTTTGTATCTTCTGGCTGCACATGTTGTTGTATGTCTGTGTTGTATGTATCTTCACACCCTTAACCGTTTTCAGTCTCCCTCCTACCCCCAAACGGGAGATTGCTTTATTTTTGCCCTTCAGTGAAGGCTCATTTTCAAAACACCCGTTTAAGTCCTTTATCCTGAGGCTGCAGTTGCCTCTGTCTCAGCACACCAGTTTCCAGCATGACCTCTGGGTGGCATCCAAAGACACGCAAGTGGGGCTGTGCCAGTCTTTTCCTCCTTCATTTCTTGTGATCTGTACAAATGGTTTTATGGAGTGGGACGAGCTGGACTTTTACTTCAGGCAACCGAGAACACAAGCCTCTGTCAAGACTGATAATTAATTAAATGCACTTAGAAGAGGATGCTGGTTCACAAACTAAAGTGAAAAACTGAAACCCTCATTTAGCGGAGACGAAGGAAAGGCTTCTTTTAAAGATTTTCAAATTCTTCCTGGAAGAGCTGGGGTAGATGTCTGGTTGATTGCTAGCTTGTCTGATCGGTCTGATTAGCTGTTACAAGAATGACAGCTAAATCTCCCCATCTCTTCAAAGCGAAGAATTTAAAACTCATTTCAATTGTACTGAAACCAACCCCCAAACTGCCACGATTATATATCTCTAAGTCATTTTACACACTTATCACCTCTTCTCGCATCCCTGGCTGGGTGCCCAGGAAGGATGGCAGCAGAAACCGCTTTTCTTCTCCCTTGATGCATCCCTTGCGCTTGGAGCTCGGTGCAAAGCTGGGCAGTGCCGCCAGGCTTCCTCGCCCTGTCAGTATTTAGCATTTAGTATCTGCCAAAGGGTGTTGCTTTCTTTTCAAAGCACTTTGTCTTTGTGAGCCACGTGTAACAGGCTCAGAGGATTAATAGTACAGAGGTATTTCTTTGGCTCTCACCCACTTCTTTCCCCTGCACGTGTAAGACAATCCCAGCCACTATCGCAGCTACAGAGATAGCGTAGCCTTGCTAATGCAGAAGCTGCCTTAATGGCTACGTTGGTACCCTGGGTTTAGCATCTCAGCAGCCATGCTTCCATTTTCCCACACCTGCATTTCTTCAAAAAGTGGTTATATTAAAACCTTGGCTGTTTGCTGATGGTAGAAATCTACCCTCACCACAAACGAAAGGCAAGCGCATTTCTTTTAAAAGACTTTAAAAATACAAACCGATACCAAAGCCTGCCAAACCCTGTTTTGGAGAGGAGCGCGTTAATGGCGTGTTTATACATCTAGCAAAATCAGCTTCAGGAGTCCCAGGGGTTTGGAGCCAGCACTGCTACCCAAGGCAGCTTGCAGAGACACGCTGTGCTAAGCACTCCCGCTGCGCATGCCGGCGTGGACGCCTGCCCGATGTGCCAGCCCCCGCTGGGCTACCGGCAGCAGCACACATGGGGCTGGGTGGGCAGCCTGGCAGGACCCCCACCCCAGGCGCCAGGTGGAGCTGCCGGAGAGGCTGCCCTTGCTGGGCTGGTGGGGTCGGGATGCCTCCAGCAGCCCGGGTGATGGCCCAGCAGGTTTTGGGGGTCTGGGTGGTGTGGGAGAGGCAGGTTGGATGCGAAGCTCCTCTGTCCAGCCCACCTCCCCCCATGCCTTTGCTTCTCCTTCCCCTTCCAGGAAACTCCCCTTCATCCCAACACATCAATTTTGGTCCATTGATTTTTTTTTTTAAGGTCCATTCTCCTCTTACCTTGGGGGGTTAACCACAGGCACCTTGGTTTGGATGAAGGCAGTCTTTCTGTCCATAATTCTTTCCGCCTTTCATAAATAATTCCATGTAGCAGGCTGAGATGTCTGGGTTCACCCTGTACATCTCCACGGCTGGTGTGGTTGCAGCTGCAGTGTGATGTGGGACTGGGGGAAGGGGCCAGCATTTCCCACCATCGCTGGCTGATGGCACTTGTGCGGTCCCTTCCCTCTCCTGCGCCTGTCGGGGCTGGGCTGTGAACCAGGCCAAGCCAAATTACCCCGTTTCAGCCTTGTTTGGGTTTTCAGCATCTGCCTCCGAGCAGTGTTACCCCTTTGTCAAGGCTACCTCTGTTGGAAAGGTTGGTGTCCCCCAGTAAGATGTTGTGGGACTCACATGAACTCCTTGGGGCTGAAGCTGTAGTGTAACTTGCTGTTTTCCCTGTCCCAGATTTCATCTTCCAGAAGGAGCTGTTTGCTGCCAGAGATACAGGTGAGCTGAGCAGACCATGGCATGGGCTTCGTGGGGTAGCCCCCTCTTGTGGGGGGGGCTTTGTGGGGTAGCCAGCGGGACATGCCTGGGGCATACCATAAACCTGCTCTCATCCCTGGGGCAGGGCACCGGCTCCGTGCCACGCTGTCCTCGCAGTAAGCACTGTGCATCACCACTCGGCTCCGCAGCCCCCTTCCTCCTGCAGGCCCTCGGCCTCTCTGCATGCCTCCCCGGGGCACACTGGGGCTGTGCTCCTGCTAGGAGGTGGTTCCAGGCCCTGCAGAGAAGGGACCATCGCACCCTGGCCAAAAGGCTGTCCCCAGCCCTGTCCCTGCTCCTCTCCCTGCAGCCCCGTGTGTCTCCTCCATTGCTAAATGGGGGCATGCTAAATGGTGCCTTCAAAAAGCTCCTGGGAGAAGGCTGCAATGGCAGAGAGAAACCCAGTAACACTGGGAGATTTTCGAGCACTAGCCAGAGCAGTGCTGGCCTGGGAAACTGAGGAGGAAGCAAACGCTGCCAGCACGGGCAAGCAGGTATGATATTCTGCCTTTCTGTCCCCGCTCCCCTTGCAGATCCCATGCACAACCTCTCTGCTCAGCCCTGGCAGGCAAAGATGGCCAACCTGACCTATGACAACTTCACCCTGGGCAACCACTCCGAGGTGGCCATCCAGCCTCCCACCAACTACAAGACAGTGGAGCTGGTTTTCATCGCCACGGTCACCGGCTCGCTCAGCCTGGTCACCGTGGTGGGGAACATCCTGGTGATGCTGTCCATCAAGGTGAACCGCCAGCTCCAGACTGTCAACAACTACTTCCTCTTCAGCCTGGCCTGCGCAGACCTCATCATCGGGGTCTTCTCCATGAACCTCTACACGGTCTACATCATCAAAGGCTACTGGCCGCTGGGGGCCGTGGTGTGCGACCTGTGGCTGGCCCTGGACTATGTGGTGAGCAATGCCTCTGTCATGAACTTACTCATCATCAGCTTTGACCGGTACTTCTGTGTCACCAAGCCCCTGACGTACCCAGCCAGGAGGACCACCAAGATGGCGGGGCTAATGATTGCGGCTGCGTGGATATTGTCCTTCATTCTTTGGGCCCCTGCCATCTTGTTCTGGCAGTTCATTGTGGGCAAGAGGACAGTCCCTGAGAGGGAATGCTACATCCAGTTCCTCTCCAACCCAGCGGTGACCTTCGGCACGGCCATCGCTGCTTTCTACCTGCCTGTGGTCATCATGACGGTGCTGTATATCCACATCTCCCTGGCCAGCAGGAGCAGGGTGAGGAGGCACAAGCCTGAAAGCAGGAAAGAGAGGAAAGGCAAGTCCCTCAGCTTCTTCAAGGCCCCCCTGATCAAACAGAACAACAACAACTCCCCCAAGGGGGCCGTGGAGGTGAAGGAGGAGGTGAGGAATGGGAAAGTGGATGACCAGCCCTCAGCACAGACAGAGGCCACTGGCCATCAGGAGGAGAAGGAGACTTCCAATGAGTCCAGCACAGTCAGCATGACCCAGACCACAAAAGACAAGCCCACAGCAGAAATCTTGCCAGTGGGGCAAGGACAGAGCCCATCCCACCCCCGGGTGAACCCGTCTTCCAAGTGGTCCAAGATTAAAATTGTCACCAAGCAGACTGGGACCGAATGCGTCACCGCCATCGAGATCGTCCCAGCTAAGGCAGGAGCCTCTAACCACAACTCCCTGGCCAACAGCCGCCCAGCCAACGTCGCCAGGAAGTTTGCCAGCATCGCCAGGAGCCAAGTACGGAAGAAGCGCCAGATGGCAGCCCGGGAGAAGAAAGTCACCCGGACCATATTTGCTATCCTGCTAGCCTTCATACTCACATGGACTCCATACAACGTGATGGTCCTCATTAACACCTTCTGTGAGACCTGCGTACCTGAAACAGTGTGGTCCATCGGCTACTGGCTCTGCTATGTCAACAGCACCATCAACCCAGCCTGCTATGCCCTCTGCAATGCCACTTTCAAGAAAACCTTCAAGCACCTTCTCATGTGCCAGTACAGGAACATTGGCACAGCCAGATAAACTGGCACTCAGGGACCACTTCAGCAACATTAAGGAAGCCCTTCCCTTTGCCTCCTTCGCCGGGGGGCCCTCTGCTCCCCACTCACAATAGTGCAGACTGTGCAGTGATTGCAGATAATGGCCTTCATCCAATGCTGACAAAGGTCCAAGGCACCTCTGAGCTGCAGCTCCTTCCAGTCATCCTGGGCCTGGAGACTAGCTTGGGGAGCCAGCGGGAAAGCCAGAGGCAAGAGGAGGAGATGTGGTCACCAGAAGCCCCCTCCAGCTCCCTGCTCTTGAGAGGCTGGCCAAATGGCATCAGTGTTTGTCCTAAGACTGGATGCCTCTTCTCCCCCTTGCTGACCGCCTCCAGGGCATCAGAGCTTGTCTGCATGCAGACAGCCTAATGCTGGATGCTTTCAATAGGCTTTTAAACCATTTATTACCCAAGAAATGAAAAGAAACCGGGGCCAAACATTTGCCAGCCATTTTGGACCAGGCTGGTTCGGGCGTGCTCATGGGACATTCTGCTGGCCCAGCCAGGGGGCCTCCCAAGGCAGTCACGATTGCGCCCTAGCAGATGTGGCAAGCTCCTTCCTTTCCCTTAAGAGACACCATCGTACATCCTCACCAAGGGACCTGGGGGGAAATTTTTCCCTGGGCTTCAGCTCCACTCTCCCCTTCATGCCCTTTCCACCCTCAGCCAGCAATTGGCTGGACAGACAGACAAACCAAGCATCTCACTCCTGGGTGAGGGGCGTGAAACCCAGTCGCCTCCTACAACAATGGAAACTAAAACTGCAAAGAAAAGCAGTGGTATGGTGCAGGACTGCTCTCCACGGCCCTGGGGGAACGTGGCCTCTGAGAAGTGGGCAGCAGTGACAGTGAAAATAACTGTCCTTGGGAGGGACAGGGGGAGCTGGCGGTCTCAGAGGGGGTCGGGAAGAGGGTCTGCAACGTGGCTGAGGTGCCCTGTGTCTCATCTGGGCCATGAGCGGGTCCCCGCTCTCCCCATGGTGGGGGATGCATGGCTCTGGGGGTGGGAGAGGATGACGGTGCACCCCCAACCCCACTCCTGCCCCAGGTGCAGGAGGACGCCCCAGGGAGGCCAAAGGAGCTGGCTGCTGAGCTTTGTAAATGGACGTAACCCTGTTGTCAGTGTTGTGGCGGAGCCCTCAGCATGCAGGCTTCAGCCAGCGTCTCCAGCCCCCTCCAAGCCCACCTGTGTGCACAGCCCAGACCACCCCAGGGCTGCTCAGCTTCTCCCAAAGCTGGGTCTCTGCAAGCCTTGGCAGGCACAGCCAGGCGCAGCCGAGAGACGGGACGGGGCCACGCTGGCGTGGGCAAACTCCACGTCCATATGTCCTTCCCATCCCCACACTGGGGCGATGCTGTGCAACCTGGAGAAAGGCTGCCCCGGCCCAGCTGGGGACCTCACCCCCTGCCACTGCCTTTAGGATAATTCACATAGCAGTGCCCAAACTGCCTGGCGGGCCTTTGGGTTTTTTTAAACTGTTACAACCACGGCCCAACCCACCCCGAGACAAATAAAGACCTCGGACCAGAAACCAATGGCCATGGCGTGAAGAGTGAATGAGTTGTCACCCGGTCGCTCCTCACCAGCTTCCCAGTGTCACCCACCAGTGACATTTCCTGCAGCGCATGGGTGGCAGCCCCATCCCTCCTTCTGAGAGCAAGGGGGGCAGCCCAAAGCGCTGCCAAGAAGAGGCCATGAGGTCTGACCCATGCACCTTCTCCAGGGCCGTGTGCGGTGGCACCCAGGCCACTGCTGCCAGCCGCACGGTGAGTTCACTGCTGGTCCCAGGGGGGTCGGCAAAGCTGGGGTTTGCTGGGGCTTCCAGCACAGCAGCACCTCGTGTGCCAGCCGCGGTGAGTTCACTGCTGGTCCCAGGGGGGTCGGCAAAGCTGGGGTTTGCTGGGGCTTCCAGCACAGCAGCACCTCGTGGGGACGACAGGTGGGTTCTGATATTTTTTTTAAAAAGATTTTTATTGGAAAAGAAAACAAACCCCATTTTCCAAAAGAAGTGAGAGGTCCCACCCAGCACCGGTGTTCGCGCATCGAAGGCAGAGGGGCTGCAGCCCTGGCATGGACACACACAGTTAGAAGTGATGGAGGAGAAAGAACAAGGTTCCTGGGGGCGGTGGCTTTGTTTTCCCTGGCTGCTGCAGGGAAGTCATGCCCCAGCCGAAGGGATGCTGGAAGAAGCCCCTCGAGCTGAGAGCAGTCCTCACATGAGTAAGGGGCATGAGTGATGGAGTTACTTGGGCATTCAACACCCAGCCCCTCCCTCCGGCACTGGTACCTGGCGGAGGAGTGAGAAGGCTCCCGGGCTTGCCAAAGGATTTGCTAAAGGCAAGTCATTTGTGCTAGAGGGTGGAAAAATGTGTGTTCCCATCCCAGCTCTCCAGGTGCATCCCAGCAAACCCCAACACCAGCCAAGAGGAGGCAAGCAGGATGCACTGGCAGCGGCGGCAGGGCAGCAGGGAGGGGGGCAGCCCCTCCTGTGGGGCAGGTGGGTTTGCTCTCTACAATACTAGTGATTAAAACAAGGCATCTCAGTGAAAGAGGAAGTCATGGAAAGGAGGAAGGAGAGGAGGAGGAAGACTGGAGCGTGGGCCGGCTGCAGCTGGGCGTCCAGCCCCGTGGGCACTGTGTCGAGGGGCCGATGAGGATGCTGGCTTCCTGCTCTAGTCCTTCCCCTTGCCCTTCTTTGCTGCATCCGAGAAGCACAGGAGACAAGAGTTAGTGTGTCTGCTGGCAGCTCACTGATCCCCCAGGTGCTGCCGTGGCAGAAATGTAGCCAGCATGGCCAGCTTGGCACGGTGCAAGGGCCGCATCCCTGCAGGCAACCTCCCCCCACCATGCAAAGCCACGTTTTGCATCAGCCCCACTGAGGAGAGGGGGAAATCCCTGTCCCACCGAAGCCAATGGTGGGCTTGGGTGGGCGGACCAGGGTTTTTCCTAGCAGCACCTGCATCCCACCCAGCCAGCAGCTGGACTTTGGGACTGTCACATGTACTGATGCAGAGTGAAGAGCATCCTACGTGATCCCCCACACCACCAGCAAAGCCCAACCCCAACGGGCCAAGCTACCCCTGGAGAGCCCCTGCCCGGGGTCCCAGCAGGACCCTTCTGGGGACAGGAGCGGTGGGGACTGACCTTTGGACTTTGACTTGATCTTGGAAGAGCAGGGCTTGGTCACATAGACAATCTCCTCGCACTGGGCATTGTACAGGGCTTTCTTCAGGATGCCGGAGCGAGTCTTCACGCCTGTCTGAGCGCTACACCCCCCCCAGCTCTCAAATTTGTACTTGCAGTCAGCTGGAAGAGAGGGGAGAGGCGTCAGAGCCGGCCAGGACCTGGCGTGGGCACCAGCCCCGGCCACCCAGCACAGGGTAGTCCCCAGCCACCCCGCCGCCATGCACCCACCTCCAAACTTCTTCTTCCAGTTGCAGGGGATCTTGCACTTGAGCTTCTTACTCTCATCTTTGCAAGTCCCCTCACGGTAGCCCAGGCCACAGTCCTTGCTGTTGGGGACGCAGGGTCCCCAGTGCCAGTCCTCACACTCAGAGCCATCCTTCTTCGCCTTCTCTGCAAGGGAAGGGGAAGCGGGTGCTCGCTGTGGGGGCATGGGAGCACACCCCAGGCTGCAGCCAGCCCGCAACCCCCTGCCCCGGGCTGCCCCTCACCTTTCTTATTCTTGCCAGCCTCAGCGGTGGCGGCCAGCAGGATCAGCGCCAGGAGGAGGAGGAGGCCCTGGACCTGCATCCTGCCTGGGGAGGAGGGAGAGGGTGAGGCAGACAAGGGGTCAGGGCGCGATGCGGCAGCAAGGAGGGGGCACGGTGAGCTGTGGGCAGCCTGCCTGGGAGTGAGACGGCAGCTGCCTCCATTGCACACATGCACCTGCGTGTGTGCGTGCACGTGTGTACACCCCCATACCCTGCTCGTTGCCACCCATTAGACTGTGTGTATTAATTGCAACAGGAAGGTTAACTGTGCACCTCAGCAACTGCCTCCGGCCAGGGAGCTGTTGAACTGGAGGCTTGTTCCCATCCCTACAGCCCCCCATTGCCCTAAGTGTGGCCAAAATGCTCTCTGCGAGGACCCCTGCACCCTACACAGAAGCCAGGGAAGGCCCTTTGGTTGGGTGCACCCAGCACCAGGCTGCAGCAGGGCCCATGCTGCTCCTGCGCCTCCAAAAGCAAAGCAGTCCCTGCCTGCCTGCTCTCCAGTGCCGGTCCCCAGCCCCTACCCCCCCTGTATTTCTCTGTGGCTCCTTTACCCAGCACCCAGCAGGCTGCTGCCCCACACCGAAAAGCCCCAGGGCCTGGGGAGTGCAGCTGCCATAGTACTTTTCTCCGGCTCCAGAGGAATCCAGGAGGGAAAGAAAAAAGCCCAGCAAAAACAAACCTGCTGCCATGAGGGCTCTGAGAGCTAAACCAGTGGATTAAACACCAAATAAAAAAGTCCCCACAGCGTGCGAGCTCATTGGAGAGATGGAGCAGGAGAGCTGCACCCACTGCTGGCACCGCGGCCGCCAGCACAGCACCCCTGCATGCAGGGAAGGAGTGTGCAGGCGTGTGCATGCACCTGGGAGCAGGTCGGGGCCGAGGGTGCATACACACAAGGGTGCAGCTCCTGGGGCCCTGCCCACCCCACCGCGGTGGCCTTGGGCCAGGCGACAGCACCCCTCCAGCTGCCACCAGGAGCCTCTGTGGGATACTGCTGCCAACACTGGGGTCCCAGCTCCCTCTCCCAGCAGGAGTGCAGCCGTGCAGAGCCGGTGTCTCAAGTCTAGTGGCCCCTTCCCCGCTCCCCCACTGCCCTGCTCTTTAGGATGACACCCATATCTGCGTGGCAGCAGCCAGCCAGCAAATACATAGCACCTGCCCTGGCTCCATGATGGGCTTGGCGGGACTGGGATGGAGAGATCAGGATGCACCACGTGTCCCAGGGGAAAGCAGTGCAGGGAAGAGCCCAGGGTCAGCATTTGCTCCCTGCCCCCAGGCTCCCCGGGCAGCGTGCCGGAGAGAGCAGCTCCTTGCATTATTCAGGCTCCAGCACACTCACCTTTCATGCATCCGCTGCCACGAAGCTGCCGGCTTCGCTCTGCATTGAACTGTCACAGGGAATTACACAGCCCAGCTGGCTGAAGGCACAACTGAGGGGGTGAGAGCTGCCTGCCCCCTCGCCCAGCCTGGCTGGGAACCATCCTGCCGAGTACGGCATGGCTCAGCCCTGTTCCCACCCAGCTGCCTTCAAAGGGAGCAAGAGCTCAGCCCAGAGGGCCCAGTTACGGAGAGCAAGGCTGGGGCTAAGCTGAGTTGCTGGCACTCCTGCCCCACTTTCTGTCAGGGCAACACCTCCGACACCCGCACTATTCACAGCATCTCCCTGATTTCAGGTACTCTGTAAGCTTCTTCCATCTTTTGCCATGGAGCATTTCCCTCTGCTCCTGAACCGCCTCCCAGCCCGGCACCTTCCAGCTCAGGTCCTGCAGACACGGCCTCTGAACACCCAGGGCAGACCCCCGGCTGCTGTGCTCACCCCTGCCTCGCCTCCAGACATGGATGCCCTTCACTCCCCCCGGCAAGGGTACTGTGGGGTCCTGCCCATGTGTACACAGGGATGTGGGAGGGGGGGCCTCCGAGGGGCAGCCCAGCTACAGCCCCAGGGACTCCTGGATCTGCTCCCAGGCTCTGCCTGGCACATCACATCCCCCAGGCAAAGTTCTGCAGGGACCCTCAGCCATGGCTCATCCTAAAGCATTCATAAGGGAAAGGGAGTGCAGTTTTCCAACTGGTTTTCCAAACAGTCTGATCCCTTCTTCGCCAGTCAAACAAGAGCTGTTCCTGGTTGGGCTGCCAGCGCCTTCAGGCGTGTTTGCACAGCCCAGCTCCTCCCGCATCCCTGCGGGGCCCTGGCTCCTCTCCTGCTCAGATCCCAGCTGGCTCTCACACTGCGTTGGTCTCTCCCAGGAATGGGCTGCACGAGTGGAGCAGCCTGGAGCCTGGCCACACCATAGCAGTCCCCCCTTTCCCCTTCCCCTCCCTCCTCTAGCTGCCCTGGGTTTGAATAATCTAGGATCAGCACTAAAAAAATACCCACCACTGCCAACGGGAGAGCCTAGACCCCTCTCTGGACACCGCTCAGGGCCAGGCAGTGCCACCAGCAAGTGCTTCTCCTAGCACAGGCCACGCCATCCTCCCCAGCTCCTGTCCCCTCGCTTCCACCCTGACGCTCTCCTGGGAGCAGGGCGTCTGTCAGCCCCCTCACAGCCCCT
Source organism: Aptenodytes forsteri (assembly GCF_000699145.1). Taxonomy (NCBI): domain Eukaryota; kingdom Metazoa; phylum Chordata; class Aves; order Sphenisciformes; family Spheniscidae; genus Aptenodytes; species Aptenodytes forsteri. Next base: position 4,402,752 of record NW_008795128.1, read on the forward strand.
CTTCCAGCAGCGGGACCTCTTGGCTCGGCTCAAATTGCAGCCGGCTCTGGCAGAGGTGAGCGCAGGACTGCTGCCCTCCCTCCACGGGCTGAGCTGCTCCCCAGTCTCTGGGCAGGGAGCCCAGCGCTCAGGAAGCCCATGACTTGGGGTACCCAGCACCCCGCCAGCAGGAATTTCCCTGCTGCCAGGAGAGGGGAGACTGAGCTTTTCCCCATGAGCCAAGGTGTTATCATGACCAGGAGCTCTGCTGGAGGTACCGGAGGGGAGCAGAGCCACGGGGGCTGTGGGGCTTTCCAGCAGATGGCCTCACCTTCCCCTCGAAGTGAGGAAAAGGTGCTACAGGGGGAAAGGGTTTGCTCTGCCTTCTGCCTATGCACTGTGGGATGAGAGGGGAGCAGGCAGCACCCTTCCACGCTTCTACGCTCTGCTCCCTCCCCAGGGCAGATGCTCTGCCGTGACCCCAGTACAGCCCCTTCCCCTCTGGCCGGTCTCCCCCCTCGCCCCCTGGAGAGGCTGGCGGTGGCCAAGCAGGGAGCAGCTCCCCGGGCTCCAGCCGGAGCATCTCCCGCCACCTAAGCGCGCCTCCCCGACCCGGTGTGGGATGCCCCCCGAGTTGGGGCGGGGGGCGGCTAAGATCCCGGGCCCCTGCCTCAACCCCTGCCTGCTGCCTGCTCTCCAGGAGCCCTGCCTCCCTCCAAAACCCCTTCCTTCCCCATCTCCAGCCCTCCAGGCACTTCCCTGGCTCCTTGCAGGCAAGCCCGCACCCGGGGG
>NW_008795128.1:4403953-4416110 GCF_000699145.1 Aptenodytes forsteri
CACGCCGGCCGGCCGGCGGGGGGGCGGCCCCGGGGAGCGGGGAGGGGGGAGCGCTGGGCCGGCGGCGGGCCCTGCTCAGCCGGTGAGTGTGCTGGGCTCCCCGGCACGGGGAGCGGGGCCGGAGGGGTCAGGCCCCAGCGGGGCAAGTCCCCATGTGTCCCCTGCCCTAGGCGGGGTGTCTCACCTTCCCCCGGACTCTGCAGCGTGGTACCAATGAAGCCGTGAGGGTTCAGCTGACCACACACCCCAGCACCGCAGAGTGGCTGAAGGGGGGCAAGCTGAACAGCTGGGCAGGGCTTCCCTGGGGCCCGCCGCTCTGAGACCCGCTGGAGGATGGCCTCTGGGGCACCTCTGGGGCTACGTGGAGTGAAGAGAACCACTTCGTGTCTCCACCAGCTCCGTGGATGCCTCCTTCCCCATCAAGGCCACTGGCAATGATGGACCGACTTTTCATGGTCTCTGCCCTTCTCATCCCTCTCTGCTTGCTCTGCGCCTCGTGAGAGGGTACGGGGAGGGGGTACCTGAAGCAGCACATCACTTTCATGCTGACCCAGGCCTCTCCCCAGCCCCAGCCCTCGAGACCTGCTCGTCCCCGGCTCAGACACGCTGCAGCCCTTCTCCTTGGACCAAGCAGCAATATGTGATCAGGCTGCTGGTTGGGGATGAAAGGACCTTAAAGACGTGACTGCTCCCTCCCCCCCATCCACCCCCTTTTCTCAGGAGGTGAGGAGAGGCAGGGGCCAAGCCAACTCTCTTCTGGAGTTACCAGCCAGAAAGGGGAGTGTCATGTCAAAAGAATGGGCTGTGGTAGGGAACAGAGCCATTTTTCCACCCCTTACCCTGGAAGAAGGCTGCTGAGAGCAGGGCCACCACAGGTAGGGTTGGGGGGTGGGGGCTGGTTTTTATGAGCTGCTTCACAACCAGGAATCGCTTTCTGAGAGATTCCCGCATTTAACTCGCACCCTGCTGGCAACTTCCTGAACACCTGCAGAGGTTTCGAGGAGGGCTGGCAACCGTGGGAGCATGTCATCTCCCCTGCCCGCTGCACACACAGCAATGGGTGCTGCTCTGGGTGGCGAGGGGTCTGGACATACCTTTGAGCACAGGGTACAGAAATGGGTCCTGACAACTAGACAGGTAGCAAAGCCAATAGTCCCCCCCAGCCCCCCATCACTGAACCTTTAAACCAAAGCTGAAGAAAGCTGTGGAGACAAACTTCACGGTCAAAAAGAAGGGGAAGGGCCTAGGTGTGCTGCTTTTGGCCGGGGTTCAGTGGCATCAGGTTTGCAAATCTGAGTTATGGGACTGTGATGAGCAAACCAGGGCCTGGTGGAGCTGTGAAAGAGCTGGGTGTGTGGCAAGCGCTGCTGCTTTTCCTCAGTCATCTCTGGCCAGGAGCCAGAGACCCCACTGGGGTCCCCAGGGCAGAGCAGCCCAAGGTATGGAGAAGTCCTACGCAAATTTTCACTCCTTCCTCCTTTTCCAGACGTTCCCATTCTCCTCCTGTTGCCTCCTCGGGCTGGGGACCAGGAGACAGGTGCCGGCTGCGTGGGAGAGCTGAGATGCGTTGGTGCACATCACTCTCAGCAGTGGTTGTGCTTGGTCCCTTCGGGCCCTTTCTGAGGGATGCAGGGGGGGAACAGCTACTTTCCCAGCTCAAACAAGCAGCAGAAGGCTGTGTTTGCAGAAAGGGGCCTCATACAGAGGGAAGGAGGGAAAAGACAGAGCATGACCAACCCAGGTGTGTTTCGCTGCAATTGCTTACCTCTGAAAACATCACAAGATACTTCATGGTATGTCGGCTCCTCATTTTCTATCTCCAGTCGAAGCTTGGTCCTTGGGGCACTGTTACTGCACGGTGCGGCAGTGCCAGCGCGGGGACACAGCTGTGCATGGGGGGCACATTTTCCTTGTTCAGACTTGCGGAGGTGGGCATGTGGCAGGTAATCATTAACACGGCCAACTGCTGTCATCCCAGCTCTGCTTAGCTGGGGCTGGGTTTGCACGGCCTTCCCCAGCCTGCACGTGTGCCCTCTGTGCATACACCCCCAGGTGTGTTTCCATCCCATGGGAGGCCAGACAGACCTCTGGACCTCTGACACCTGGCTGCAAGGGAGAAATGGGGGATGTTGAGGCCCTTCGGAGAGAAGGGCAGGGCTCTCCCCCAAAGGTAGACTGCCCCTTTCCTAACACCCCTCATCACAGCGATTGCATTTGGGAACGCTTCTCTCCCCCACCATAAATTTGGCACTGGGGCGGCTGGAAAACTCTCATTGCCATGGTTACTGACGGTCCTCACCGCCTAGACATGGGCCAAGCGCCAACGCGCCGGGGTCTGGGCACTGAAGCAGAGCGGGCCCCCTCCTCCCAGTCACTCGTCCGCCTGGTCCCTGGGCAGCGGCCCAGGGAGGCCGGGACAATTTGGTGTGCCTTACACCCGCTACAGACCCCCACTGTTAGCTCCGGGCAGGAGCTGAAAGGCTGAAGGCGATGAAAGGGAGGCACGGGGGTGGGGGGGTGGAAGGGACAACGCAGCCGGGGAAGGAGGCTGCTTCTCCGGGCAGAGAGGGGGCGGCAGGAGAGACAGGCAGGCTGCCAAGCTGCCCTCAGGAATCTGAGTTTAAGGTATGAGTATAGTTCCCCATCACCCACCATGTCCATCCGCAGCTCACTCACCAGCACGCCGTCGGCCAGAGTGGTTACCTCCCTTTTGCAAAGGAAACTCTGCAGGAGAAACGGCATTGGCCGCAGTCATCCTCATGAGTCTGGGGCTGGAAGCAGAAGTGTCCCTAATCCCCTGCTTTTGTAATCGGAGAGCAGTCCTCCTGCCGGAGATAATCCCAGCCCTTGACGCTGCAGCCTCAGTGCTCAGCACTGGAAGCAGGACCCCAATGCTCCCCTCTAGAGCTGGGAACAAATGGGAAGAGTCTCAAGCAGGCTCGTGCCTCGCAGAGCAGCATGGCTGGGGACAGCTCACCACGAAAAAGGGCCGACAGAAACATTTTGAAATCTGGAGGCTGGATGCTGCTGTAGTACCCACTCATAGCTGTGCGGCTGCAAAGGGCAGGGCAGGCCTGCCGCCGGGGCTGCTGCCTCCTGCCCCAGGGAGGAACTGGAGCAGGGCAGGAACAGCAGGCTGCCAGCTCCTGACTCACACTTCCAAGCCCTTCTGGATCACTTGGGATGGAGATGCGCTTTCTCCCTGTTCCACGTTACACTGAATATCGATGTATGCCACAGAGTGGGGGAGAAGGTCCCTCAGGACAAAGTCACTGTATCCAGCAACTGTCCCAGAGGGATGCTGTGCAGGGAAGCGGGCAAGGACCTGGCCCAGTAGGGAACTCCCCAGAGTACCCCCAGTTAGGACTGAGGCAGAAGCCTTGGGGTACAACCTCGAGGGGTGTCACTCGTGCACCACCCACCACATTCTCACAAATGCAGCTGGAGACAGTAACTAAAACATCCATCTCTATTTCAATGGCAAGAAACAACAACATCCAAACAATCCAAGTCGAAAAGCGACGGGAACGCAGGCTCACGCCAGGCCCTCGGCCTGCTGGAGCCGGCACCCTCACAGAGTTACAAAAATACAGTCCTACAACAGCGTCTAAGAAACACAGACCCAGGTATTGCACAGAACCCCTGCCCTTTGCAGGCAGGGCGACCCACACCCCCTCCGCCTTCGCCGAAATACAAGCCAGGCTTGGAATTGCACAGCAACTCAGCTCACGCATGCACAGAGAGGCCAGGCGGGGAGGGGGACAGTGTGTCTCTCAACTACCTGTACAAAAACTATAAGGAAAGATACAAAACTGGGGAGAAAGGGGGAAGCTGGGGCTGTAAACGCCTGCGGGCCAGGCTGGGCGTCCTGGCTGGGGGAAGCAGTTTGCACCTTTGAGAAGATGACAGTGCCTTGTCTGTCGGTGGCCAGCAAGCAGTGCTGATGGGAACTCTGGGCGCTGCTGGAGCATCCCAGCTCTGAATGTGTCAGGACGCTATTGTCATTAATTGCCAATACTGCTGCTGGCCCCTGGCACTCTGCACTGCCCTGCGCCCCTGCTCCCCACCACAGCATACCCCATCCTCCAAGGGAACCCTGCCCCCCAGCCAAAAAGCCTTAAGGGTATTCTGGTTCTCTGCAGTAGCCTCATACCCTTTTTTTGGTATTGGTATTAGGAGAGATTCGAATGGTGCCACCCAGCACTACCCAGCAGGCGCAGCTGGGTGTGAGTGCAGGTGGGACCACACAGACCCCACGCGGCAGCAGCATCCTCTCCTGGGACTGAAGCTGCAAGCAGCAACCCGCTTTGCAACCGCTGCCCACCCAAAGGTGCCAAGCAGGTCTGCAAGGCCCAGAGCCATCAGCCCTCCTCTTCTCCTGGTACCTCCTGGTCCCAGAGACTGTCAGTGCTGCAAAAGCTTGCTGAAGGGCTGGCTTGACACCTCTGCGGATGCTCAGCACCCACAGCGTCCACAGGGGAGATGGGTTGTGGTGCCGCGTGCCTCAAGGCAGATGGTAGGTGAAATGCCATCCCATTGCAGGTGTGACTTGGGGCTGGGAGCCCTGATGCTTCCTATGCATCCAAATCCCTCTTTCTGCTAAAACTGGAGAGGTTGAGCTGGTGGCCTGCCCAGGGAGCTTGTGTCTGGGCTGGGCAAGCTCCCAAGTTTTCCCTGCAAAGCCCTGCACCCAGTTTGGCAGGAGTTGGACTCAGAGGATGCGTGTTGACAGGTTGGGGGGCATGGGGGGAATCCCTGAGAGCAGCACTGACCCCAGCACTGCCCCTCCAGCCCAGTGCAACATCTAGCATCCGGGGGGAGCTGAAGCAGGGAGGGCAGCCGGATCCAAGTCAGCATTTGGGGAATATAACGGGCTCCACTGCAGCCACTGCCCAGGCCAAGCACAGCTCTCCACCACGGCTACGTGCTGCAGCAGGCTCACGAAGAGATGCCCAGCAGACACTGGGTGTGCAGGCTGTCCCACCCAGCCCTGCAGAGGGAAGGACAGTGGGAGGGCTCAGTAGCCTTCCTCCATGCCATCCCTGCCCTGGGCCAGACTGCCGGCTGGCTGAGCACTAAAGGCAACTGGGAGGGCAGCAGCTGCCCTGCTTCCAGCTGCGCCAGCCCCAGATGCTCTGAGGAAAGGCTGGGTGTGCCAGGGACTTCCCTCCTGCTGCAGAAGGCCCCAGTAGGGCAACGCAGAGACCCAGGGCAGCCCCAAACCGACAGGAGGGAGGAGGAGGCAGGGGCAGTAAGTCATTGTGCTTCCCTTGAGGCAAAGTCTGAGGTTCACGGCCTCTGTTGTCTGCCCGCACAGCCTGTGCCTCCTGCAGCTGTGCCAGACAGGAGAGGAGGAACAGGACATGAACCTAGCCAAGCATCTAAAGGAGGGGCACTGCTGGCAGGGAGAGGGGACGAGCAACAATATCCCACAAGGATCATAGGTAGGAGCCTGCGGATGCGCCACTGGCATCACTCCCATGTACAAGGGTGACTCGGGGCTTCAGCCTGGCCTGCCCCAACAGGGCTGCGGGATGGAGCCCATCCAGGGCAGGGAACATGGTGGATGAGGGGCAAAGGGGGACACACATAAAGAGCCAGGTTTCAAGTCCCAAATACCCACTGTCCTCATAAACAGAGTCCCAGCCCAGCCTGGGACAGAGCTCTGCAGTCTCCATCTCCTCCGGGGACCAGGCTGACATCTAGGGAGGGCTGGGCCAGACTCACAGCTCTGCCAGTTGCCATCATCCTCTTCTCATCCTGCCTGAGCTGGCTTGGGCTAAGGCACGCTAAGCACTACACAGCTGTCTCCTGGTCCTCCCGCTGGATCATCTGGTAGTGCTGTCGGTTCTCGAGGTAGGCAGCTAAGTCAGGGTCGTTGGCTTTCTCAGCCCGGTGCTTGGGGGTGTCTCCCTGCACAGGGGAGGCAAAAGACATCAGAGCGCTGAGCACTGCCTAAATGCTGCCTTGGCACCCAAAGGTGCTCCCATTCCCCCACCGAAAAGGTGGCTGCAGCTGGGTCCAGCGGAGCCTGCAGCCAAGCCCTGAGGTGGACAGTAGCCAAATGCCCAGGTGCTTGCCACGGAGCAAAAGCGTGCTCCCGAGGAGTCCAACTTTGCTGTGTGGCTGGAAGCTGTCCCCCGAAGGGCCATTGGCCCTGTGTGCGGGCCAGGACAGAAACTATCCCTGACCATCACCAGCCCCCTGAGAGGAGACAAAGGTTGGTCCCCGTGACCCGCTCTTCCCCGGAGCTGGGGAGGCAGGCGGGAGAGGGTGAGGAATGAGGGGTATGTCTGGGGAATGCCCGGGAATACCAACCCCCCTTCCCTCTCTCAGCCTAGCTAGCACTCCTGCTCCCGGAGGAGGATCACATTTCACCAGCTTATTGCAGCCATCTGGACTGTGTCCACTAATGAACTCCCGCACTCCATAAAAAGCAAATCTGTTAACAGCTCCCAGCTCTGTCTCCTCTCCCCCTTCCCTCCCCCTGCTCCTCGCTCCTCCTCACCAAGCGCCCAGGCTCTGCCGTGCTGCTGAGAAAGGCCGCAGAAACCTGGCGCTCTGCCACTGCCATTGAAAACCGGCCCCGGAAGGGATGCCCAGCCTGCCCGGCTCGTCCCCTGGTGCGCAGTGGGGCATGGGTGGCTGCAGCGGGGTCTGGGGCCTCCAGGGTGACCCGCAGCCATATTTCTCCAGCAGGAACAATGGTCAGAAACATGGAGCCCCACCAGGCCTGGATGCGGCTGTGGACAAAAGCCCACCTACGCACGGCTGCGGAGAGGTGCGATGCACCAAGAAACCCCCTCTTTTGCATGTGCACCCCAAGACCCGGGCACACACCATGGTCCCGCACACACGCAGGCAGGGGTAGGGAGACTGCTCTGTGCTTCGGTGCCAGCTCTCCTCAGGGGCCTCCTCTCCGCAGCCCCTGAATGCAAGCACTCATTTAACAAAGGGGGGGAAAGACCGGAGGAGGAATTGAGTTTCTTTCCGTCCCCCTGCAGAAGCCCCACTGCAACACTGCCTGCCCGCAGCCTGAAACCGGAGCTGCCAGGGCCCCTCTGCCCAGCCGGGCTGAGGCACGCCAACCGATAAGGCTCAGCCTCCCTCACCGCTGTAGAGTGCAGGATCAGTCCACTCCAAACCCGTGCCACAGGTCTGACACTGGGGCTTCTAACAAGGTGGGCTCATGCCTGTGCAGGCAGGCTGTGACCCAGGGCCCACGTGAGGTCAGCGCAGCAGTGCAGAGGGGTCCCCAGACAGCTACAAACCTGGACACGTGTTTGCACAGGTATGTGCAAGCCCCGTTCCCCGGGGCAGCCGTCATGTCTGAGCAGGGCTCCCTTTTGTGCTGGCAGGTTGGGGGCTGCTCCCCTCCTTCAGGCAGATGAGGGGGCTGGAGGCAGAGAGGGGCTGTGCCCCCAGAGCTGCCCTCTCCCCTTGCCTCTGTTGGCTGAGTCTCCAGCCAGGGCAGCTGTGCAAGGCCCAAGCCTTGGCCAGGACCAAGGAGGAGCGATGCTCCAACAGCAGAGCCAGAGACTGTCTGTACAGCATCTCCATGGCAGCTGGACTGCACATTGTCTGAGGCCGCCCCCAAGCTCCACTAGCCCCAGCAAGTTTGCACCCTCCGGCTGGGCTCCTACCCTGTGTCCCAGTCCCACAGATTGCACCTTCTCAGCTTGTTACTACATTGCCTCTGCTACAGTCCATCACTACGAGCCTCCACCAGACAGATGCGACCCCGTCCCCTCTGCCGCCTGCCAGCCCCGGGAACCTCCTGTACCAAAACATGGCCTCAAGCCCCCTTCCCACAACTCCTCTGCCAGGGCTGGCACAACTCCCCGGCACCAAGGCATGTCTCAATTAACTCAGCATGCGAGGGAAAGGGCCGTCACTGCCCACTCCTGCTCCCCGCAGGCCGGCTTTACCCGCTGAGAGGAGCTCCCAGTGCCCCCATCATGGCCGCCCGTGGGGGAGAGCAGAGGGAGCCCTGCAGCTGGGAGGGAGCTCACAGCAAGAATGTCCTTGCTTTGACCCCGGAGGGTGGGAAGGGGGAGACGGGGATGAGACATTCCAGCCCCTCGCTTCTAATTTAATAAAACAACAGGGAGAGAAGTGCAGGGAGGAGAGGGATTTAACCCCTCTGCAGCTGGGCTCCACTGGGCAAGCATGGGTGCTTCATGTCAGCTCTTCTCTGGCTGGCAAAGACCCCAGCCAAAGCACCTTTGCTCTGCTCTCCTGCTGACCCCACTCCTGCCAGCCCTCTGCTCCCCCCAGAAAGCCCCACTGCCAGCCCTCCCGCCGTCACCTGCAGGTCCGTCTTCATGAGTGAAGCCCCGGCCTCCACGATGTAGTGGCAGATAGTGCGCTGGCGTAAGGCTGCAGCCTGGTGCAAGCTGGTTTCACCGCTGGGGAGGAGAAAGCGGGAGATGTGAGATGTCACCCCCGAACAGGGACAAGCAGCACGTGTGGGTGGCAGCTAGGGACAGCAATTTGACTGCAGCAGGAGCTCGCGGTGGGTTGCGTGCTTTTCCAGGCAGCCCTGGCAGAGGAGGGCGTGCTGCTTGGGGCCAGTCAGTCCAGAGTGGACTGGGAACCATGGATGGTAATTAGGGTGAGGGTAGCTGATAAGTGCCCAGACAACCAGTCACCTCACAGAAGGTCTGGCCAATAGGTAATGCAAGTCGGTCAGCAACTTACTTCTCCTCCTCTGTGGCATCGAGGATTTCTGAAGGGGCTGTGGAGAGAAAGACAGTGCAGGATGAATAAGACCCGGCTGCAGGGCAGAGACGGACCCACCTACTCCCCAGTCGCACTCTGTGTCTTTCCATAGGGGCTGCTATTTCTTTCCATGCTGCCTGCAAAGGTCCTGGCTCCAAAGCACTCAGGCCAGCAACGGCATCTGAGCCCAGCTGAGATCAGGGAAGAAGAGTTGTTGTGGACTCATTACGGAGAAATATCTAACTAAAAATAAAGCAGCCTCTATTTCAGTGGGAGCTGCCAAAAACAACAGGTCAGCTGCCCTGAAGGCAGAAGCAGGACACTGAGAAATGTTTCCCAGAGACATGCTGGTCCCTGCCAGAATGTGGCAATGGCCATGGGGGCACCCCGGTACTGGCAGGCAGATGCCAGGGAAAGCCCATACACCAGGAGGATGTAGCAAACCCAGAGGGAAGGGATCTAAGCCCAGGAGGACCCCCTCCGAGCAGAGGGTCGGGCTTTTTCAGCTGCCAGGCTCCTTTGCTAAGGGTGGCAGTCTGGCCCCAGCTCACCATTCTCGATGATGTATTTGACGATGTCCTTGCTCCCTGATTTGACAGCATGGTGGAGGACGGTCTGGCCCGAGGAGTCTCGCACCATCAGGTCTCTTCCAGCCCGGTGCAGCTCTTGGAACTACAGGATTGCCAGATTGCTTGGGATGAGTTGCCTTTCCCAGCTCCAAGCCCCGGCATCATGTCCCCAGGGTGCTCGGCAGGTTGTATGGATATTTGGGACCTGGCAGGGAGCTTTGTCCAGCTCAGCCATACCGCCAAGTCCCTCCCTCCATGTCCCCCAGACGAGGAACAGGGCTTCTTGCCAAAAGCCTGCCTGGTTTCCAGCCACCACTCCTGGAGGAAGGCCCTCGACAGGAGCTGCTCCAGGGCAATTGCGGAGTGCAGCTGGCAGGGCTTCCCACAGCCCAAGGGGGACGCCAGCCGAGCAGGCTGCGGGGCGAGCACCCAGAGCCAGCCCTGGCTGCACATCGCAGCAGGCAGCGGGAGCGCCTACCTTGCTGAAGTTGCCACTCTTGGCAGCTTCTATCAGAAAGTCATCTGCAAAGAAGGGAGATGGGTTGGGGTCAGAAAAGTCAAGCTGTAATGCCGTTTATCTAACCAGGTAGGCCAAGGTTTGGGCACCGGAGGCTTAGCAGTCAGCTGGAGCTCCTCCAGGGGCTAACCCCTTGGTCAGACTGGTTTTACATGGCTCCCCCACCTTCAGGCATGTAAGGGACAAGGCAGGGGAAGAAGGGAGACCCCAGGTAGCTGGGGGCACAGCCAGACTTCAGCCCCAGGGAGGTGTGTATGCAGGGGGAGCGATCTCTGCCCATGGGCAGGATGACTTGCAATGGAAGTGGGGAGCAGATCTCCTGGGCGTCAGCCAGCGTCCAAGATGCCTCTCACCCATGACTGACTCACACTTCCAGGCACTGGGCTCTGCTCAAGCCCCAGGAAACTCTTTCCATTTGCTCAGCTCGGCGAGGCCCCTGATCTTGTGCTCCCACCTCCAGAGCTCCCGCCACTGCCTGGCAAGGACAGCCCCCCAACCCAGCCCACAGCACTCAGCTCCGCAGGTGGGGGATTAACCCATCTGCCATGCCATTTCCTGCACAACAGAGTTGGGAAGGCGCCTGGCCGGGCCGCTCCACAAATCACTGTCAGGTCTCTCCTGCCCACCTCTGGGGTCACCCGCCTGCGGGGCTCTGTGCTCCCACCTAGCACACAGGCAGCAGGGCTCCTGCCTGCACGCCAGGGAAAGGATAGGCCAAAAAAACCATGGCAGGGACCCAAAACAGTGCGACCTGAGAGAGGGTGTGACGGGGGGTGGGACAGGACTCACCTTTGTGTGGGAGGCAGCACTCAGGCTCAGCACTGGAAGGGAAGAAGAAAAGGCATAACTAACCCTGCTAGTCCTGGCAGCAGATTGCCCAAAAGAGCACACGGCGGGTGGAGGGATGGTTGTGGAGAAGCCTGTCCGTGGCACTCCTCCAGCAGGCAGGAGCAGAGGCAGGCCAAGGGACTTTGCTGCTCTTTGGTCATGCTATCTGCTTCTTCCCCAACCTGGGTTCTTCCCCATCCCCACTCCCATTTCTACTGCTGCTCCCAGCTCTGTTGCTCACCTGTACCCAAGGCCAGCCTGACTTGGGCCAATAGACACCCATGCCCTTTGCCCCACAGGCCAGGCACTGGAGCTTGACCTCATGGCTGAGCTGCCTGGTGATGCCCCACCACCTCCAGCAGCACTGGCTGGAGAGCAGGGAAGACGGGACAGCGTCTTACCACTTGGTCTAACTCAGCACTGAATTCCTGCTCGCTTCCTGGGAGCCCCCCTGTGACCTGGCCCAGGGATCGATGCAGTGAAGCCAACCCTGGCTCTCCCATCGCTGCCCACCCTTCCTGAGGTCCAGCACCCCATTCTCTCCCACCCCAGACTCACCTGGGGGCAGGAGAGGAGGGTGGAGAGGAGGAAGAGGAGGGGAATGCAAAATGGTGCCCAGTGGGTGCAGCAGATGAGTCAACAAGGTCAGGCATGGCAGGAGAGGTGCCCACGGTCTGGGTGATCACCAGCTCTGGGTCCAGCACGTAGAGCTCGTCCTGAGAGATCTCTGTCACATAGTTGAGGTGCTCCTGAAAGACACAAATGAGCCTCCTCATAAGCAAGACCTACTTCTGCATAGCTCCCATCCCCTCACATGCCATGCCTTGTCGCCCACCCACTCACTCAGCAGAGTGATGGTGGCTCGAAGAGTCCTGGGACCTGTGTCTGGGAAGCCGCCACATCTCCTTGTCCTTTTCAGGCTTCCCATCTCCTCCCAACCTAGCAGGTGACCCCGTACACCTCATCTCCACGTGCCTCTCTCCAGATCATTAGGGAAAGTATTTAATGCTGGGTAAGATGACCCCAGTCGGTGGGTGCCTGGCCAGCCTTGCTACATTGCTATTCCTTACCCACTCTGCTGCAGGGTCCTGCAGGCGGCTTCCAACCCAAGTCTCTGTGCTCCCACCCACGCTTCCTCCCTTTCCACAGGAACCTAGAGGTGCTGGGGCTGGTCCTGGGCCAGGCCTGTCACACCACCCCTTGGGGGATGACACAGGGCAGGGCAGCAGTGCGAGACCTGCGTGTCCCTGAGGCTGAGCATGCCTGTCGGTCCACGTGAACGCAGGACACTCAAGCACCTTCCCAGCAGATGCCGGGGGAGACAATGGCGGAGGACAAGGCCACACTCACCTGTGCGCGGTCTATCCTGTAGAACCGATCAGCCGTCGTTGCTGTAAGACAGGGACAGAGCAAGACAGAGTGATTCTTGGTGTGGGATGAGGGAGACAGCCACTTTCTGCCACCGAGAGGCGGGGGGGAATCCCACCACTCCCATGCCGGGCCGGGGGGGGGGGGGAAACAA
>NW_008795128.1:4416454-4433976 GCF_000699145.1 Aptenodytes forsteri
GCGGTGAACTATCCAGCCACTTCATGGCCTGCATGGAGGGTACAGCAAAGCAAACAGCACCCCCTGACCAGGAGCAGTCCCCTTCCCTTTGGGACCCTGCTGTTCTCTTTATCCAAGAGGCAGCTCCTTAGGCCTACAGACCACCATGCCGCTGTGCAACATGCCTTTGCTTGCTATCTCCTCCTCGATGACTCCTGGCAGGGAGCCACAGGGAAGGCAAGAACACGCCTAGCTGACGCTGTGGCCTTTCTGGGGGCTTTTGGGTGCTCCAGCATTAGCTTGAGCAGACAAAGCTCAGGGTTGTGCAGCACATGTCTCAGCATTCACTTGCACCAGGTGAGGAACTACTCCAATTTAACATGGTGCACCTCGTTGCAGAGTGCCGAGAAACGGGGGTACTAAGCGGGGCTGGGAGAAGAGGGAGCTCAGCCTCCCGCTGACTTGACTGAGTAAGGTCCCATGGACCACCACAAGACCATGTCAGAGCTTGTGACTGCCAGGTACAATGGAGCACACCACCACCAGCTGTAGATCCAAGCCCCTGTCTCCTAGGACAGCAGGAGAGAGCTTCAAACCAGCCTCCAGCTTGTTGCTAGCAGCAGCTTGTCTGAGTGCATCCCTCTGCTCATCTCTTTTCCTTAGAGGAGAGATCCCCACAGCAGGAGAGGAGCTCCTTCAACACCAACGGAGCAAGTGGCTGTGCTGGAGCCAGACCCACGAAGCCACCACTCCTGAGGGAGGAGGGAGGGGCTGGGGACTTACGGCATCACCAGCCAGACAAGCAAGAGCACAGTGCCAGGACAATTGGGTCCCCACACAGGGTGGCACTTCCCCTGTGTCCCGCCAGGCTGCTGGTGCCTGCCCAGGTGAGGTTGCTGTGGTGGGACCCTTGGGGACCCGGGGAATTCTCTCCGCAGAGTGGGGATGGGCCAGAGCAGATGAGAGGAGTGAAAGAGCCCCGTTTATCCTGTCCTGGCTGGAGATTTACAGTCAGCGAGCTGCTGCTGAAGGCCTGCAATTCAGCTGCTTGAATAAGCCTATGCTGTCTTGAATGAGGCTCTGGCCTCTTTCCTGACACATTTTCCTGAGCCCAGAACCTGCTGCTGGGAGACTGGCAGGAAGAAGGAAAGCGGTCCTGGTACAGCAGTCCTGGTAGTGACACCTGGGAGCAGCAGCGCCAGCAGTCCCATATGCAGGGCTGGAACCCCAAAGGGAGAAGCTGTATCCTCTCTGCCTAGCACGAGGCTTCCCAGGCCCACTTTGCAACCCACAGCTGTGCTCTACTGTGCTCTATGCCCTGCTACTGGGAAGTCAGGGAGATGAAGTGCCACCAGCAGTCATTTCTCTCGGCCAACTTCCAGGTACAGAGGGAGAGCTCTGGAGCCTCTTGGTCAGTGAAGGCAAAGGGGGAAAACAAAGCTACTTTCAGGCAGGGGAGAAGAAGCAGCTGGAGCCTGGTGGGGAGCCTGCTCCCATACCACTGGGACGCTCACGGTGAGCCTCACTCCCAGCATGCTGGAGCAGGGGGGCCCCCTGCCTGCATGACACAGGACAGCAAGCCCAGGAGTCCCGCAGTGACAGGACACACGCCGCCAAGCTGGCTTCAGCTCTGGGGGCAGGAGACCAGCAGACACCCCTCGCTCCACTCACGGCCAGCAGCCAGAGACACAGCCTGGGGCAAAAAACTGCTGCACTAGGCTGCAAAGACCCCAACGTCCATTAGTCCCAAGTCCCACATGGCTCTCAGTGGCTTGTCACTAAGGGTCCGTCCCCTCACTCCCCCAAATTCAGACACAATCAGCACTCCCAGGGGAAGATGATACTCACAGTCCAGGAAGCACCACTTGGGCGACAGCTTCTGCGATGACAGTGTCTTCGGTTTGGCTCCATCTCCCTCCTGCATAAAAAAAGAGAGGATAAAGTCACGTCTCTTGGCCTCCCCATCTCTCCCCAGAGCATCCCTCCTGCTTTGGGAGGTCCCTGCAGACATGGAGGACCACAGGTGCTTGGATGGAAAGGCGAACTTGAACACAGGCACAGCACACAGCGATGGGAAGCTGCACAGGACAGACTGGAGCCAACACACACCAGCTCACTGGAGAGAGAGGTGCCACAAGATGAGCCCATGAGACTGGCACAGTGCACATGACAGATGGGCCTGGGGGACGGAGCGAGGCCATACGCACCTGAAAGAGCAGGCGCTCTAAAGCAGAGGGCTGTGGAAGGAAATCCTGCAGAAAGGCAAGGTGTGCAGTTACAGCCTTTGGGCGGCCCCTCAGCCCCTCTCTCGTCCCATTGGTCTTGCTTAATGTGCTGCTATATCTGGCTTTACACACTGCCTGGCCAAGGTCCCTGGTCCCTGCCCTGCTTTGAGGCTAGAGCACAGTGGTTGCCCAAGGAGAGAGAAGAGGTAAACCACGAGATGACTGAGGAACACCAGCCTCAACGCACAGCTTTAGAGGTGCAGGAGGTTGCAGAGGTATCAGTCTACCAGGTTGACGTCATAGGAAAGCGTCACCCTCTGAGCCCGGGAGCTGCTAGCCATGTGCCTGTCTGCATGTCCTCACCAGTGCCTGGGCACAAGGTGGGCAGGGGACAGGCAAGCAGAGCAGGCAGAGCAAAGGAGCAGATGCCAGTGTGCCAGCCTGGGCAAGCAGCTCTGCAACTCAGCCCTGCAGGACACTATGCACAAGCTGGATAGGATTCCCTCAGGCACAAGAGCCAGCTAACTGGGGACTGAGCAAGGTCCCTTCAATCTTCTGAGAGAAAATCAGACTGAGCAGTGCAGCACCAGGAAGCACGCTGTGGGCTTAGAAAGCATTGCTCACCAGGAGCAAGGGTTACACAGCCCGTATCTAGGTCATGGACATGTACTAGCACATTGGCAGGAGCACAAAAGTTAGTACTTGTAAATGAAGAGTTGGAGGGGGGTGCAACCCTAATCCAGGCACCCTGGGAGGGGCAGAGCTGTGCCAGGAAACACGGAGCCTGCAGAGGGCTGAAGGAACACAGCACAGCAAACAAAGAGACAGAGGAAAGGCCTCCCCAAACGCCTAGGGGGTGATAGGCCCCCATAGGATGTATGCTGGCTTTTTCCACTGCCCCATAACTTTTCTGGGCCACCGACACCCTGGGCCTGGAGAACAAGGTCAGAAAAGCAATGCTGAGAAAGAAGCTGCCAGAGAGCAGGGAGCAACTAGCCATCCAGCTTGTGATCCTGCCTCCACCATGGGGTGAAGGCAAACCGTGACCTGCTACCAGAAGCAGGAGCATGTGTGTTGGTGTGTGCAGGTCGAGGAGGCTTAGAAATCCCTTCCCTGAGCCCCTCCATCCTCGGCATCCATCTGTGACCATTTCCCACGCAAAGCCTCACCTCCTGCAGCCTCTCGATTTGGGTCCGGCACAACTCCAGGTCGCTGTCTCCTGGAACCACAATGATCCCCAGCGGCACAGCTGCATGACAGGGCACAGACGCAACTCAGGGAGCAGCCCATGCCCCACCCCCAACACCTCACACAGCTGAGCTGAGGGCACTGCTGGACTCGGGGACTGTGGCTCCCACCCCCTGGTCACTCAGCTGGTCACTCACAGGCTTCCTTGAGCTTTTCCTTGTCATAGTGCAGTGCCTCGTAATCACGCATGCTGATTCGGCTCACCCGGATCCGCAGCCGCTCGGGCACTGGCTGCTGGCTGTTTGCAGGGGGGAAGGAAAAGGGAAGGGATCAGAAAGTGACAGCCCACTTTCTTCTTATCCCACTCACCCCTCCAAAACAGGCAAGAGCACAGACTAGGGTGGGGAGCTTGACACCATCAGCTTCTCCAGCATCGGGGTCTGGCCATACTTCTGTGACCTGATCCCTTCCCAGGCCCTTCTTGAGAGAGGATCGAAACGCCTTTGGGACTGATGAATCGGTCCCATGCCTTCCCCCTCCATCCCTTCTGCTTTGGAGAGGAGGTGGCAGATTGATCTGAGGAACCTACTCATTGAGCAGAGGCATGGAGTTGCGCCGCTTGGTCTTCTGCACCATGTTGGCTTGGTTGCGCAGGGAGATGTGGATACAGGAAGCCGCCAGCTTGCAGGGCTCTCCATCTACCTGCATGGGGATGGCCTTGGACGTGGTGAGAAGCGCAGGCTGTGGCTGTATGCAGGGGGGAAGGAAAAGGGAAGGGATCAGAAAGTGACAGCCCACTTTCTTCTTATCCCACTCACCCCTCCAAAACAGGCAAGAGCACAGACTAGGGTGGGGAGCTTGACACCATCAGCTTCTCCAGCATCGGGGTCTGGCCATACTTCTGTGACCTGATCCCTTCCCAGGCCCTTCTTGAGAGAGGATCGAAACGCCTTTGGGACTGATGAATCGGTCCCATGCCTTCCCCCTCCATCCCTTCTGCTTTGGAGAGGAGGTGGCAGATTGATCTGAGGAACCTACTCATTGAGCAGAGGCATGGAGTTGCGCCGCTTGGTCTTCTGCACCATGTTGGCTTGGTTGCGCAGGGAGATGTGGATACAGGAAGCCGCCAGCTTGCAGGGCTCTCCATCTACCTGCATGGGGATGGCCTTGGACGTGGTGAGAACCACCTGCCGGCACTGGCACAGCCGCTCCCCGTGACCACCAACCTGCAAGGCAGCCTGTGAAAGGATCCAGAGTGAGAGCAGAGCATAGACTGAGTGGTGGATGGGG
Organism: Aptenodytes forsteri; assembly: GCF_000699145.1. Taxonomy (NCBI): domain Eukaryota; kingdom Metazoa; phylum Chordata; class Aves; order Sphenisciformes; family Spheniscidae; genus Aptenodytes; species Aptenodytes forsteri. Next base: position 4,421,137 of record NW_008795128.1, read on the forward strand.
GAGCACCCATTGTCAGCCAGATGCCGCAAGTGAACCAAGTTCTGGAAAGGATCCACAGAGACTAGGGCATGACAGCACCTCGCCTAAATCTCAGAGAGCAGACACTGCCACACAGACCAGCACTACAGCTCCTCAGGACAGAAGCTGGGGGGCTGGCCAACGCCTGGTCAATGGGACCAGTCGCTCCCCTCATTGCTAGTTACAACTGGCAACAGCACCGACTCACCAGGGATGTCATGGTGAAGCCAATAACTTCAATGCAGCCGTCATCGTGGCGCTGCGGCTCGAAATCGTGGTGCTCCCCAGGGTTGCCCCAGGGCATGGTGCCTGCACAGTACCTGTGAAGGGATGGCAAGTGATGCATGGACAGGCCTGCACCAAACCTGGGCAGGGATCTGTGGCATGGGGGTGAGGAGCCCAGCACACGAGGGCAGGTCCTGGGGCTGCTCACCTGGGGATGTTCAGGAAGACCAGGCACTGGGGCTTCAGGTCCTGGATCTTGGAGGTCAGGTCTGTGCCATCGCACTGGAGACAACACAGGGGCGTTCAGGCTGCTCTAAGGGGTGGCTTGGCCCACCCTACCCACCTGGGAGGAAATGACCTCCCCCTCTGCTCCCCGTGATGACTGTCCTCCAAGCCAGAGGAAGCCAATGTCCCCAGGAACACATCCTCTCCCCAATCCTGAGATACCCAGTGTGCCAAGGGACCGCTCCTCACCCCTCGGCAGCTCAACCCCCTCCCTGATCCAGAGCACCCCTGCACACTCACAACCAACTTGACGTGCTTCGCTAAGTCTTTGGAGCTCCCTGTGAGGAAGTCGGAGAAAGCCGTCTGCCAAGGCAAGAGACAGCATTAGCGCCCACGTGTTCACCGAAACGGGCAGCCAGGAAGCCTGCCACCAACCTTCAGACCTCAGCTGCTGAGAGCAGCAAATCCCTTCCTTGTCCAATGGCAGAAGCCCTCTCTTCTCCCCTCCCAAACCAACCTTATCCATTCCTCTGGCCATTTTGTCTACCAAAAACCTTGGGGCACCTTTAGTAACACCCCCCAGTATTCCCTTGCCAGCCCAGTCCCAGCTTTAGGGAAGAGCTGGCAAGGTGGGTCTCCTCTTGTGAGAGACTTGAGTCACAGGAGACAAATTCAGTCTCAAGCTGCAATGAAATACCATAAAACAGAGCTGATGTGACCTCATCTAGATTTATCAGGAGGACAGCATGGCCTCTGTTACACAGATCCTAAGGTCCCCTTTGGGTTTAACTGTACAGAGAGGAGGGGAGACACAAACAGGAGAGATGTGAGATGGTACAGAGCAGCACTTGGCCTTCAGAACTGCTCAAATACTGGTCACCCAGCCACATGGGTAGGGAGGTATATTGAGGATGGGGGGATGGACGAACAAAGATGACACTGAGACACAAAGTTCTACAAGTGAGATACAGGAGGGTGGCATAATTAGCCAGGGAGCTGTAACTGGCCCAAGGTATAAAATAAAAGACCAAAGTAGCGTGGGGACTCTATGGAAAGGCTTCCCGTTCCTCTGCAGGGGAGACAGCCTGCCTCCCCACAGCTCCGGGGAGGTCCTGCCTGGGTGACTGTCCGTGAGCCGGAGAACAAGAACAATAGTGGCAGGAGATCAAGGCAGCAACTGTACTGCAGGCCAGAGAGCAAGCTGTACTGCCAGCAGCACTCGTAGCCAAAGAGGAGCTGTGACTCCCAGGTCTGCAGCCTTTCTCCAGCACCTCTCCAGCTTCGGGAGGGGGGCTCAGCTTGGGTGCACGTGAAGGCCCGTGTAACTCGGATGAGTGAGTTGAGGGTGCAGACAGGAGCCAGGGCTGTGCCTGCGCTCCAGCTGACGCTAAGGCTGCTATGAAGGCATGCCCAGATATCCTCCACACACTCACCCCAGCATAGAACATTTTATTCCGAAACCGGCTGTTGAACTTCTCTGGGTTGGCCTCTAGGGAAAGGAGAAAAAAGTCCAGGTCATTGGCCTGCACATGGAAATACTTCACTTGCCAGCTCTCTCCAGACACAGCTCTCCAGCCAGCCTCGGCCAGGAGGCAGCCCCCAGCTCTCTTCCCATGCAGGCACCCCTCTTCTCCCTCTGCAGCCTCCACTTGCTCCTCAGGTTTCACCTCCAGCCCTGCCCCTGGGGCAATCCTCTTGTTCACTTTCCCGAGGAGCATTTTACGGGCCCACCTCTGGGGCACCCCATCACCACAAACCCTGCCCCAGCCCTGTCCCCCCACCCCCCCATACCTCGGGATTCATGGAACTCCAGCGTCACCCGCGCGTCAAAGCCAAGGCTGAAATAGTTATTAAAGACATCCAAGGGGAGCTGAAATGGAAAGGAGGAACAAAGATGAGGCTGCCAGCGTGTGGCTATGGCAAAGACAAGGTCAGGCTATAGCAGAGCCATGCACCGTGCTCACGAGGCTCATGGAGCAGAGGATTGCCTTCCCCCCAGGAAAATACAGAGGTCACCAGCCTGAGATGACGGACCCCGGCTCCTAGGGGTAAGGGACATGGCCCAAGGGGACACACTCTGGTCTCCAAGATACCTGCAATCACCCATGTTTCCGCTAAAGAAACAGTCTCAGAGGGGACTGGGCTTATACCTGTTGCAAGCTGTGGTTAAAAACCTCTGCTGGACATTTAGTTCTGATCTCTACATGCCTCGCCATGAGTGCCATGGGTCAGAGCCATGAGGGGAGGAGTGGAACTGGAGCAGGGAAATGCCAGCCCAACACCATAGCCCCAGGTGCTGGGGCTGCCTGAGCCAGTGGGAGAAGGAGAACACAGTGTCCCACCTTGTCAGCGGCCGCCTCATCCTTTTCCTCAGGGTTCGCGTCAGGGTTTGGCTCCACATGGAGGTTCCAGCGATCGAGCTGCACAATGTTCCCATCTTCCACGTGCGACAGGATCTTGGACAGAGGCTCATCTGTGTAACCCTGGTGAAGACCAGGACTCAGTGAGTCTCCTACCTGCTTCCTGCAGAGATGTCTTCTTCTTTGGGAAGACATCCCAGAGCAAAGGATGTGGAAAAGATCAATTCTACTTGAATGCTCAACAAAGTGGAACTTTAAATTTAAAAACAACGTATCTTCCTTCTAAAAATCTCCCAAAGTTTGAAATAATGATTGCTTTTGTTAATATCCTAAGATATTATAACCTAATTCAGAATAATTCAAATGTCAGAAGAACGGTAACATCCAAACTGCACTTATTTGTTGGTCTATAGTTAGGGAAAGTCAAAACAGCTAGCCAGTGCAAACCCCCACCTGTGTGTCTGGAACCAGAGCCGAAGCACCCAGCCCCCCTCTGTCAGCAGTGAGCTCTTCTGCCCATCACTTACCCCACCCCAGTTCAGTGTCCTGGCCAAGTCATTCCCTGTCCCCAAAGGTAGAATGGCCACAGGAGGAGGTGGGTTGAGGCGTAACTGGTCCAGAATGGAGAGTATCCAGCCCACCTGCTCAAGCAAGAGAGCACAAAGAAACAGTTGGTTATTTCAGGGACAGGCAGGCAGGTGGAGGTGAATCGGAGCACTAGCAATGGCAGAGGGGCAGAGACGGGGTCCCCTTAGCCACCACCGAGGCTATTCACAGTCTTTAATGCTCCAAATGGGTGCTGCGGGAGATACCAGTAACCCCACTGGCCCCCCTCACTGGCCAGGACACTGGCCCCCAAAAGGGCGACAAATCCAGACATGCCACAGACTAGCACTCCCTGGAGCAGTGCATGAGGCGACCCACAGTATCCGATGCCACCAGCTGGACCATGGACACAGTGTGCACATTTTGCCCCATTCTGGATTACAGCGAGGAGGGCTGCTGCTGGCACTGGGAAGGCCTGGGGCGAAAGGTACCGCAGGCACAAAGGGCCAGGGGACTCACTGTGCCGTCTCCCCCGCACGCCAGGATCCGGAGGTTGTGGACCTTGCGATACAGCTCCAGCCTGCAGGGAACAGAGAGGGTAAGAAGGGGAGGGAAGAGGCACTTGAAGGTGTTACGCAGCAGCTGCAGGGCTCCCTGCCCTCACAGAGCCCGTGGCGTTCACAAAGCCACATGCGTGTCTCCCTCCCCATCGCCACAGCAGTTCACAGCAGTGGGCAAAGCCACAGTAACTTTGGCTTCACCAGCTCTTGCAGAGGAAGAGCAGGGTGTCCACAGTCCATGTACACGCAGATAAGCTGAAACGCAGCAAGCAGGCAAGACCCACACGACATTAATGGAACATAATGAACTAGATTTGGGAATGTCACCCTACAGCTGGTCTCTTTGCCACTAGCCTTAAGATTAGACCAGCCCTCCAGCAGGAAGCACTGCAAGGCCAGGACTGGCTGCAAGGTGTCCTAGAGAGGCCTCTCAAAGCATGAACTCGTTGGAGGTGTCTTTGCACAGGGAAGTATGGAGCATCAGGCCTCTGCCAACCGCGGGAAGAGCTCTGAGGAGGAATCTCTGGGGCAGGGATGGGGGAGAGAAGGGTGCTGCCCCATCAGTACTCACGCCTCCTTGGGTCCACCCTGGCTGAGGTCGAAAACTTGCCGTGGGTTGAGATACCACATGAAGGATTGGATGATCTTGGCTCCCTGTGAGGGCAAGAAAGACTTCAGCAGGGAACAAGGAGTTCCCAGTGGACAGAGGGAAGAAGGCACCTGGTCTCAAGGACAGGCCAAGACAACGGCGTTCTGGGGGGACTCAGGCAAAGCCTGGCCTAGGTGGGAATTGCTGGGCAGCAAACTGGCATTGCGGAGGTTGCCTTGCCTCTTCTGCAGCTGAGACATCACCAAAACTATGCTGAGTCCTCAGCAACCAAAAGGCAATGCCCCCATAGAGCTGCCTTCTCATGGAGATGTAGAACAAGGCCATACCTGATTCCCACCACTCTTGGGGTTCACAAATACCAGCAAGGGCTTCATGAGAGGAGCTGGCATGGGCTTGATGACAAAAGGTTTCCACCTCCCTTCCTGCAAGAGACACCACAGGTCCTTCAACAAACCCGGGGAAACGCAAACTCCCACCTCTAGCTGAGCCCTAACATCACACGTGGTCAGGAGTGGGAGGAAGAGAACATCCCAGCCACCCTGTAAGCCTCATAGCTGGGATTTTCCCTGCCAGCAGGCACCCTCCCTCCACCTCACCCTCCTTAACCTCAGCGCAGACCCCGCAAAGCCCTCTTGTTTCCCAGTCCTGCTCCTCACTGCCCAGTCCCTCCACCCTTCCAAGACAAGGTCATTCCCTGTCCCCTAATCTCTTGCCTCGGCCCCCTTTTTGCTGGATTTCCGCTTGAACGATGTCCTCTTCTTCTTCTTACTAGATTTCAGTGGATTCTAGAGAAAAGAAACAAACCCAAAAACTCTGTGAGGAGCTGCTGGGCAAGCAGTTGTTGTGAAAGAGCCACAAGAGCTGAGGTGAGTTACCTGGGGCCGTCGGACCCGCAGAATCCAGGTGGGAGGAACAACGACAGCAGCGTGAGCCCCCAGTGAGCAGGGCTCTTCGATGTGTTGCAGCATGAAACATGACACTTTGCTGTGATACTGGCGAAGGACAAGAGGAGAGACAGAGAGAAAACTCAGCTGCTCAGTTTGCTGGGGACAACCATCTTCTCCTCCTCCCAGCTCACCCATGCCAGTGCAGGGAGTGCTGGAGAAAACCATGCAGGAATTTTGTAACGGGAAGGCAATGAGGAGAAAGTTTCTCGTAGGAGCTCCCAGCTATCACAGTACAGCTTCTCCCACTAAGAGGAGCTGTAAGGGCAGGCTGCAGAGAAGCAGCCTGGGGGCATCCCAGCAGAAAGCAGAGGTCATGAGATGCAGAGCAGGCTGGTAAGACGTTCAATGGGGGCTTTGCTCACCGCTTGCTTGCACCAGGAACAGCTGATGGCTACAATCTCTTTACTGTGGAAGGCAAACTTTTGCTGGAAACCCTGTAGAGGGAAGGATAAGAGGCTTAGGGAATTTCCTTGCAGTTTTCTACCATCCAACAGGACTTTCCCACCACCAAGAGAGACATTAACAAAGAGAGTGTGCCTGCAGCTGGAGCCCTCTGGATCCCTGTCAGATAGCCCCAACCACCACTACAGCACCAGGGAGGCCACTGCGCTCTGCAGGGGTGTCCCTATTCCCCAAGGAAAGCATGTCAGGAAGACAGTCCCCTCCAGGATTGATTTGGCCCAGGGGGAGAACAACTCTGTGTGGGAAGCACTTATGTAGTGCTTCACTGTGCAAAACAGGGCATGCGTCTTGCTGTTGCTGTAGGCTGCTGCCACCAAACAGGAATGGTGGGATGTCCTTGGTCCCCAGCCCTGTTCTTGTCCCTGGTTTGACCTTAGCTTTCCTTCAGGCTGAGAAAAAAAAAAGAGATGCCCTCTCACCTTGCCACACTGCCGGCATTTCCCTTCCTGCCGCCTCCGGTGTACCCAGTGATGCCGGACTACTATGGGCTAAAGGGAAAAGAAAAAAAGAGAAAAAAAAAAGGGAGTGAAAGGCCCAGCACGTGAGGGAACACAGGAACAGGCAGGAGGAATGGACCCAGGCCAGCCAGGATCTCTGCTCTTGCAGCAAACCCACTACTCACATGCACCAGCCCCAACGTTCTGGGAGAAGGCAAAGCCAACAAATCAGGGGGCAAGGGGCCAAATTAAGGTGCTCAGAGAAGAGGGAATTAAAACCAGAAAAACTAGGAAGGAAACGAGGGAAACTGAAGACTGAGAATCACACAAAGCAAACCCAATGGAGAGTGGGCAAGCAGTAATGTGGAGCACTACTTTGGTCATAAATCACCTCTCCATCTCCTAATATCTCTGACCAGATGCCCCCAGTGCCAGGTGAAAAATACGCTGGTGGAAGGCGTGAAAATCCCCAGGGAGACACAAAAAGGGAGTAAGGCCCAGCACGTGAGGGAACACAGGAACAGGCAGGAGGAATGGACCCAGGCCAGCCAGGATCTCTGCTCTTGCAGCAAACCCACTACTCACATGCACCAGCCCCAACGTTCTGGGAGAAGGCAAAGCCAACAAATCAGGGGGCAAGGGGCCAAATTAAGGTGCTCAGAGAAGAGGGAATTAAAACCAGAAAAACTAGGAAGGAAACGAGGGAAACTGAAGACTGAGAATCACACAAAGCAAACCCAATGGAGAGTGGGCAAGCAGTAATGTGGAGCACTACTTTGGTCATAAATCACCTCTCCATCTCCTAATATCTCTGACCAGATGCCCCCAGTGCCAGGTGAAAAATACGCTGGTGGAAGGCGTGAAAATCCCCAGGGAGACACAGTTTATGCCCACAGCAAGAAGATGGAAGTGCTTGCAGCTAAGCAGCGAACTGCCTAGCTCCACATTCCTTGAGGAGAGGAGCAGCCCCAAAGCTCCCCACACCCACTTCACCCTGCTCTTCACCCCAGGGCAAGTCCTGCCAGCCTGTCTCAGTCCCTGCCCACAGGGAGGGGAGCCAGGCTGCTTGCAGGCACCTTCTCTCTGTCTGTAGGCTCACGGTGGGTGAGGGCTGGAACTTGCAGGAGTGATTGTGGAGGCACGGAAACATGACAGTGGGATCTCTGAGCGTTGTGGGGGGACAGAAGCTTTGCAATGAAGTACCACATTTCCTATATCCCTCCTTCCTCTTCCAGCCCTGGATTGGGAATGGCAATGTGGGGAGGGCAGCAAAGAGAGAAGAGGGAGTGCAAGTTCACAGCCCGTGAGGTAGGGCCCAACGCCCTGCTCTTGACAACTTTTGGGATCACGATGATGATAGAGGCAGAACCTGGCAGGAGATTTGGGTCAGCTCCAGTGTTGTCTGCTCTGAGCGCAGCACATGGGAGAGGACAAAGAGTCCTGTTGGCTTTAGTGGACATTAATCCAGTGGCAGCAGAAGGGGGGCTATGCCCTGAGCTCAGCTCTGAGTCCCACCAGGCACATGTAGGGAAAGGGCTGACCCTGAAGGGGATCCCTGGCAGCACAAAGGCCAGAAGGGCACCTTTCTAGGGCAACAGGAGGGAAGAGCCTGTGGAGGAACTGCGGACTATTAGAAAGACAGGATGGAGAAGCAGGGTTTGTGAGTAAAAGGAGGAAAACCAGGAAAGGGGAGGAAAAGAAAATTTGTAGAGGTTGGAGAGGAGGAAAACAGAGACAGAAGAGTAAGCGGAGGCAGAGAGTTATCAGCAGAGCCCAAAAAGTAAGTGAAGGACAAATAAGGGAGCTGCGCTGAGAGTGACATGGGAAGGAGGCACGGCAGGAGAAGCAAAGGAAGAAAGGAAGGTTTAAAGTGATATCAAAAGCTTCACCTTACCAGGTGACACTGGCATTTCTGAGCAGGGAGCCCTGTGTTTGAGTACCTTTCCCCTTCTGCATCTGCTGTGCCAGCACAAACACGGTGTGGGGGCAGCAGCTGTGTTACCAAAATGGCCCACAACTGAGCCCATCCACACCCACTCCAGAGCACTGCATGGGCTACGCAGGCTCCATGGGCTGGAGGGTGAAGCATGAAGGCTGACAAGTGCTTCCACCAGTGCAGCTCAGCAGGCAGGTCCCAGGCCACTGCTTATGCCCAGGACATTAAAACATGGACTAAAAGGGTCTGACAGCACCACTGTGGGCATCTTCCACTGCTACCTGGAGTACCTGTGGCACCCAGGTCAGGGCTGAGCAATAAAGCAAGAAGTGAGCCCGTACTGCTCCCTTCCAAACTGTGGGAGTCTTGGGGAACTGCTGTTTGCCACAGCCCCCTCTACTTGCTTGGGGACGAGCACAAGGGGGGAAAAAACTCTTCCAGGAAACACTGTTTGCAGGTTCCCCCCAAGCAGATGCAGGAGCTTTAGAACATGCAAACCAGCAGATGCTCTGCATTTGCTGCCTGCGAGCTCCTCACTCCTCACACCCAGCCTGCCCTGCTGCCTTGCAAAGAAACATCCCTTTTACTGCACCATCCCCTTGGAGCCAGGAGGCAGTATGATGCCTGCACTCTGATGGGCAACAGGCTGGCAGCATCTGATGCCTTTGCCACCAAACTGGGAAGGCGAGGAAGGGTCAGACATAGGCAGCGTCCCAGACACATCTCTCACCTCCCGTACGTTCCGGGATCCTGACTCCCTGAAGGAAGGTTTGCAGCGGAAATTTATCTGTAGATTGAACACACATGAGAGGAATCAGTAAAACCATCATACCTGAAGAAAAGCTACTGGAGCTTATTTTACTACAGGAGGCCCAGAGCCTCTGGAGATGTTCGATGCTTGCCGCGAAACCCCTCACATATCTCTGTTACTGAACAAAATGGGGCCTGGGGTCCCAATCATGTCACTAGATGCTCCTTTTGGTATTGCCTCCTCAGAAGACCCCTCTTTGCAATGACACATTGTAGTTCCCCAGTCTTCTTGTGTTTCACTACCCAAGAGGAAGGGCTGCCCAGGAAAAGGCTGTTACAGCTTTGTGAGCCACAGAGAGGGCTTAACAAGCTCTACTCACTTTCTCCAGCTGTTCGATGCAGGGTGTATGCACTACGATCTTGCAGGCTGCACACTTACGCCTGGAGAGAGGTTTTTGCTGGAGGATGAGAAAAGAGGAGGAAAAATGTGCATGTGAATAACAGTGTTCAAAGGCTGGCAAGCTCAACTTCCCCTTACACCTCCTTCATATATTTCAGGATGCAGAACAAGTCCTATAGGAAAGTTATATACACCTAAACTCCTTGCAAGTAAAGGGATCTAAGCGTGTGCCTAGAGCAGATGCTCTTGAGTCTGTGACAGAGCAGGGAGGTGCTCTCCCACTGCTTTAATCAGTCCTTGGCCTCTTCTGACATTGCCCGAGAGCACCACAGAAGCTGGTCTGGGAAGCTCCCATGGTAAGCCCTGTGGGCAAGCGCAGGATGGCATCAGTGCTCCATGTCCACACCACAAGCAGGATTGAGTCTGCAAGCCGGGAGGGAGAACTGCAGCAACCCTCTAAGATCAGTGCTGCCTGCAGGGTCAGGAGGCAGCAGGCCTGGGTCTCCAGCACTCACTTTTCTCCTCTACTGAAAGGTCTTTCCAGAGAAGCTGGATTTGGATTCTCCCTCTAAGGGTGTGAAATCCCAACAGCCTGTCCCTGGAATATCACCATACCACCTCTGAGTGAGCGGCAACCCTGCGTCAGGTTCCCATTGCAAACTGAGCACCAGCACCGGCAGAAATTGGAGACAGGAGGGGCACACTCCCCGCCTTGGCAGACCCCTACGCTTGCCCCAGCAGCAGCAGCAGGGCCTTCGTGGTGTCCCCGCCGGGTGGCAGCACAGCCTGCGTCTGCGGCCCCTGCTGGGGAGGCACGTGACCCCTTTTGGCTTACCAGCAGCTTCGCCATACAGTTCTGTTCCCCAACGTAGCAGAAGTCCCCAGAGACATTGGTCTCAAACCAGATGTGCTCCCCATAGACCGCAGTCTCCTGAAAGGCACAAGACAACGTGTTTCTCTGAGAGCACCCCCAACGGGCATCCAAGCCCTAAAATGCTTTGTGCAAGGGACAAGATACTGGGACAAGCAAGGCTGGGGGGTGTCATGGTTTAACCTCAGTCGGCAACTGAGCACCACACAGCCGCTTGCTCACTCTCCCTCCCCCCCCGGTGGGATGGGGGAGAGAACTGGAAGAGCACAAGTGAGAAAATCTCGTGGGTTGAGATAAAAACAGTTTAATAATTGAAATATTATAATAATAATAATAATAATAATAATAATAATAATAATAATAATAATAATAATAATAATAATGATAATACACAAAGCAAGTGATGCACAGTGCAATTGCTCACCACCCGCCGACCGATGCCCAGCCAGTCCCCGAGCAGCGGCCCCCCCGGCCAGCTTTCCCCCAGTTTATGTACTGAGCATGATGTCACATGGTATGGAATGTCCCTTTGGTCAGTTTGGCTGTGCCCCCTCCCAGCTTCTTGTGCACCTCCAGCCTTCTCAGTCGGTAGAGCATGGGAAACTAAAAAGTCCTTGGCTAGTGTAAGCATTACCTAGCAACAACTAAAACATCAGTGCCTTATCAACTTTGTTCTCATCCTAAATCCAAAACACAGCACTGTACCAGCTACTAGGAAGGAAATTAACTCTATCCCTGCCGAAACCAGGAGAGGGGGTTGGAGCTATGTGTAGGCTGGGAGACAAGATGCACAGAACAATCAGGGCCAACGTCTGGACAGAAGAAACCTCATGAAGCTGCTGTCATGGCCCACCTGTTGGAAACGAGAGGGCCCCAGGAAACCAGCTCCAAGACCCACAGCCCAGTTGCAGTGTCCTGCACAGGGGGGCTGCTTCCATCACCCCCTGAGAGGAGGCATCGGGGCAAATTCAACGCAGAGGACTCTCCTGAAACAGCTTCTGTTCTACGACCTGAGGATGCGGCTTAAAACCTGCCAGGCTTTGCCTGCGAAGGAGCAGGGGCTTGCTCCTGCTGCTTGGCCCCAGCCACCAGAAGACCTTGGCTGCCAGGAGCAGAAGAGCTGGCAGTGGAGTAGCTATGCCATCCTCCCAGGAACCACCTGTGCCTGCACAGCCTCTCACAGCATCAAGCGGTGCTGCCAGCAGCACAGATGCTGGCACCAGCTGGTGGCAACGGTGGAGGCCATAAATGTGTCAAAGCTGAAGTCACCTGGGAAGCCTCAGCCTGGGAAGAGCCTGCTGCTTCTTGGCCAGGAGCCCATCCCATGCAACACCCAGCAAAACGCACTACAACTTACGCTCCAGTCCACAGTGCTGCGTATCTGCCTCTCCGAGTCACTCCTCAGGGCTAGCGCAGGGTTTGGCTGGGTTACCATGTGCTGGAGGCTGGACTTGGCGATAGCTTTCCTGGAAGACACGGGAGGGCTGGCTATTAGATCAGGGGAGGAGGAGTGCAAAACACAGCCTGTTTCTGGGGCGGGTGGAGAGGCTGGAGCAGAAAAGCATCCTCAGGACCAAGCGTCTGGAAATGAGGTGAATCCCCAGCACCGCCGGCCGAGGAGTACCTGCTCTTGCGAGGCAGCCCTGTGGGACAAAGAGGTGCTGGCCATGTTGCTGATGGCTCAGCTAAAGACACCCTTCACCTGGCAAAAGGCACAGCCTGGGCCTGCTGTGCCAAAGCCCTTGGGGATGACAGGTCCATTGCAAAACAGCCTGGGACGCTCCACTGAGCTGTGGTGGTGCGGCTGCCTTTGCAGGGACAACCCAGAGCCCTTGCCCCACAGGGGTTCCCCACAGCTCTCGCATTCCAAGGCACCTCAGAGCCTGGGGCGTTTTTGGGGACCAGCACAACCATCCAGAAAAAAAGCAGCTGTTTTTTTGGGGCTGGCAAGCTTCTCCCAGATGTGCTAGGGTAGAGGAAAGCAGCAGCAGAGCCGGCCAGCTGGAGAAAGTGTGCATCTCCAGCCCACAACCAGGCCTGCCACCTCCCTCTGGCCCCGGGCTGGCAGAAGGGGATGCCCGCAAGCCCCAGGTGCCGCGCTGAGAGCACCAGAGCAGTGCTGGCCCAAGTGGGAGATGCTCAGTGGGACACAAGCAGCACTGCAAGACACTGATGGCAGCCAGGGCCAATGGTGTCGAGCCCCTTCCCTCCTTCCCCACCGAGCCTGGGTCTGCACCCAGCCTCCCCTCCCCGAGGCATCGCACGTTTGCAAGCTGTCGCCATACATACAGCAGCCGGGGGCTCCAGCCGTCCGGGGTGGCATGGTGGGTGGACTCCGGTCCCAAGCACTCGGGGAGGGCGGCAGAGGGGTGCCCGGCTCCGTCCGCCCCCACACAGTGCTGGGCCAGCAGCTGCAGGTGGCCAGAGGGGAGCAGCCCAGGCCGGGGGGCATCGCTGGAGCGACGGTGCTGGCTGAGGCGGCGGGGGCGGCCT
>NW_008795128.1:4434640-4454282 GCF_000699145.1 Aptenodytes forsteri
ACCATGCTGGCACGCCGTGGCCCCTTCCTCCCAAAGTGCCCGCCTAAAAAGGTTTCCATCACACCTGGACAGTGGCTGGTAACACAGAGACCAGGAATTAAATAGGCTCCCCCCCGAGGCTTGGGGCTGGGCTGCAGGGGTCAGGGCAGGGGGACGGGGGGACAGCAGGCATCAGAGGGCAGGAGCAGGAAGGGGGGGACATGGCGATGCCACCCGGGGCGCGCAGCAAGGCTGGGACCCGCTTGCTGGGTAGACGCACCGCTGGGGCTCCTGCTCCCCACAGCTCGCCCTCTCCTTGGGGTTCACAGCTCAGCCCAGGGTACTGCGACAGCAGGGCAGGTGTCACTGCCTGGCCAGGGCCCTCTGTGCCCCGTGCTCACTGCTGCAGGATCAGCATAGCCCCTGCATCCCAAGGTGCCGATCAGCCCTGGTGACTACCCCCACCACTCTCCTTCATTCCCTTGGCACTGGCCTGCCTGGTTTCCCCGTGGGAACCACACTGCCTAAGCACCAGCCCTGCTGAATTTGCAGCAAATTGAAACTAAACCCTTGCAAATCCTAAAGAAATAAAACAACCAGGCACGTAAAAGCAGGGCAGGCAGATTTGGCAGAAGCTGGCTGGGGGAGCTGGAGTAGAGCAGAGAAGGGCTAGGAAAATCATCCCATCTGTCCTGCTCAAAACTTCCCTCTCCTGGTGGAAAGAGCTTTACCTGGGCTCTCGAGCTTTCCCTGCCCAGCCCTCGAAGCTTGACAGGCTGCCTGGACATTGCAGCAGGCCCTGGGAAGCCCAAGGCCACAGGTGGAAAGTGCTGCAGTGGTTTCAGCGCTGGTGGCTCGGCATGCAAAGGCTGGAGTGGAAGAGGCTGAATCTGGCTAGCTCCAGCACTCCCCTCCTCCAGAGCTAGTGCTTCGCTTCCCACCCTCCAGCTGCCACCTCTCTTCAGCCGCTAAATAGAGAGGATTTATTCAAGGGCAACTCAAAAAAACCCACCAAGACCCACAGTTTGGTAGAAGCAAACTTCTAGCTCTTCAATTGCTCCCAAGACAGGGGACTCCGGATCATGGCAGCCTGTATGCACATACAAGCCACCACCATCACTCTCAACAATTTCCATGCTGTACAGGGCAGCTCCTCTACCCATCACGAGGGTACGGGCACACCACTCACCACTGCACTAAGGTTGGCACCAGCTGCACTTGCTTCTACCTTCCTCCCTTCTCATGCTCTTTTATGCACTCGCTTGCAGGTCAGCAATACCAGAGGGCCTTCAGGAGAATACCCTGGCCCAAACCTCCACTGCCCCAAGCTCCACACGAACAGGCAAATTTGTCAGCAGCTTCCCTTTTTGTCTGAGATATGCATGTATGATGGGATATGTGTTACTTTCTGGACTGCAAACTGAAGCTTTTGCTTAGTGCTTGTACCACAAGCAACCCATTGGGCTGTACCTCTATTTCTTTTAGATGAGTACAAAGCTGAGTTTCTAATTTTGGAGAAGGCCAGGCTTGGTTTGGTCTCCTCCAGTCCGGTAGGCAAGGAAGCCAGCTCTTTAGTTTCTACAGTCTCATTGCCATGCCTGTACTCAGTAACGTAGCACAAGGAGGGAAGGAAGGACAGCAATGCCCTCCAGAGAGCAGCATCAGGGCAGCTAAAGCCTGGTTGAACTGAAAGCAAAAACAATGTGCCACCTCCTCCGAGGGATTTCTCAAGCCCCACCACAGCAAGCAATGCAGGTACATGGTCACCAGCAGGTTAACTATCACACCACCAAGGCCCGTGCAGCTTTGCAGAGGGCAAAAGCACGTTCTGCTGACCACCCTGCTTCCAGCCTGTCCCTGACACTGCAGTGCTCCATTCCTGTCCCTTCTCCCCATCGTCTGCAGGCTGATGCACAGTAAATTGCATCATTACTAATAGGTGCTAAAAATTGTCTGAACAAATAAAACATGTTAAAAAACCCAAGAGAGAACACTGCCTGGGTGTGGCACACTGCAGCAGACCCTTTTTGGCTGGCTTTAGCTGCTGGGGGAGACATACTGTCCAACTACATCCCAAATAAGCTGAATGGATGCTCCCTCCTGCCCCAGATATTCCACTAGCATGAAGCTGCTGTACTGCTTGCTGAGCTGCTGCTATGGGCAGGAAGATCTCTCAACACAGCTTCCTTCCTTTTTGCACCGCAGTCTCGTGAGGAAATCTGCTAGAACAACCTTGGCTTGACATTTATGTTTGGGTACTGGCCAATTATGGCCCTTTTTATCTTCAGGACTGTCTGCAAGTGGCACATGGACTCACGCTCTGGCCACCAGTGGTGAAGGTTATTACCAGACAACCATCTGACAGCCCACAACAGCAGCATGTGGCAGCTGAGATACAATGGTGAAGATATCCCCATCTCTTGCAACTTCCAATCTGAACTCCAAACGGTGTATCGCAGGTGTTGAGAACTGCTGCTGGTGGAGCAGACGGACTGACTGCCAGGGCTGCCCAGGGTTGATGTGCGCCAGCAGAGCTGTGTGCAGAGCAGCTGGGGAACCACACACTGGGCGGAGAGAAGCCCGAGAGGAGCGAAGCCCCTGGCCTAACACCAGCACGTCTCTGGGATCTCCACTGTTTGTTGCTGAGGCAAGACAGAGAAGAGCTGGCACCTGTGGCTGCTCTGCAGACTGCAATGCTCGGCTCAGTTAGGTAAGGAGGCTGGATGGAGGCAGCCTGGCATTTGCAGGGTGGGAGGGAAAGGAAGTACTGCTGCACGCACTAGGATATCAACTCTACTTACAAGCAGCTTTGCACTATCATTTCAATCTCCTTCTGTGAATGAGGAAGGAGCCAGCAGCTCTGGTCTGCTCATGATCTGCAGCTGGAGCTCTTGGAAGGTTTTGGTTTTTTTTTCTAACCAGACCCCTCAGAGCTCCTCAGCCTCCTGTGCTCCCTGCCTGGCATCAGTGGGCAGAGATGCTGCTGAAGCAGGAATGTGTCCCGGAGTGTGGGCAGGCAGCAGTGCTGCCCTCAAGAACTGGGGGAGGAGGGGGCTGCTGCAGGAAGCTCCCTGGGCACTCGGAGTCTAAGGACAGAGCTAACCTTGGTGGCAGGATCTAAACGCCCTTGGAAAGTCAAGCAGCGATTGAAGAGGAAAAACTTGCATCTTGTAACTTCAGTGGACACAGAGCTTGTGGGTTGGCTGATACGGAGACCCTGCTCTCCGGACAGCCAGCAGCCACCCCTCCTGTGGTGGTGGCAGCTCCAAAACCAGACAGGCTGACTCCTAGGGCTAAACAGGTAGTGTCCCTCAAGGCATAGGCTCTGCCCACATCAGGGAGAGCTGCTTGATATTCAGCTCTATTATTCTGCTTTCCTCCACTAGCCTCAAGCAAACCCCCATGTACCGCACTGAACAGGCCCTCTGTGCTCTTAGACATGTAGACGGATGCTGTGCCACACACCTGCTCGGCCCTTCCTCCATGTTATTATTCCCTCTGTCCCTCCAGCAGCCTGGTCTCTTCTTGTCAGCGCCCAGAAGCAAGAGCAATTGCAGGTTACCTTCATACAGTGCCAAACCTGGCACCCCTCTCCTGGCACCAAGGGTGGCAAGAGGACTCCAGTGCAGGACACCACCAGCAGCACAACACACAAGCCTTGAGCCCTAGAGAAGTCTGGACTTGAAAAACACCATCAGCTCCTCCTGACCTTTCAGCAAACCTCCAGTTAGTTGACTGGAAAGCATTTTTTCCAACCACGGGGCTACAGCAAAGGAAGTAAGTCCGAGAGTTTCACCCTGCTCCGTGACGAGTGCCCGTCCTGACGGTGGCTGGCTGTGTCCCAGCTTGCTGTGGGTGCTGGGGAGCTGCTGCAGAACCAGAGCTAGCAGTGTGCAAGCAGGAGCCTGTTTCAGTTTACAAGCGTCTTCCCCTGGCGAGGATGCTTGACTTGCACAGCTCAACCACAGGGAAAGTGTAAGTGTTATTAATAGCCACCCCTGTGTGACACCAAGATCTCCTGGGCTTCTGCCTCTCTGTCTCCTCCCTGCCAGGACACCAGAGGGACAGAGCCTGGGAGCCCATCCAGGGAGCTGCTGCTCATCCCCGCCCCACTGACATACTACCACTTGCCTTCAGCCTCAGTTTCCATCACAAGCTCAGACCCCGCCCCTCCTTTCAGTGCTCTGATAATCTTCCCATGTACGCTGCCATCCCCACACCGCTCCTGCTGAGATCCTGTCCCCACTCTCCCGTCCTGCTTCCAGACATCAGTCACCGACCTTTCCTCTCCCTCAGGCTCCCCCAGCCAGCGCTCTCTGAGGTGCCACGAAGGGCAACCAGCACAGATGAGGTCTGCTGAGGAAGGTGCCCCCGTGCCAGATGGGGAAGGGAGTACACTGATCAAGATGTGGTGCAGCCCTCAGGGCTTTGGTTGCATTGAGGTGAGCAGTGATCAGCAAGTTCCCAAACTCTGTGTGGTTTGTTTCTACCCAGAATTTCCATTACAGCTGTAATCTCTCCTACATCACGCAAATAAAACAGAGTCAGGAGCTCCCTGTGCTGGGGACACACAGCACCCTCCAGTATGAGCAAGGAGATGCAGCTCCCCCCAGCACAGGAGTAAGGAGGCTCTGTCCAAACCACCAGCCTTTCAAAGCATTGCGAGGAGTGAGCTACGGGCCGTGCTCACCTTCTATTTTAGGATTCATTCATTTGATCTACTGCAACGAGTGCCACCGCCTACACGGGCCATAGCACCTCGCTCCCAGGCTCCTGAACTGCAAGAGCATGGCATTCCCAGGGCAAACCGCAGCCAAGGACATCTTCAGTTGTACCGTCACTGTACTGTGAAGGAGATTACTGCCACAACCTTAAGGTTGCCCCTCCAGGCTGCAGAAGGCAGTTTCTGGCCCTTGCAGGACACTCAGAGGGGAACAGTGAGCCCTGGGGTTAATCCAGAGGACTTCAGACCTCCCTCCTAGTGAGAAAGCAAGGCAAGGGCTTATAAACCAGCTGGTGGTCACATGCATGCAGCTGCAGAGGACCTCCTCCCAGCCCTGAGGTCTCTGCACGTGCAGCCCCAGCACCCCTCTCTGCAGGGAGCTGCGTAGAGGCCCCTGCAGGGCTACTGGGCATGGACAGCGAAAGCAAGGCACCCCTTTGCTAACTTGCTCAGAAGCCTGTCAGTGCTACTGGGCACTTTGGTTGACCAACCTGGAGGCCCCAGGACTGCACTGCTTCACAAGGGACAGGCAGCAACATCAGTTTGGCCCCTTTGTACCCATCTTGCATGTGGCCGAGCAAGAGCACAACTCACAGCCTCCTGCTCCCACGCATACACACCTCTGCTCCACGCTGTCACAGCAGTGCCAGCGCTGTGGACCCGATTCAAATACCCTGACACACCCCAGACACGAAAGGGTAATGGGATCCCTACACAAGATGGCCAGAAGCAAAACTCGCCCACTGGCTTTATTTCAGGGGACAGGAATTTCACAGCAGACCCCAACTGGCAGCGACGGCTCAGCATCACCAGTTCAGCATCACTTCTGACTGCGGGTGCCCCAGGCGGATCACCACACAGTCCACACCAGGGATGAGACACGGCCACTAACTTTAACCCCACACCACTTTCTGGTTATTCACACTCCATCAGGAGCTGGGGATGCCACACAGAGGAGATGCAGCCTCTAAGCCGCCTTCTTTGAACAAGCAAGGCAGGGGGACGGATGCAGGGACAGGGACCAGCAGCTCCTTGCAGGGGGGTGTAGGCAAGGCAAAGAAACGAAACACCACGGCTTTGCAGCTTGTCATGGGAAGCTTCTCCAAGGGGCAAACCCAGGTGGAAGGAACTGCCCAGGGCCACGCAGTGACCTGAGCGCGGTCCCCACCACCTGGCCGAGCCTCGATCAAGGCAAGGTAAAAGGGATTAGCCATCCCACCCTCCTGCCTGGCCCTTCACAAGAAAATGCTCTCAAGTTCAGCTTGCTGGGAAGAGCAGGGGCAGTGAGCAGAAGGGC
Source organism: Aptenodytes forsteri (assembly GCF_000699145.1). NCBI lineage: Eukaryota > Metazoa > Chordata > Aves > Sphenisciformes > Spheniscidae > Aptenodytes > Aptenodytes forsteri. The sequence goes on from NW_008795128.1 coordinate 4,440,640, forward strand.
CTGAGACTTTTTTACAGTTCCTAGAATAAGCCCACATTCTTCTGGTGGCAGCTCCATCCCACCTCTCCCCAAGCTCTGCACGATGCCTTGGTGCCACCTCCCCTTCACCGCCTTCTCAGGGCGAACCTGAGATGTGCTTCAAGGCACATCTGCCAGACTAGCTCAGACCCTCCACCTACGCTTCGTAAAGTCAAGAGTTTGCCAGCCCTAAGGCTCAGAGTAATGTTCCCATTACAACAACGTGATTTCCTTCCCAAAATCCATGGAAGACAGTGTTTTGTCTTAATTTAAACCAAAGCCGTCTCCTTGGAGGCTTCTGGGCTGACTCCGGGCATTCATATCCCCTGACAACTTTCCACCATCATAACATTATGAAGTTTATTTGCCACTACAGTAAATAATCTGCCTCCTGGTTATCAAGAAACCCGATAGCCCTGATTTAAACAATCTGTTGCTGTGTTTGGCTAGGGAGCCAAATGGCAAGACTGACAGCCTCAGGCAGCAAATTATCCTGGGATGAAATGCAGAGGATGAGCTACTATCATCAGTGTGCCACGGCTGAGGCAGAGCAGGGGTCGGGGGAGAGGCTGGCCATGCAGTTTCTATTTTGGTAGCCTCAGCAGGACTGGCGACGCAGGCTGAGAAGGACTTTGAGAGTTTCTTCTCTCGCTCTGAGCTCCCTTTGCAGAGCGACATGCAAGAAGCAAAACAGTGGGGGGCTCAGCAGGGCACCCCGGTGGTTTGGGTGCCCAGCCCATGGTTTCTTTAGCAGATTCCCACCATCCTCCCCAGGGCTGGTCCCCTCCTTTGGTACGCATGGCTCCGTGCCTCCCATACAGGAGGGACGTGCTATTTAAAGGGAGGCTGGTCCCACAGCCCAGCTGTCTGATCCAAACTCCCCGAGCAGCCCCGGAGTTTTCTCCCAGCACACGGGGATGACATCCCGGCGTAGGGATGACATCCTGGGCAGGGCAACATGCAGCGCCTGCCCAGGGCATCAGCCCCAGGGAGGAGGTGGTGAACCCAGCATAAAGATAAAGCTGCAGTATGGCAGATGCAGAGCACAGGCAGTGATTCCCAGGGCTGGGAAGTCCTTGGACCTCCCAAAGGCATGCAAAGATCTTTGCACCTCCCAAAGCAAAGCCAAGAGAGCCTCAGGCGCTCAGCTACAGGCACTGATAACAGGGAGATGGGAGCCACATGCCTCCCTCCAGCCCACTGCAGGGATCAGATCGGGAAGAGCATCCCTCCGCTCCTGGCAGAAGCACGGTGCCTCACTGCCACCAGGGGAGATGCCAGGAGCCCACAAGTCTGCCCTGCTTCCCTAAACTATGCCAGGGCAAAGCGGCTGGGGTCCGGAGGTCCCGGTGAGGAGCAGGCTGGCTCCCCATGCCGCTGTCCTCTGCCACATGCAGACTTCCCGCTGCCATCCCCATGCCACATGGGCTGGCAGGATGCAGCCAGTGCCGTAACAGGCAGCAGACTGGGTGGCTGGAAACGCACCTCTGGCAGGGAAAACCCCTGCCCTCCTTCCAAAGGGGAAACAACAGCCAGGTGCCACCGAGTCCCAAAGTGGCTGCGTTTTGCAGGGCCCCCGCCTCAGCCCCGGGAATCGCTCGTAGCCCCATGGGCTCACTCCAGCCTCCGGCAGCAAACACTGCTGCAAGGTTAAGGGTCTCAGGGATGACTCTGGGGTCTGCTCCCCCCTGCCTTTCCCCAGCAGGATGAGACCCAGTACCTGCTCAGACCATACCCACGAACTAAGGGCTAGCTCTCCCGGCCCCCTCCCATCCCCCACCCAGCACAAACAAAAGCAGCAAAATGTGGGGGACAAGGAGGAAGAGGAGAAGGGGAGAGCATGGGGAAAAAGCCCCTGTGACCTGATCTGGAGCGGTGCAGGGTCCCTGCAGGTGCTGAGCGGGTGGCGGTGGCCGCGCAGTAGCAGCGGGCCAGCCCTCCCCAACCAAGTCCTAGTTTGGAGAGTGAGCGCTCAGCTTCTCCCTCCGCCTCCTCCCCGCGCTGCAAACCCTGACAGCGCTCGTTAAAATAACCAACAGCACTTCCTCTCTGAGCAGCCCCGAGGCCAGCTTGCCCCTGGCCAGAGGTGCGTGCAGCAGAGAGACGACCCCCCCAGCACCCAGCCACCCCCCAGCACCCAACTAAAACTAGGAGATGCCACTGCTTCCCTTGGAGTGGTAAAAGGAGGATAAGGGGAGGAACCTGCCGAGGAGGCGATTCTCTCCTGCCTCCTTGGGACCTTGATAAAGATAAAGGGGTTTGCATGGCTGATCAGAGCCAAGCCACCTGCCATGGAGAGCCTGTGCTCATGCACAGAAGGTAACTTGCTCCCAAGTTATGGTCAGTGTCTGGTCCAGGTGGGCTCCACAGACGTCTCAGGAGCTTTTTACCTCCCCATGTTGCTGCAAACCCCCCCGCAGGACCTCTCACAGCCAGGCTGGGACTTCCCCATCACGCTTCACCACTACCCCGTGTCCCCCAGCTGCCCCCAGGGAGCTGCTCCCAGCCAAACGCAACCCAGCTCCCTTTTGGGGCCATGAACCCCATCTCTGCTTCAGCCTTTGCAGAGAGGGAGGTCACACCGAAGGCCGGCTTGCTCCTCAATGCCCACAAGGGGTGAGTCACCAGCTATTGTTATTTCGGTCATTTACCCAGCAATGGGAGCCGATAGCCATGCACGCGGCTGTAGTGAGTCAGCGCGGGTGGCCGCATCTGGGACCTCGTCCTTTCACACCCTGCCTCCTCCTGCCTGCCCCTTCCCCTTGCCTACATGTCACGGCTAAAATTAGACAGGGAGCTCTTTTCCTCTGTGTGTAGGAGCGTGCGTGCGCGCATTTGGACCATGCCCAGCGTCCTCGGGGCCTGAAGGGAGACTACAGTAAAACGATCATAACAAAACGTCAGGGGAGGCTGCTGCCAGCACAGCAAAGGCGGCCAGCTGCTTTCCCTGATGGGTATCTTGAGAGTGGTTCACAGGAAACCATTAACCAGAGGGGAGCCAGGCCCAAAGGCTGAGCTACCGCCACCGCTGCTGTCTCTGTCACGGCAGAAGGAGCAAGTGGCCTTTGCAAAGTGGTGAGAGCTGGGGGTGGGTGAGGACACGAGCAAACTTCACCACCACCAAAGCTGCTGCAGGGATTGCGTTCGGCCCTTTTCTCACAGTGCCAGTGGGGAAGGGGAGCTGGAGATGCTCAGGGCAGGCAGATGTTCACCCCTGCTCAACTCTCTCTCCCCTCAAACCCAGCAGCTGCTGAAGGATGGAGGGCTCTGCCCCTTTCCCTACACAGGGTACACATCCTTTGGACTTCCCTTCCCAGTGCCAGGAAAGGGCCAGCTGCCACTAGCAGCCGAGCAGGTGTCCTTGCAGAGCCAGGGCGGCAGTGGTGCCAGCTGTGACCATGGGAGGAGGAGGGCTGAGGAGGACAGGCTGCGGAAGGGCCCCCAGAACAGTCCCCAGTCCATCACTGTTAAGACCCACTTAGTAGGACTGGCAGGATGTTTTCCTGGTGTATTTATCAAAGAGGAAACTAAAATCATGCTATAACTAGCTGCCCATCCAGAGCAAAGAAGCCCGGTAAGAGACGTGTGCGGTTCCTCCCCAGCCCCTCCTCCAGCCAAGGGAGCTTCTCTCCAACTGCCCCGTGCCCACCCTGCTCTCTCCATCCCCCATGGCCTAGGCACAGCAGAGACCCCCTGCTGACACCACCTGCTGCTCCTCACCCCTGCCTCAGTCCCACCTCCCTCCTGGACTTGCAAATGGAAACAGCCCGGAGGGATGCCCAGGGAGGATTCTAGCTGGCCCCAAAATCCCTTCCAAGTCAAGCAGACCAGCAAGAGACCAGGTCACTGGTTCTCCAAGTGCCTTTCCCTGGAGGCAGCGGGAGCGGGAAGCCCAGGAGCCCTCTCCTCAAGCCAGCCAGGCAAACCTTCCTGCTGCCGTTCTCCTCCTTCCCACTGTGACCTACTAAGCCCTCACTCTGCAAACATGCACACAGGCAAATGGGCGGCGAGGGAGACCTTCGGTTCCCCGTGCTGCTGTCACAGGTTTCAGTCTGCTGTGTTCAAGCAGAAACCACTGCTCCGAGCCGAGAGGCTCCCAGCCCCACGCAGCCCTAAGCAAGGCTTTCCAAGTGAGGAGACCCTGGTCCCACACACCGGAAACCACACCACAAGTGGCAGCCCCTGCAGGTGTCTGCAAGGGGCAGACTGCTCAGCATCCCTCAGAAACCTAGTTCCCAGTGATCTCCCCCCCTGCAAAGCCTGAGGCTAAGACAGGAAAGACACCTCCTATTTCTGCGTCCCAAGCCTTCATCGTGACCCCGTGACTAAGCAAAGCACATGCCTACTTGCCACCCGAAAGGCATTTGTTGGTTTAACTGTGACCCTGTTGCTGATACCAAGTCTAATCTTTGGTTTCACTTTTTCACCTCGTGGTAGTGAGCTACCAAGTCTTTTTCTCCCCCACCTCACATCAAAATTAAAATTAACTCCTTTTAGCAATGTTAAATCTATCACTTCTTGGCTTTGCTAAATGTCAGCTTGTCCCTCTGCTACAAATGGGAGGGCAGGAGGAGAAGTTGATTTTTTTTCTCCTCCACCCTTTTTGTTCTAAATGCCCTCAGCATATCGGCTCTTACGTGCTTCCTTTTCTTCTCTCATCCTAACATCCCCACTCTGCCAGCCTCTCTAGCCTCGCCGACGGGCTCTTTTCTCCTGCCTTTGGAGACGCGATCCCAGGGCAAGAGGTGCTGCCGGTGTAGATCACTCTTCCCCTTCCTGGCGCAGGCTGACTTCACCGCAGACCAGTAGCGCAGGGCTGCCTCACTCTGCTCCCTGAGTTTCTCTGCTCCCCCTCCCACAGGGTGACACTGGGTGCTCCGGAGACCACCAGAGTGGGGGGAGCAACCCAGGCTCCAGGTGCAGAGGTTGGGCGGGTGCCATTGCGCAGCTCTGAGTATTACCAAGACACACAAGCCCGTGCAGTGGCGAGCTGGCTAACAGCTGCCTTGGCTGGAGGTTTGCCTCTGAGCATCAGCCAGCCTGTGGCAGGGGCTGATGAGTTTAAGCCAGCAAGCTCACCGGTCACTTCACCCACAGCAGCGCAAAAAAAGCTCCACGCAGACACTTTGCAAAGCCTTCCCTTGCAGAAGAGAGGAAAGCATAACCAGGAGCGATGAGACAAGGCCAGCGACCCTGCAGAGGGTACATGCCACAACACCCAGCTGAAACAAGCCCCAGGGAAAGAGCCAGAGCTGCACAGCAGAGCGCCAAAGAGCTCCGAAGAGCAACCGTGCCCTCTGGTGTTCAATCCATGGCACTTTGGGCCTCTCCAAACCCCATCTGCCTCACCTCTGCAGAGCACTAACCAGCCACGCTGCCTCTTGCCCCCAACACTTCCAACCACTAGACTCCCAAGCAGCACTGGGACACGAGACTTTTGTGTCTACAGGCAAGCTGGAGACCAAGCGGGAAACTCAGAAAGGCCCAGCACGCCACGCAGATGGGGCGATACCCAGAGAAACCATTTAGCAGAAGCCAGGAAGCAGTGGTCCTCAGTGGAGGTCTTCCACCACAGCACTTCTGCACGGCACTCACACAAGCGCAGCCAAATCCTGACCAGGCTGATGTGCTGCTCCACAAAGACCATGGCGCAGGGAGCCTGGGAACAGGGCCTGGGACTTGTCCTTACCTCCACGTCTTCTTAGGAGCGCTTGTGAGCCCCCAACACCATGGCTAGCCCAGGTATTGGCTCCCACACAGCAACTACGTCCCAGCAATCGTGACTGCCTCCCAGGCCCTCATTTCCCACCATGTCTGGCAGCACCAGCCCTACTGAACTTCAGGCTGCTTCGGCCATTTGGCTAAACCACCCTCTCAGCATTGTCATCTTAGGCCTTCAAAGCGCTCAGCATGCACAGGGTCTAGGTGCTATGGCCCTCATGCCCACAATGGCTAGGACATGGAGGAGGAAGACCTCAACTGACCTTCACCCCAAACACCAGCAAAACAGGGGCTGCCATGTTAGCTGATGAAAGTCCGGCAGCGAGCTGCCCTCTAGAACAAGGTTAGTGACACAGGCAGCAGGCAGGCAGCCTGGCTTTCGGCGGCCTTGGTTAGTGCAGACACAAGAGGGTGACATGGGGCGAGATGTGCGTGGGAAGGAGGACAGTTCTTGAGCAAAAACGTTGTGGCAGCTGCTGGGACTGCACAGCCTGCGCAAGCCAATAAAAATACCACGTACTTATACACCGCCGGCCGGTGCTTTATCCTCCTGGATCCCCATCGGCTGGGCTGGCTGCCCTGGAGACAAGGGAAGACACCTTTGTGGGGCAGGTGGAGTCTAGGGACACAAAGAGAGTGATCAGCAAGCCCTCCCCATAAACATACCTGGCTGCCCAGCACACGGCACCATTCCTCCCCCTCCATGGCTTTGCTGCCCCAGTGCCATCCCTACACCCCACACTCTCTCCCCATGGCCTTGGTGTTTGCAGAACCCAGGGGCCCCAATGGCACCCCCGCCACCGCCCCTGCTGTCAGCTGTGGAGGTCAAGGCAGGCAACATGCCCTTGGAGCTGGGGTGAGCAAGGCCGTTTCTCCCTTCGGAGCCAGTCAGCGAACATCAAGCACCGCACTCCGGCTTCTGGGATACTAACCCAGCCCAGTCCAGAGTCACCTCCAGCCCGACCCAGCCAGCTGCAAAAGCCTAAGGGTGCCCAGGCCCTGCACCTCCATGGGGTGCACGGCTCGAGGACAGGGGCCAGGTTGGCACAGAGAGGGAACCCCGCTTCCCTCCCTCCTTCCCTGTGCTGGCCTGGCTCCTGGCAGCCTTCACCTCAGCCACTGGGTCCAGGCATGGATTTGAATTTCAAATAAATCATGAAGGCACTCACCAAGCCTTGCACAGAGGAGCACTGTTTGCGCAGGGCAGGGCAGCGCAGCTCACCTGCTCCCAACCCTCCAGCCCCAGCATGCAGGCACCGAGACCTGGGAGCCCCGACCCACTGCCAGCCAGGGGCCAGAAAGCAAAGCTTTTGGTGATCCAGTGCAGAGGGGGAGCACCTTTCTTGGGACGCCTCTGACACCCGCCCCCACCACATCTGCTTCCTCCATCATTCAATGACAAGAAAACTTGTGGGCAGGTAACACCGTTGTTTGAGCCCAGGCGGGGGGTCCTCAGCTGGCAGCCTCTGCCGGAGCATCTCCTGGCCCCAGGCCAACCCGTAGCCCAGCCGGGAGCCAGGCTGGGGAGCGGGGTGCCTCCAACTGTGCGCCCCGGCAGCTCTCACAGGACAGGAGCCCTGCCGCCTCTTAATCCCGCCATCTGCCAGCCTCCGATGGGTGCAAAATCCCTGCAGAAAACATCCCCCCCCCGCCACATTTCAGCAGAGGCAGCTGCCGCACTCCTGCCACCAGTGCCCCATGCCATGCCCCCTTGCACGGTAACCTCAAGCTTGGACGGTAAGAGGCTTAGCGCTGGATCCAAGTGGCTCCCGGCCAGGGCCGGGGCAGCAAGGCAGGACGAGATACAGATAATCTGATTGAGAGGGAACTTTCACACGGAGGGGCCAGCATGTGGCCAGCTGCACGGCCCCCCACTCTCTCTCCGGGCTGGCTACGGGCCATGCCCAGAGGCCAGGAGCTCAGGAAGAGGCTCCAAGCTGTCTTAGGTACTTCTGCCCCATGACTCTCCATCCTCATCCCGCTGGCAAGCCCTGTCCTGGAGAGGAGGTGGAACCCCCCCCAGCCAGGGGGGAGCAGGCAGGAAGGAGTCCCCCCTGCTCTCCGGCTCTGGATCCGCACCTGGGCTGCCAACGGTAAGCGAGGGACGGGCTGTTCCGGCACCCACATTTCCTGTGGGAGCCGAGCTGCGCCAAAATGAGGGGAAAACCCTCTGCAACGAGCCTCTTCGTTAGCTCCCCTGACTTCCTGGGACAGCCAGCCAGCAGGGCCACGTGACTTTCTGCAAAGCCACAGCGTGTTTCGGAGCCGAGACTGCTCCCACCCCGCAGAGAGCCGAGCTGCAGCTAGTGAGCAGGGGAAGGGAGATGGGGTGAGTGGAGCCAGGGAAGGGGCAAACACCGAGCTTTTCCCTGCCAGAACCGGGTGGGATTTTCATGCTGCTCTGGCTGGGAGCCCCCCTGTGAGGCTGGGACCAGGCTGCTGTGCGGCTAGAGCCCGCCACGAGCTGACATCCTGTGGTAATGCCAGGGGAGCGGCAGCAGCAGCTCAGCCATGCCCGCTGGCAGCAGCCTGCAAGGCACCTCCCACTGACTCGGGGCACATGGAGGGTGGGGTGGCAGCCAAAGGTGGGACTACCTCTGGCCAGACCTCTGCCTGCCCCCAGAGAGGGGCTTCCCACACCAGTGCCATGTACATACTGCTCTGCACCCTCATCTTGGGCAGCATCCCCCAATCCCCCAGAGACAGGTCTCCAGCTCTCACTGGTCCCTGCCGGCTGGGCAGGGCTCCTCTGAGATGGGGGATGCTTAGTTCATTTCCCCAGGCCCTAAACCACTGGGAAAGGCTGATAGCCGTGAGATGGGCAAAGCTCAGGCAGGCTGTTCCCAGGCTTGGGAGCAACAGCTGCAGGTAGAAACTGGAATTGGCAGCCTAACCCAGACAGCACAACCTGCCTGGCAGGCAGGGCTGAGGCAGGAGGCCCATTAACTCCTACTGTCTGGGATGGCAGGGACTGGGAAGACGTCCTCTCAGTCAGTCCCTGGTGTGATGATGATGAGTTTCCCCTGGGTGAAGAGCTCACGGTTAACTACAAAGTTAACACCCCCAGGCATCAACTCCTAAACCACAGGCAGGAGGAGAACAGCACTGGGTCTAACACGTGTCCAGCAGGGACCGGAGGACTCTGTCCCCCCTGGGCACTGGCCTGGCCAGCACAGTCTCATCGCTTGCCTTGGCAGAGCTTCACCCTCCACCTGACATCCTGATGGGGAGGAGAAGAAAGCCTCCCAGCTCCCAAAGAGACTGTAGCTGCTGCCGGGCCTGCAAGTTGCAACAGAAACACGGGATATTACTTTTGTAATACTGGAGAGCTAGCCTAGGGAAAACTCCCGGACTCAGAATCGCAAAGACAGAAGCACTTATTCCCTCGGAGCCTGGTGCCAGCTCAAGAACCAGCAGGACAGGTTTCCCCTATTTTCACACCTTGTCCATGTCCCTGAGTAGGTCCTGCACCAGAGTCCCTACCTTTAAAAGTCTCTGCCAGAAGCAATTCACCTCCTGCCAGTCCCCGTCTCTTCCAAAAAGGATGGTTTATGGGCCCGAGGGTCAAGGAGCCTAAGCCTCAGCCTGCAGCCCTAGCTCTGCTCCTGAGCTCAGCACCTCAAAGTCAGCACCTGTTTATGGGAGCCAGCAAGCAAGCGAACGCATTGCTGAAAGCTACCTCAGGAGCTTCAGCTCACGGAGTCACCTGGGAAAAAGAAACCAGAGGTCCACCGAGAGCAGAGCTGGAAGTTATATTTAGAGACTTTGCCAAGTCTCTGGGGAAACTGTCTGCTCCCCAGGCACGACACCACGATGAGAGAAGGAAATCCTACACTGCATCCCCCACCGCCTGCTGGAGCTCAGGTTGCATTCCATGAGCGCATCCCCCCAATCCCAGAGGGCTGGCCTCACCCTACGAGCATCTGCTCTTAGTCCCCAAGAAGACCCATGCAATCAAACAGTCCCCAAACTCTCCCGCCTTACAACATCCGTGGCTCTGCCTCTCTCCCCTCAACGCTGTGTCCTTGCAAAGACCTGTGCCCACTCCCAGTGCCCTCCTACCCCTCCGCTGCCCTTCTCTTCCCATCATTTTTGTTCAAAGGAGGGAAGAGGTCCCTTGCCCTCCCTCCTCTCAGCCCCTTGAGGAGATTACAGGGTTTCCTGGAAGGGATGCTCCAACTCCTAAGAAGATTAGAGGTCCTGCCACCTTCTCCAGTGCAGGCACACGGCGCCGCTGCAGCCCCTGCTCTGATCTCGGGAGGGCAGCAGAGCCACCGGCGGGTGCCCAGGGCTGGAGAGACAAGGCAGGTAGCAGGCAGGGACCATGCTAGGGAGGGCCCCAGCCTCCAGGAGCAGCCGGGCCCCCCACACTCTGATCCTTCCCTGCCTCATCCCAACAGCCCCACCGGGAGGCTGCGTTGGCTACCAACAGGCATGGCTGCTCAGCATGCCCAGCGCTTTTTTTTTTTCCCCCTGGCAAGAACAAAAGTCCCTGAGCCACCCCACAGGAGGTCAGGCCTGGAGCAGAGAGCACAGAGCAAATACGCCAGCGGGAACAGCTCTCCTGGCACATCCCACCCACCTGCCCTGCAAACAATCCCAGGTGTCGCTGCAGGGTACAGCTGGGGAATCCCACGGGTGTTGCTGGCCCAGACCCAGCTAATACCACCCATCACCTGTGAGCTGGATGGGGAGCAGGGGGTGGAAGGTTTCAGAGCTAGAGGCATGCAAAAGCTGCATGCATGGAGGAGGAGGAGGATTGCTCAACAGCTAGCTGGCAGCAAGGTGCATTGTGAAAAGCGTGTCCCGAGGTAAGCACTGGTCTCAGCCTGCCAGCATGCAGATCACAAACTTCAGGCTCCTCACCACCATCTGCCAGGGCGCCTGGGGCTCGCCCCACCACACAGCCCCTCTACCGCACCCGTGCTAGGGGAAAGCAAACCCAAAGCCCTGCACCCTGGCTGGACCCGCTCACCGGCCAAGGGCCAGCAGGTTCGAGGCAACGCAGCGGTACCCCCCCAGACAGCGGGGATGAGGAATGCTGGGCAATCATCTCACTGGCACATCTCCCCCAGCTTTCACATGGGTGTGAGCGTCAAGCTGCAAGAAAGACGGTGACAAGCAACGTCCCAGAAAGACGTAGGCGGGTGCTCGGCTCAGTTTCTCAAGTGCCGTTTACCCACACGCCGTGCCACCCACAGACCTTCCCCAGGGCAATGGCAGGCGCCCCCGGGCTCACATGCAGGCTCCAGCGCTGGGCCTGCCAAAGGACCACAGCCAAAAACTTGGTCCCACGCTCTCTGCAGGGCAACTGCCTACCAGCTGCCCTGATGGCAGCTACGCTCCCTGCTTACACTGCCGCAGCAGACCCAGCCATCACACGTGTTAATGACCCTAAAACCCACAGGGAAGACCCATTTCAGCATCCCACCTCTACAGCACGGGGGAGAGCAAGAAAGGGGCTTTGTCCCAAGCACTCACACTCCCTCCCCAAGTCTGCCCTGGAAAGGGTAAACCGTGCAGTTCACTCACAGCACAAGAAACCAGGCACCTAGGAAGGAAATTTAATCCTAACTACCTATTATCTGATCAGCCCCAATCTCTTTATCAGCCCAATTAAAAGAATTACCCATCCGTGGCCCGGATGCACGTATTGTGCACTTGTCTCCATCAGCTCTGGAGCCAATTACTCCACCCTCCTGTAAGGCAATTACAAGGTACAGAAATAAGCCCGTCTGCAAAACACAGGGGACTAACAGGGACTAACATACCACTGGAGGCCAGAGCTCGGGGGCTTGCCCCTCTTTTTCTTCAAATCCCCTTGGGGCTCACCTGCCCTGGGGACAAGGTGGGCTCTCTTGCCATTTTGTGGACCTGTTCCTCACCTGGCCGTGCCTCCCGGCGTTGCTGCGGGCAGAGCCCAACAGTGCATGCCCACCGCGGGAGACCTCTCTCCTTGAAGTCAGGGCTCTCCAGAGACTCACCGCTGCTAGCGGGCAAGCTCCTTCTCATGGCCTAAATTTCTTCTAGACCCACTTCCCAGCCACATACGCTCTGGCTAAAGCTCAGAATTGAAGTGGGTGCAAATTTCCTCACCGATGGCTGTTGGAAAGCATTTGGGGGGTAGGGGCTAGCTGTACTTCTCGCCAAAAGAAAGTGCAGCAGAGCCTTCCCCCCCAATTCCCTTGGAGAAGGTGGAACTTCACATCGCCCTCAGCTCCAACGCTCAGGTGGGCACAAATTCAGCAGCATGCAGCCAATTATCCTGCACAGCTTCCCGCCAAGCCCACCTCCCACGGGCGTGTGTGGGAGCCCCTTCCTTCTCGGAGGCCCATGGCAATCTCTCCTCACTCCCCTGCAGCTCTAGGTGCTGCATTCATCACCCCAAGCTGGAGGAAATCAGGTCCACCGTCAGCGGAAGAAGAGCGAGAGAAGCATCCACGCACCAAACAACCCGACGGGCATTTCCAGCCGTCCCAGCGGGCACGCTGGCCCCCTCCAGCTCGGCGTCTCCTGCCCGTCCCACTTTGCCTCTCTCCCATGTGTCCACGCTGCAGAAGGTTGTTCACACGTGGAGAACTTCCCCTCGGCGTAGGCTCTGATATACTTTGCAGGAATGGCAGCCCAAACCCCTGGGAGCCAGAGAGAGAGGCCATGCAGTACTGGGGACAGGGCAGAGACTGCCAGGAGCTCCAGGCAGCCACTGCCACCAGCTCTGAAACCAGAGCAGAGGAGAGTATTGCTCCATGGTGGGGTGACCTTGCAAGCCCACTACTCCCAGCTCCAGCTTGGCTGTGGAAGTTGAAACTGGGGCCTTTCCCCTCCATCCAGCACCTGTGACACCAGCTGGGAGCACTGCATTGTGCTTCCCCCGTACGCCAAAAATGCTGACGAGCTGTAGCAAGTTCAGCAGAGGGCTACCAAGATGGTTGGGGGCAGGAGCTATCAGATACAAGGAGAGGCTGAGATAATGGGGGTGGCTTGGCCTGCAGCAGAGAAGGTTAAGGGGGAATATTATTACCATCTTCAGCTACCTGACGGGAAGGTACAGAGGAGATTGAGCCAGACGCTGCCCAGAGGTGCACAGTGACAACCTGAGAGACAACGGGCACAGGTTGCAACAAGGGAAACTCTGACTAGGTATCAGGGAAAAAAAATCCCCAGGAGCTGAAGCACAGGAGCAGGTGCCCAGGGAGGCTGTACAGTCTCCACCCTGGTGACACTCAAAACTCAACATCAGCAGCCTGATCAAATTCGGCCCTGCTTCAAGGCGGCAGGGTGGACCAGGTGACCTCTGGAGGTCCCTTCAGACCTCAGTTATTCAATGTTTTTACACACCTCTGAATGGCAGGGGCACCCCTTTGCTTACGCAGGCCGAGAATCCCCCAAATCCCATGAGGCCATCAGCAAGGCGCAAGGAACCCAGCTGACTCTGGGGAGGAAGCGAGCGAAGCTGGGATCCCAGCAGGCAGCACAGGACCGACACAGCCATCGCCCCGGCACTGCAGGACTGCCGGTCTCGCAGCCGAAGCACCGGACAGGTGTGCCGGGATGGAGACAGGCAATTTTGAGCGGGTGGAAACGAATCCTCCAGAGATGAGGCTCTGACTTCTCCGGGGAGGAGAATGGGCGCAGCAAGTGCGATGCTTCCCAACTTCCCATTGCTCGTGTCAAGAGCTCAAACGGAGGAAAATGCAAACTCATCCCCCTCCATCCCCACACCATGTCCCGCATCCCTCGGTGGTTGCGCTCAGCCGGTTGCCGACTTTATAACCGGGGTTAGCCCCCTCCGCGGGGCCTGGCGTGGCGGGTTCGGGATGCGGCGGCTGCTGACAGCTGCCCGGCGGCGGGAGCCTCCCCTCGGGCGGAGGCGAGGTAGCGGCTCCGCTGCCCCCGTTCAGGAT
>NW_008795128.1:4454922-4496949 GCF_000699145.1 Aptenodytes forsteri
CGCCGCCGCCCCGCGCTCGGGAAGAGGCTCGGCGGCAGAAACGGAGCCTCCCCCCTCCTCCTCCTCCGCCTTCCATTGTTCACCGCCGGACGGGGGGCACGGAGCCAACAGCCCCGCCGCCGCCACCGCCCTCTCCGGGGACCGGGAGCCACCGCCAGCCTTGCTGCCAGGACGGACGCTGCGGCTCACCGCCTGCGTTTTACCCAGCCCGGCGAGCCGCCTGCCCTGCTTCTCCTCCCCATCTCCCAGGGGGACCCCCGGCTGGGCAGCCGGCAGGCTCGGAGGGCAGGGGCTGGCCTGCTCTGCGTGGCTGGCAGTGCTGAGGCTGCCCTCAGCAAGGAAACGCTTTCCCTGCCTGGCAGGAGCAACGGGCAGCCCTCTTTTGCATGGAAAATGAGCTGGCCGTGATGGCTGCTTTTCCCTGCTCCCCGAGGGTGCCAAGCCAGGCTAAAAGCCAGGGCTGCAGGGGCTGCCCGGGCAGGGTCCCAGCTGCCAGCCTGGTGTGGCTGCTCATGCTGACCCGTAACCCCCTCGGGGCAGGTCCCGCTGGCCACCTTGAGCACCAATTGTTCCCAGGAGGGCTGGTGGGGATGGGGACACACCTTCCAGCTCCCACCAGCTGCAGGAGGAACCCGACAGCCCAGGCAAAGCCCCGCTGACCACATTCACTTGCAGGCTCAGCGTCGAGAGCGCCCGCACGGCCTTCCGACATCCCCGCTGGGGAGGTTGCGCTGCCTAAGCCCAGCGCTGGCACCGGGAGAAGAGGAGGGTATTGCTGGCGAGGCACCGGGAAAGCATGGGAAGCCTTTCCCCCACCCCCCGAAGCGCGGGCTGTCAGCACCAACCACAGCACCTTGTCCCCCGAGAGCAAGAGGAAGGCGGCAGAGCCTGGCTTGGCGGGTACCTCGTATCTACGTCCCCCGGAGGGCTCTGGGGAACGTCCCAGGAGCGGTGCCGCCACATCTGCTGCAGCACGAGCTGATGCGCTCAGCCGGCCCAGGGTTCACTCTCGCTCTTCCTCCCCCGTCGGCTGCTTTCCGGAGTCATCCCGAGGGCAGGTCCCTGGCAGTGCTCCGCCGCCCAGCCGCCTGCCGGGGGCCCCGGCTTTGTTTGCACCCTCCACCTGGTTCCTCTCTCTGCACTTCCTGGAAGTGTGAGGGCGGCTGTCATCGCAGCCGGCTGAGCCACACTCTTCCCACGGCAGCCCACGGCCCAGGGCCACCTCCTCTGCCGGGCCCTCTCCAGAGAAGCCTCGCACGTGCCCTTGGCAAGCAGGAGCACGCCCTGGCATGCTGGGCTGCGCGCTGAGGAGCCTCACCTCCCTTGCTGGGCGGCTCTTCAAAAGCCCCGGGCTCAAGACACCCTCTCTCCCAAAGCTGCCCCAGCACCACCATGCAAACAGGGCCATGGCAGCGGGGTTGTCCTCCTGCAGCCTGCCCTGTGCATCCTTACCCTGCATGGTACTGCGGCACTCACAACCCCCCAGCTGTATGCGTCCCCCCTGTTCAGTGGGTCTCCAGACACCCTCCAGCCATGAGCGTCTGCTTACCCTGTGCCAGGGTTTGTCGAAAAACCACCTGGGTAAGACAGATACGGGGACTGTGGGAAGCACAAGCATCTGGGAGGCTCCAGGCCAGCCTCCAAAGAGCGGAGAGACAGATTGACGTTTGTCATCTGTCCCCCGGTGTGGGTCCAAGCTCTCTGCAGGGCACAGCATGAGCCTGCAGGCTCAGCCTGTCCCCAGCTCCAAAAACCCCAGCTCTTCACAACCAGACGCTGCTCGGGCTGCTCTGGCTCCAACAGACCTTAAGATCAGCGAGGGGATCTGTGGATGGCTTCTGTGCAGCCAGAGAAAAGCAAGCAAGCAGACCCAGCCTGCATGGATGGCATTTCTAAAGGGGGACATGGTCTTGCTTTAGACTCCATCATCAAAAGGAAAAAAAAAAAAACAACATCGGCAGACCTTGATCTCACCAGGTGAGCTCTGAAACTGAACACAACCCACTGCACTAATTACTGCGCTGAAGGAGGAAAAGGCAGGTCCTGGATGCCTAACTCCAGCTCAGAGATCGGGGAGGGAAGAGGTTTTATCACCGAAATGGTTTATCATCCCCTCCACTTTGCATGTCGTCATGGGTTGGTCGCATTTGCTCCTGCCTGCAGACATTTCCCTTTCACTTTTCATGGTGCCCCGTGGCATTGACACCCAGTCCTATGACCTGGGAGCCCCAGGGTTTGGTGAGGCTGTTGGAGAAGTAACACGCCCTGCCCTGGGACCTTCACCCTCCTCTCTGCGCTGTGTCCATGTGTCCTTCCACAGTCCTGTCCCTCAGCTTTGCACCTCCCTTTGGTGCAAAACCATGGGGGATCCCATAGAAAGCCCAGTTCTGGCTGCTCTTGGTCAGGAGACCAGAAGGGACGACCCTGCTGACACTGGCTTCTCTGCAGGCAGCACCAGAGAGGGTGCTGTTCTGGGTGGTTTTGTGATCCAGCACGCCCCCATCTCTTTGTGCTAGTGTGTGCAGTCCTCTGGTAAGGAAAGGGTTAAGCTGCCTGCTTAGCCCAAACCTGGCAGGATACCTGCCTGTGGGATTCACTGTGAGCTGGGATCAGATAAGGGAGGGGATGGCCAACAGAGGGGATGGCCACCAAGGCAATTTCAGTTCAGGGATCCCAGCTCTCCCCATCCAGGAGTGTGCAGGTGCAGTTTCACATTGCCCCTAACGCAACCTCCCTGCTGGCCTGCTCTCAGGGAGTCCCACCCCACAGACCCCACACACACCCCCACTGCGCCCAAGGCTGTGGCTGTGGGGACAACCAGGGAAGGCTAATGGTGTCTTCTGCTGCCTCAGGAAGCAGGCCTGGCCCACCTGATGTGGAAAAACATCAGCAGAAGGGAGGACAGGAGCATCCCCTCTGGCAGCAGCGTGGTCTTGGATCGGCTTAAACAAGGGAGTGTGTCTGGTTTAAGATGGGGGCTTGGGGCTGTGTTACGCTGCCCTGCACTGGCACTGCTGCAGGCATGTCTGTGCACAGCCAGGCTGTACCCACAGCCTCCCAGTTTCTCCAAAACTGCCTCTTGGGATGTTTCCATCTATTGTTACACACAACCCAATCCCAGTTTACTACTGCCTTGCACCTAGGAGCATCCAGGATGAAAGCCATGGAGTGAATACACACCAGCACTGCTCATCGAGCACTGCATGATGCTGACTCCAAACCCATCCCACCCCTGTGTCCACCAGAGCCTGTGCCTGACGGCGAGGGCAACCACCAGCAGTGGGACTGTCACGGCACCTGGGAGCTCTCACAAGCGCTATGCCCAGCAAGCAGAGCTTGTTCCTGGCTCTGGAGAGGGTCAGGGCAGGGGATGGTGAGACACCTGCTTGTCAACCCCCGACCAAGGTCTGTGAGGAGCCACCCGCTCATTAGGACTTTCCAGCACTGTGAGTTTCCCTCTGGCCGTGCCAGGGGGTGCCAGCCATCTCCTTTCCCCAGCTGTACAGAGAGACACAGTGAGAGCTGAGTGGGCTCGGCTTGCTGGGAATGAATGGGAATTTGATTATGCTGCTCTGCACAGCTGGGCTAACACGATTAAAAGGCTAGCAGGCAGGATTCAGAGGAAGGAGGCTCCTCTCTGCCCCTCTCTCCCTGCAGCTGGAGGATCTCCTTTCCTTCCTCCCCTGCCCTGCCCAGCTGGGATGGAAGGGCTGCACACCCTCTGCCCTGGGACTTCACAAAAACCCAGAGCCCAGCCAGATCTGAAGGCAGAAGGAAGAGAAGATGGCAGAGCGCCGCAACCAGCTTCCCCCCAGCCCCGCCGGGCTCCACCTCCCTCTCCCCAGCAGGCCCTTCCAGCTCTCCCTTCTGCCCTGCCTGCACCTGTGACCAAGCTCCCTTGCTATTTACATTACAAAGCAGCCCCCTCTGCTCTGCTCTCTGGGTTATATTTAGCTCCCTGGCACAGAACAGCCTGTGAGATGCATTAGCCGCGTCCTATCTGCCAGCCAAGGACTGCACCGAGCAGCCAAGGTGCCCCACATCTCACTAGCAGGGATGGGAGCTGGCAAGGGGATGCCCCGCTTTGCTCCACTGGGGCTAACACCAGGCTGGGGGCCACAGAGACCCCTCTTCCCAATGCCGCAAGATGCCTGTGAGGAGCCCTATGGTGCGTGGGCTGTGCTGGGCGCTGCCTGTGGAGGTGGCTGAGAGCAGAAGGGTCTGATGCCCAGCACGTCCCTCGCCCCATAGACATAGCCTGCGGGGAGCCCATGCAGCAAGCTTTTGTGCACTTGTGGTTTCCTTTCTAGGTAAACACCCCTGCGGGCTGGGTTGCTGGGAGCAGTGGCGGTGACAAAGGCCACCGCTGCAAGCGTCACCCCAAAAGCAACCAAGAAAGCATCAAAGATGAGAGAGAGCCCAGAACTGCACAGGTCCCCAGCCCCGCCGGAGAGGCTGCAGGGTGCTGCTGTGGCCAGCCAGCACCTGTCCCAGGCCTCCCTGGCTCCAGGTCACAGGGTTTTTCCTAGAGCAAAGTTCCCCCAGCCTCTAACTCACCTTATTGCCGCTGGAGCTGCCCCACTTGGGGAGCTAGAGATGCTCCTGCCCCACCACAAAACCTTGGTGGAGACACCCAAAGCTAGCAGGAGCTGACTTCAGACTCCCCTTGGCTGAAGCGACTCTCCAGGGAGTGATACACAAAGCCCTGGCGCTTGCTCAGGGTTTGCTGCGGTGACAGAGAGCACGGGGTCCTTCTGGCGTTGCAGAAGCACCTCCCTACTGGGAAAACTGTCCCAGAATGTGCAAATCTGGTGCACAAGCCAGCATCATTAATAAGCTTAGCACGAAACTGCTACTCAAAGCCCTAAATATAACCTGAGTGCTGAGCTCTCTTCCACCCGCCCAAGGTGCCTCCATACACCGCGGCAGCTATTTATGGAAGGAATTTTATTTCCATGGGCTTAATATCATTTCTGCTTATTTCAAAACCTTTATATAGCAGCTCATGCCACCTGCCCTTTGTGATGACTAACGGGTCCCAGCAGGAACAGGCAGGTTGGCAGCAGGAGGACCGGGGCCTCCAATCTTTGCTTGACATTGAGGACACCTGTGATGCCCACAGCCCACAGAGGAGGTCCTCCAAACTCTGTACTGGGGTTCGATAAGTGCCTACAGAGCCAGGCAGCATGGTGAGGGGATTTCTGTCAGCCCCCAAGGGCTTCTTGTGATGCAGGAGGGGCACCTGATGAAAGGTTAGCCCATCTCTGGGCAATAGCTCTATCACCACCTGACCTGCCCCAGGGAGCAGCCAGACCCGACCCTGCGTGGGCGTCACAGGACCGCACAAGCAGATTTCCACCCCCAGACACTTCCTCTCCTGTTTCCCCTCCCTTTGCTTGGCTGCCCGAAACGGAGGGTGGAGGAAGCAGCTCATCCCAAACATCACCTCCTCCCTCGCCACTGGCCTGCAGGTAGCTGCGGCATCCCCTCCGACCCTGCCAGCCTCCTCTCCTCTGCAAAGCCCACGTTGGATGGAGCAAAGCCTCTTGCAAAGACACCCCTTGTGAGGGTTGAGGAGGACAGAGGCGCTTTGCGGAAGGGCGTCACGGGCTGGAGCGTGTCAGCGGAGCTGCCTGCCTGGGGTGGCCGGGGTAGGACGAGCAGGATGTAAACAATCCCCAGCAACCTTAGACAATTCTGGAGCAAATTCAGGCTGATCAAATTAGGTTGCAGTACGGTCCCTTCCTCCCCTGGGGAGACTGGATAATTGCAGCTGGCTAATCCGTTTGCAAAATGCACTGTGCACATCTGGAGGAAGACAGCTAAGATGAGAAAATACTGCTCTGCCCCCTCCGCTCAGCACGGTAATTCCTCACCGTCGGTGGCATCAGGGCAGAGACCCTCTCAGCTCTGCCCAGCACCTCGGTGAGCAGCCCTGGGTATGGAATGAGGGCCAGGAGGGCTGCGTGTTGCTCCAGCTCACGGCGAGGCTCAGGGCTGCCTGGGGGAGGACTCTGCCATCCCAGCTCCTGCTCGCCACCCACTGCAAGAATAACAAGTGCTCCAGATGACTCAGCTCTGGGGCCCCTCCTGCTCTGCAGGCATTAATACAGTTTCCCATTAGTTCCCATTACTGCAGTATTAGAGAGCAATTTGCTCACAGTTTGCACCGCCGCCCTTGCAAGGGAGGAAAAGGGCTGCTGTACATGTAGGAGCACAGCTGGGGGCTGACCGATAGCTCCTGCCTGAAATCTGCCCCCCAGCAGAGCTCTGCGCCCTGGACTCCCCAAGTCCCAGGCTGGCGGCGGGAGAGCCCATCCAGCCTCTGCCTGCCACGGCAGCAGGCATCGCACCAAGATCCTCCGTGCTGGTTTTCCGCCTGCTTGTAAACTACCTGGTGCTTGCTGAGCACGGCATGACATGGTGACACTGAGCCCAGGAGGACACAGAGACATCCCTGGCCAAGCCAGCTCAGGAGAAGGGTAAGGAGGCGGCTCCTGCCTTCTCCCCTCCGCTTGGTCCCAGACCCTCGCAGCAGCCCAGGGTCAGTCCTGCAAGTGCTCACTTTTACTCTGGGCAGGCACAGGGTCGACGGATTTCTCCTCATTTACACCTGAGAGTCATTCTGCAAAGTTGGGGGGTACTAAATGGTAGAAGGGCTTAAACAGTGAAAGAAAGGGGAGGGTGAGACATCAGACCTTATTTGCTGTGAGAGAAAGAGCAGAACTGAGCTCCTGGAGGTGCTGACCCAAGCAGGGTTTCAGACAGTATGGCTGGAGTTGGGAATAGGAGCTCACCTGAGCATCACCAGGCAATGGCTCCCATAAAAGCTCCATGGGAGCTATGAAAACCACTCTTTGCCTCCACCAGTTTTGCTTGGCTATAGCAGAGTCCTAAGAAGAGCAGTCCCGGCAGAAGAGTCACACCAAGAGCCAGGACAGATACTCCTCTTGCTGCAAGGTGCCCACAAAGGGCACATTTCCAGCCTAAGCCCCAACCTCAGCCCCCTCATCTTTGCATCACTTCTCAGTCTCCCCAGGTGGGATCAAGGTTTCTGGATCTGGGAGCCAAGCAAAGGGACATTTGCCTTGGGGCAGAGGAGGAAGAGGAGAATCAATGTTACTAGAAGTCCCTTGCATCCAATGCGCTGAACAGCGATAAGCCGGTGCTGCAGAGAAAGAGGGAAACATCCAGCCCATGGCCTGTGCCAGAGCTCCTGTGAGGCTGTTGGGCACGGACCGCCTGGAGAGGGGCCTGGGAGGCATCACAGCCCCGTGATGGGAAAGGGGAGTTGGGTAGAAGGAAAAATAAGGGGGCCTGCGAGGGTGACAAGGGGACTGCCACTGGGGAGGGGGCTGCTGCATGGGTGGGGAGGGAAGGGACTAACTGGTCCCCTTGTCCCTGTGCTCAGATGGTTTCTGGTGGGAAGGCACCAGTGGCCACTGGGAAGAGCCAGTCCTGACTCACGGGAGGGAAATGTCCCCAGGACAGGGCACTCCTCCACCCCAGCCCAGCCCCAGTGCTTGGGGACCCCAGAGCTCCTACCTGTAGGAGACCTGCTTTCTGATGGCCAAGTGCAGGAACTGCTCCTCCACCTCTGCCACCACCACTGCCCCTCTCATCTCCTCCCAAGCTGGATCCACACCGTGGAGGCCTGAGCGTTGTGCTTGCCTGGCATTCTCTGCATCCGCCGCTCCCAGGAGGCTTGCCACGGCCCCCCTGGCTGCCTCATCATCACCCCTGGCCGGGGTGAAGTCTTTCCAGCTCCCGGGACCTTCAGCCATGCTGGGGTGAGGTGCCTCTCCAGGCAGGGAGTCCTGCTCTGTCCCCACAAAACTCTCGGGCAGCTCGGTCCGGCCCCGCAGGGTCCCACAGTGCTGCTCCACTTCGCCTCCCCAGGGCCGTGGGACGATCTTGGCAAGGCTTAACTACCCAGACGAGCACGACCAGAGAGAAAAAGCAGTGTCCAACTTTTTGCAGTGGTTTTTATCGGCCTCTTGATAGCGGTTTGGGCAGCTCAGGTGCTGCAGCTCAGCATCCCTCTGTCTCCGCTGCCCTGCCTCAGTGAAGCGGAGGAACAACTGATGGAAACCCGGAGACGTCAGTGCTGCTCCTCGGAGGAGCTGGCACTGCGAGGGCAGCGGGGAGGAAGCGGGAAACACAGCACTCACCAGAGAAGGGATCTTAGGACAGAGCGCGTCCAGGGATGGCGATGCTCCCAGCAGGCAAAGGAGAGCCCGGGGTGCCTTCTGTGAGGTCCCCCTGGGGCCCGGCACGTCCCTTGGTGTCTCTGGCAGCAGCAGCCGAGTGGGAGAGGCAGGCAGAGGTAGGCAGCGAGGAAGGTGCCTGTGCACCGATCCTGCAGCAGCCCTCAAAAAGACAAAGCAGAAAGAGAGCGTGAGTGTGTGCGTGGGGAGGGGGGCTGCGGAGAGCTGCACCAAGCGGCAGCCTGGTGTCACCTTAGAGACACTCGGAAACTGGCACTTAACCCTTCAGAGGCCGGGGAGGCAGGGGAGGGTGACAACTCAGCCACCCCTCACTGCTCGCAGCCCAGCTCGCCTCTGCCAGCCTGCAAGGGCTGCTCAGGGAGCTGGGTCTCAGCCGCTCGTCTTAACCAGATGTACAGTCAGGTAAAGTCAGGCAGCCTGGAAAATTGTGTGACAGCAGCCCCAGCAGAACAAAGTACCTGCTGCTCTGGCCAACTGTCCAACACGGATGAGATCTGTCTGGGGATGGGGTCCCCAGCTTTGGACAGTGGTAGCCAAGGAGAGGTATGGCTGTAGTGTGGTTTCCCTCCTCCCAGCAGGTTCACTCAGCTCCTTGCCACTTGGGAGGCCACATTATCCCTGCTTTTTACTAATTCAAGGCATTTTTTCCCCAGTCCTGGCATCCAGAGGTAGAAAGGCCCTTCTGTCCTCTGCCCACATCTATCAGGAGAGTCGCATCATCTGTCTGTCCTGGGCTGGGACCCAGGCCCCAGTCCCAGCTCTGGCCTGCCTCAGCCTTGCCCGCCCCAGTGCTGTGGATGCCAGCTGGGGTGAGAGATCCCCACAAAGCTCCCATATATGCCTGGCTGCTTGTTTGGGATTTGTTCTGCCCCAGATTCACATGCTGAGGCTTTACGTGCTGGGCACTGGGAAATTTGAGCTTCGGGTCTGTAAGAGCCGCCCCCTGCATCAGTTGCCCGTGGCAAGGTCCTACAGTCATATATTACATCAAGAACACATTGCCATCACCCTTAATCCCAGTGTCTTCCCATGAAGGGCTGCCACGGCAGGAGCCGGAGTATGTCCTCAGCCTGCTCTGACTGTTTTATTACCTTGGGAGTTGTCAGGAGCAGCTCATCCCTCTTGCCAGTGTTCCCCATCACCTCCATGCAGCCCTATGGCACCTCTGCTGCAGGGTGCCGTGGCAGGGCACATTCCCACACCACTCCTGATCCCAACCTGGGAAGCAGCAGGGGCTGGAGAAGGGCTGTGCCTTTCCCTAGGAACCACAGCCCAACAGCACCTCTAGTTCAAGTTACCAAACCTTTGCCTGGCCCTAAATGTCATGATGACATCTCCCCCCAGTCCTGTGCCTGTGGGGGGATTTGTGCCTCCCAGGGGCATGGCAGCCCCCAAGCCCACTCCTCCGCACAGTCGTGACTTGCAGGGAGCCCCGCACCCTCCTCGCCATGTGACTCAGCCCCTCCAGCCCCCATAGGGGTTTTGTTCCCCTTGAAAGCCGGAGTGCCGCTAGGTGAGCCCTCCCCGATGGGCAGAGCTGGCCCCGGGGAAGTGGCTTCACCCTTGCTTGCTGGGACCAAGACCTGCCTGGGAGCTCGCTAGTGCTCCCCGCACCAAAGCACGGCCCTGCTCCATGTCCTCCTGCCTCCCATGGGCACTGCGGAGGTTGGGAGCAGGCTGTGGGAAGGGAGGAGCAGTGGGTACCCGGCTGGTGCAGAGGGACCTGTGGCACCTGGCTGCTTCTCACCTCCCACTGGGCGATGCCTCTCTGCCTGCCCCGGGGCTCACCCTGGCATGGGGGTGCCCCCCATTGGCCACGTGCTATGAGAGCCACCTTCACCCGTGCTCGCCAGCTGGGCTGCCAGGGCAGGGCAGAGCTGGGCTGCCCAGAGGAGCTACGGGGGATGCAGGATGCAGGTCCACTCGTGCTCCCAGGAGATTTTGGCAAACATCTGTCTTGTCCCTCATGTTTGTAAGGAGTCAGTGGCTGCTATGCTGAGGAAGGAGATGGCCAGGCTGGGGTGGATGCAAGCTGGAGGCTCAGGGAGCACGGGGTCTGGGTGTGGGAAGGAGGGAAGAACCACCTGGGGGGCGTTTCTCACTGATGGCTGTGTTGGTGCCACAGCGAAGGAGCTTTGGGGAGGGAAGCAGAGGCCCTTATTGCAGGAAACCTCCCAAGGGCCAGGCACAGCAGAGCCCCAGGGTTGCAGCGCCTCTGGTTGAGGCAGAGAGAGGGGCAGCACAGTGGGTGCCTCCTGCCTTCCCACGGGGGCTGATGCTGCGCTGCAGAAAGCCTCTCTGGGCGGAGGAGCAGCCAGCAGAGGATTTTGGCCTTCTTCTACCCATGTGCCAAACTGTACGGCTGTCACACAGGCAATGCGTCCAGATTTTGTGTGTCTAGAGGAGAGGAAACATCGCAGGATACGCCTGCATGAGGGGAGGTAAAGGATTGCTCAGGCTTCTGCATCTCTCTCTGCCCACCTGTCTCTGCAGGACGTTTCACGTGTCTGTCACTAGCGGGGTCACCCTTCCCTTGGAGGATGCCATCAGAGCTCCCTGAGGACCTGGGAAGAGCAGGCAGATGCTGACTGGGGACAGCATGGCTGGGCGGTGGGGTTGGGTCAGTCCTGACCTCCTGGCACTCAAAGCACCCTTCAGCTGAGCCAGGTCACCTGCTCACCTGGGGCTCACCTGCTTACCTGGGGCACAGGCAGGACAGGGCCCCTCCCGTGCCCTGGGTAGGGATTTCCTTCTCCGTGGGCATGTGGGATGGTGCAAGGGCAGCTCAGTGTTGCCATACAGACCCCGTCCTCCCTTTTTTTGCCCCCCACAGGCAGGGCACGGGTTTTCTAGGAAGCAGCATTTCTAGCGAGTAAAGCTCTGGGAGGGTACAGTCTCCTTCCCTGGGCACAAGAGGAACCTCCACCCTGCTCACCCATAAGCCCCGTTTCAACCACCAGGTTAGAAAATCAACATGGATTTGTTGAGGCTGAGGCGGGCTGGGTCAGGGTCTGGCCAGGTGCCATCACTATTAACAAGCCCTCAGCACCCAGGGGGTGTCAGGAGGTGCGACTGCCCCATTCTCCACAGAAGGTGTCCAAGAGCCTGGGCCCCTTGCCAGGCAGCAGGACCAAAGCCTGCCGATCCCATGATGGATCCATGTGAGAACTGCTAGCACAGTCCCAAACAGTGACAGCAAGAGGGATCATGCCAGACTTGGAGAGTGGGGATGCTCTAATAGCACATATCCTTCTGTAACAAACCCAATGTACCCGCCAGGCTGCTGCCACGCGCTGCCAGTGGCCCGCTCGGCAGCGGCGAGCTGCAAAAGCCAATTCTTTTCTCTTATTTTTTCAAGTTGGCCTGGTAACAGAGAACAGTTGGGAATAATTTGTCTCTGAAAAACGAAGCCTGTGTTCTGCTGGTGTTCTTTTGTTCAGGGCTTGTACGTATCGACAGTGCAGAGGCTTGTTAGAAATGCGACCCTAAATGGGCAAAAGCCCGGCTTGGCGTGGCGGAGCTTGGCTGGGGGCATTTGGAGCAGACCCAGCATAATTGAGTGAGGCTGAAGGTGACTTGTAAAGAAGGTGCCTTCTCGCTTTGCTAATTCTCTTGTTCTGCTCTAATTAGTCGCTGTAGCCAAATCGGTAGGTGTGATTGGCTAGCTGCATTTCGGGAGGCATAGCGGGGATCAAAAGATCCTAATGTGCCTGTTTTGAGCAGCTCAGAGTTATCTGGTGGACTGCAGAATTAGGAGGATTTGTTGATATGAAGGGAAATTTGTTCCTGATGGATGGGGCTTCTGGTTTCTCCGGCTGCATCAGCATTAAAGGATCCAAAGCCTGAGAAATCATCCTTTTAAGAGCTCCCCTCTTGCACCGGTTTCCCTTGACGCTTTGGAGCATGCATGAAGGGCACAGGCCAGAATCTCCCTGGAAGGCAACGCCCAAAGAGCTGGGTGACGTTGCACAGGGGCAAGCAAGGCAGGAGCCCTTCCCCTGGATGAAATCTGGTGGGAGTGGGGAGAAGCCTGGTCGCACAGTGGGGGAAGGTGCATCACACTGACGCAAGGGTAGAAGGCTGCTTTTTGGACAAGGTGCCACAGGGAAAACATCAGACCCTCGACTTAAAACTAGTTCTGGCCCAGGACACAAACTGCAGGGCAAGGTCAGGCATTTCCTTGCATCCATGGGTGTGCGTAGGGGAAGGGAGCTCTGCAGGGGTCTGTAAAACCCGCATCAGACTAACCCGCCATGGATCCCATGTCACACCCCCTCTTGGCAGTACAGACCCAGCCAAGGAAAGAGAGCTCCTCTCTCTCCCCGCCACTGTTCAATGGCCAGCCCTGTCACAACAGGGTGGCGACAGCTCAGTGCTTTACTCCTCTCCACGAAGAAATCGTAATCCACAGAAAGAGATCTTTGCAAGCCCCAAGCCTCGTATCCTCCTCCTGTGGCAAGGACAGAGCCCTGCTGCACCAGCCCAGCCAGAGGCGGGAGACAGAGCCACCACCTTTCAGCATCTCTGAGAGCAGCTCCTGCTTGGGCTGCCGTCCAGCTGTGGAGGGCCTGATTGCAGGAAGGAGTAGTTTCAATGGCCAAATTCTAATGAACCCACATGGAGCTTTCTAGAATACGAAGATTCATTTTCTAGACCCCCTGTTGCCTTGTGTTTCACACAAAATCAGGACAAAACCTATCAGTTTTCGTGGATGTAAATGGACTATCAGGGTTACAGGCTGACAGCCAGCCAGGTCCCAAGTTGTTACGGATCTGAGCGCAACTGCTCTGCTTTTACAGTTAACTGAAGGATTTAAGTATTTTTTCTGATGGGATGGGGCCAGAGCCACGGTGCTACTAGCAATGTCTTTGTTGTACAGACCCCTGCACAGCCCCTTCATCAGAGGAGCTCATTGCACCTCATAAACTTTATTCCATGATCTTCCTCCTTCCAAGAGGGTGATGTTAGCGGTATTTCGGAGGGGGAGAAGAAACTGAGGCAGAACAGTTCTGACTTGTTCAGAACTGCAAAAGAAATCACAGTGCTGCTGGAAATAAAACATGCAAGTTTGCTTCTAGCCCCTGACACTGAGCACGAGGTCCCAGCACTGAACCACTTCTGCATGCGGCCAGGGAACAGGACAGTCAGGCAGCAGGAGGTGAGGAGCTGTGCATGTGGGCTGGCATGACAACCATGCCTCAATGAAAGGACCCGTCAACCCAGGGCTGATGCTGCATCTTTTTATTTTATTTTTATTTTGCTTCACTAAGCAAATGCAGAGCAAGTGATAGGAGGAGGGGTAAAGGTGGCTTGAAAAAACAAAAAAAAAAAACCCCAAACAAAAAACAAACAAGAGGGAAGAGGCAGCTGCTGGAGTATAAGGGGAAAGTGAGCTGCTAACAAGAAAGAAGTTCATAGATGCCAAGCCCGCACTAATTCTTAATAAAATACAATACTGAAAATAGGATCTGAGAGTCTCCAAAATACAATATCTTAAGGGATCGGCAATAATACAAAATAAGGTTCATTATGTACAAACGAGTTCTGCTTTTGGTCTCTGTACAACGGTGGGAGTGGGAGGCACGGGGACATGCTCAGTGGAAGTGTTGGGGTGGAGGAGGGCGTGCTTGGACCCGGCAGTGGTTCTTTGTGCTGGGGTGGAGGCGGAGGACGGGGAATGCAGTGGTATCTGGTGACCAGCGGGTCTTGTGTGAACCTCAAGAAGAGCAGAGCTATGCTGAAGGCCTTCCTCTTCCTTACCCTACTGGCCACGCACGTATGGTTGCAGCTAGCTGTGTCCAAATTTGTCCTAAATGGCTTCAGGGAGCAAAATCAGTTTTCAAAAGGGAGAAAAGAGGGATGTGAGGGCCCTTCCCTCACTTCTCCCAGTCCTTGAGCAAGAACCATCCCATCCTTCATCTCCAGGGAGCCCTCTCCACTCCCAGCCTGGGGGGAGAGGAGAGGCTGGGGCAGTGCAGAGTGAGTCCAGGGTGCTTGAAAAGAAACAAGCCGAAGAGGAGCCTGCTGTGAGACCTGGCAGGGTGCACAGGGACTCCCATGTACAAACATGGGGCAACCTGCCACATCCCAGATCTCTGACACTCATGTCCCACACTGTCCTTCCATCAAATGGTAGCTGAGGGAACAGAGCGAGGAGACACCTGAGCCTTTCAGCAGGGCTTTTGCCAGAGAGGAAGAAGGGTCAGAAATGGGTGTCTGGGTGCTAAAGAGGATGGCATAGGCTTGAGATGAGGTCATTTCAGCACCAAACTTGGCAAGTCTGGCCTGAAGGGTGGTACGGCAAGAGTTTGCTACCTTTGGTGCCAGCACTTAGGAAGAAGAGGTCTAAAAGAGTCTTTGGTGATCCTGGCCAATTCCAACATGCCACCTCTTTCCTGACAGACATACCTGTCACCAGAGATGCCAGTATGTCCTCAGTGGCTTTCACAACACTGCTGTGCACACAGAGGACGTGAGGGGAATGATGGCTATCAGACAGCCCTCCAGCGGGCTGCAGAGCTCTCCTTGGTGGTTCCTAGGAAGGCCCCATTTGGCATGAAGCAGAATTGGGGATGGAGAGCTGGGACGGGGATCAGGTTATGGGAGTGGGTTTCTCTCACCCATTCTCAAAGGGGGAGGCCTGCAGAAGAAAAAGTGAGAAGGCCACTGACCTGGTTAGCACTGCACTGTAGGGCCCAAGCTGGGAACAGAAAGGGAAATACCACCCTTGCCAAAGCAAGGGTGCCGAGGGTGGGGAGAAGTGGGTTGTGGGGGAAAATTGTTCTCTATTTCAGAGCTCTGGTTGTCCAGAAGCTGCTGGCTAATTTTTACGGTGGTTTATCTGTCTGGGATCTGTCTCCCCCACTCCGTTTGTGTGCAGATCTTTGCAGATAGTTGGCGTGGAAGTTATGTAGGCATGTCCATCAAGAGAAAACTAGAGCAAGGAAGAACTAGGTTTTCTCTCAACGGAAGCAGAAGTATACTAACAGATGGAGGGGAAGGAATGAGCTCAAACTCTCCAGAGCCATCTCTCCAGCACCAGCATCACCCACTCCTAAGCCCCCCAGGCAGGACAGTAAATCCAGAACTCTCTCTCTCCTTCAGGTGCATCTGATGTAGCCAAGGGGTACACGCCTGGGGACAGCCCCCTTGGTCTGGAGGCTTTGGGGAGTGAGCTGAATAGTTTGAGGGCTTCCCCTGATCTCACTCCACTCCAAGGTGAGCCCACACCCATAGGGTAGCGCTCATTTAAGCAGGAGGTAAGGCCAGGAGAAGAGGGTGTCTCAGGGCTTTGCCAGACATTTATTGCTGGTTCTGGCAGTCCTGCAACTCCCCTCAGAGAAATCAGTACTAACGGGGGGCATGGGGAAGGGGAGGAGCTGAACCCAAGGCCAGCGTAGGAGTGTCTGAATGCAGCGTCCTCTCCCGCCAAGTCCCCTCAGTTGCTCAGTGAGGAGGGAATCCTGCAATCAGACAGATGAGGCCTTGAGGTCCAGCAGCTGCTACAAGTATTCAGCTGTCTCACTGGAGCTTGTCTCCCTGAGGAAAAGAAAAGACAAGGCATCAGTCAAGGTTCATTGCAGCCTCCTATGCAAATTCACCTCTCTGTGTGCCCAGCTGGTTTGCTCTGACCAGGATGGAGCCCTTCCCCAGGGCACTGAATGACCAGCAAGCCTGGGACCACCTGAATCACCCAGTCCTCCTCAGCTCTATGCCAGTGGGACACTGCTTTATGGAGTCCCAAACTTTTGCTCTAGAAAATAAACTTGGTCTTACGCTCCCTGCCAGCATTGGCCTCCTCCAGCCACTGCTCTTTAGCTAATTGCCTGTCCCGGGCAGCTCAGCTGTCCTTAGCTTGCAGCAGAGGGGACATGCCTGCTGCTCACTCCCAGACACCATGCTGTGTTTTGGGCCTTGGAGGGTGGCCCCCACCTGCTTACCTCTCATGGAATTGCTCTTTGAGGTGGGCGAGAGTTGGGTCAGTTTGGTTCTGGTCAGGACCCTCCAGCTGGGATTTGCTCAGATATTTGGCTGTCTCATGTGTCCTGGCCAGATGAGGCCTTCCCTCCTCAGACTGCCCTTTTTCGGCCTCCCACCCCTCAGGATGGTCCATGGTTAGGAAGGAGCTATAGCTCTCTTCTAAGGAGCCAGCACCCTCATCGTAGAAAAGGAGGCTCCGTGACTGAACTGGAAAACAGGAGAGCATTGGTTAACAATGAGGACAAGGTCTGTTGCAATGGGTGTGGGTCACGGTGGTGGTTTCCGCACATGCTCACCCAGCTATGGCCTTGTCCATGCATAACTGTGCAGGAGGCCTGCTCTGCAGGATGCCCACCTCTCCCCAGCTTCAGGAGGCAAATGCCCCCCTGGACACACAGCCTCTTCAGAAGACAATCAATCTGCCCTGGGACTTTTCCCTCATGTTCCTTCCTTTGACACTTGCCATGTGTCCTGGTTTCAGCAGGGATAGAGTTAATTCCCTTCCTAGTAGCTGGTACAGTGCTGTGTTTTGGATTTACAGGCAGGACACCATGTTTTGGGACAATGGTTAGCAGAGAACGACAACAGGCCCAAACAAGGTGCTGTTATCAGAGTTTGTACCACTGACAGGCCAGGAATCTCCCCTCGCCAGAGCCCCAGCTTATGGGGTAGGCACTGAGGGGAGGACGCTACCCCTGAACCGGGAGTGTCGAGAGAAGAGCTAGAAATGGTTTGACAGGGTGAAATGGAGGAACCACATTAGACTCACTCTTACTAGTTGTGTAAATGTCTGGTGCTGGTGTTGCTTTCACTGTCTGTGATGCTGAAGAGAACTCAGGGAGACAGGGCATCAGGGATCCCAGGATCAGAACGAAGCAGAGCGCCAGCACCTAGAGAGGAGATCAGCACAGAGTTAGTGCTGCTAGCCATGAGGAAACACTCCCCCCTGCAGCACACAAACATGAGGCTGTGTGAGAACGTGTGGTCAGGCTGACAACTGGGTCGCTGTGGTCCCCCAGGGAGGGAAAGGGCTTGCTCTGCTAATCTCTGCTGCAAATCTGAGAAGGGAAGTCAGAAGTTTCCCCGTGTTGCTTTATTTGAAGTATTTCTGGTTCAATGGTGAGAACTTGCCTGTCCAGTTGATGAGAGGTGGTGGAAGGCATAGCTGGGAAACAAGCTCAGAAGGAGGGAGACTCAACAGAAGGGATGAACTCTGCCTTGACCAAAGGGAACCTGACCATAGCCTCAGTAGGAGCTGTAGTGGGCTGTAAGAAAACAAGCTTACTGGGAAAAATCTGTGAGGTACCACAGCACATAGCAAAGTGAAGCTACTGTCCATGCAAGGACAGAAATGACAGCAGAACTGCAGCCACCTAATACCTGATAGCAAGGATGAAGAGTCCAAGGAAAGGGTTAAATTTATGCTTGACATGTAGGTATGCAGGACCATGTGTCCCTGCCTTCTGCTATCAGGCAGACCAGTCAGGGCTACTGGGCAGTGATAAAAGGAGATGAGAGCCCCCTGGAAATCCCCCTCTGGTAGGTCTGCACCTGTCTGTAAATTCTGCCATAATAGTAAAGCTTCAGAGTGAGATGCCAGTGCTGATCGTAAGAGACTCTGTAGAGTTTAGGGAACTATCAGTACAGAGCAGGAGGGGACACATGGGAAATGATACAGAGCCAAATCCTTATTACCTGAATACCTATGTGCCATGGGTGGTATATAACTAGCTGCCGTCAGCTTAGTGCTCAGACTGAGCACGTCAAAGAGGCAATGCATCTGTTGGTGAATTCTACTACCTATGTATAAACTAGCTAAGTTTGACCTGTGGGGACACCTATGGGGACAGCCAGCAATTGCTTGACTGGTTTTCAGAATAGCCACCTATTTCGGAATAGCCATGCCTAAGTAAGGCACAGAAGCTGGTACATCAAGGTAATTTTGACGACCAGTGGATTCCAGATGTGGAAGATCAAATAATAGCACAGGGATGCTATGCTATGTGAAGAGGGATTTTAAATGTCCAGACTCTTCACGGCTAGTTTTAAAGTAAGGAAATTAAATGTGGATGGCATAGACGCTGTCTAAGCACATCATATCAGGCACACAAAGCATTTAGAACCCTTATTCCACAGAAATAGGGGAAAAAATAAATTCTGAATATGTTGCTTGGAATTATCACAGCCAAACACACAACTTCCAGAAAGGGGAAACAGCCCTGTGAAGCCTGTTCTTCTCTTCTAAAACAAAACAAGCTTTATGGGCTGGGAAAGAGCAGTGTACTTAACAACTTGCTTTAACATGGCTTTCAACTGGAGCTTTGCAAACCAGCATTGTTTTTACTCTGTTTAGTTTCAGGTTAACTCTGATGCTTTGATTCAGTTCCAGTTCAAACTCTGTAACACTTCATAACAATAACTCTTGGTTTGACTCTGAGTACCATTCATCTCGCAGCTTTTGACCATCTCATGATTTTGACCTCTTAAAAAGCAAGGGAAACTAAGCTAGAGGAAAATACTGCAAAACCAGTTGGAAAGGCGGAGGCAAAATTAATCAAAAAAAGACATCCTGAGAGCGTAGTTATCAAATGGTTCACTGTCAAACTGGGAGGAAGTAGCAGATGGAGTAGCAGAGAGATCCGTTATGGCTCTGGCAAGATTCAACATTTTTAAGCTTGACTTGGATGATGGACTATATCAAATCTGCAGATGGGAGAGACTACAAGCAGACTGGCTTTTGGTCAGGATTCAAATTCAGAATGATCTTGACCATGGGGAGAAGTGGTCCAAGAGAAAAGCGGGCAGATCAATACAGACAAATGCCGAGACCTGCTGAGACCTGTGAGGTGGCAGGACTGATTAACAGAGGAAGCACGTCAGTGACTACGTGGCTAGACAGCTGTTCTACAGAAGAGGATCTGGGAGTTAAAATGGAGCACAAGGTGGGCGCAAGTTGGTGTCACTTTGCAAAGGGCAAATCTCAGCCTGGGCAGTATGAAGAGGCTTTCTGGCTGGCCGGCTGGCTCTGTACCGGCCTTCAGGTGGAACACTGTGTCCAGCTTTGGGCCCTGTAGTTCCAAAAAGATGCAGGGCAATTGGAGAAAGTCTGGAAGAGAGCTCTGGGAACAAGCAGTGATTCAGTAACTCAGCCTGCAAGGGAAGACTGAAGAAATTGTGGTGATTTAGCAGAGCAGACTGAAGGGAGTTGCTCAAAAACAATCGTTTTCAAATATGTAAAATGCAGCTGCACAAAGGGAGGGTAAACTGGTCTTGCTTACAGTGGGCAGAAGAAGCTGTAATAGGCTTAAGCTGTTGCAAGGAAGATTGAGATGAGATAGCAAGAAAGCTTTATCTGGGAAAGATAACAAAGCACTGGAATGGTTTGCCTGAGGAGGCTGAGGACTGCTCATCACTGGAGGCCTTCAAGAACTGGCTGGAAAAATATCCAGCAGGAATGACACAGGGCTATAAAAGAAGGGTACTCTGCTCCACTCCCGTGCTGCAAGGCATGATGATTCTACGTATCTGTCGTGATAAGGAGTGCTGTATTTGAAAACGGAAAATGGGAACTCGGAGGCCTATGAGAGGAACTGGCCAAAGATAGAAAAGCAAATTATAAATTCTTGAAATGCTTCAAAGCTAGGAAGCCTGAGAGAGTTGGTGTGTGGGCTGGGATGCCGTGGAACGAAGGGAGCAGCAAGGAGAGATAAGTCATTGTTGAGAAGCTACATTAGGTATTTTATCAGCCTAGAGCACAGGGCATGTCTGGAAGGCACCTCTCCTGGACTTGCTCATTCCAGGTAGTAGTGATGAAGAATTGCTTGAGCCAGGGGTGCTATGTTGAGCTGCTGCATTAAGGAGCAATGAGTCACTGGGCCCAGCTGGGTCACACCCGAAAATGTGGAAAGAACTTGGGAATGAAGCCATAGAGCAGCCAACAGAAAAGAAAAATCTGGTCTGACATGGGGGCAGCAAAGAGTAGCAAAAGTTTGAGCAGATTTTGAAAGGAGAAAGTGCTGGAAATTTCAGAGCAGGGGCTCTGGAACCAAGGAAACAGATATAACCAAGAGCGAAAAACAACCCCTCAGGACACTGAGGGTGCTGAGAAAGTGGGGCAAGTACCTCATCATCTGTTTGTATTTCACAACTGTTAACAGTACAGAAGTGATAACTAGATATAGATAACTAATTTGACAAATTTGTCTCAAGCAGCTACTACGACAATCCTGCAAAGACATCACAGGGTTGAAGGTTGTATTTTTATCATGGATCAGAAACTTTTCCCCTGGCAAAAAGTGAGATGAAGAATAAGCGATTGACTCTATTTATGGCCACACACTGGCATGCCCTAAAGCTCCACGGTGAAGCCAATATTGCTTAACCATGATCCTCCACTATGAGAAATGAGAGGCAAATAGGGATTACTAAAACCAACAGACAACCCCGAATGATTTTGGTTAGTCAAAAGGGCAAACGAAGAGAATTCCAGCTGGATTTGACAAGGCCTGATGTGCTTGCCTATAGCAAGAACAGATGCCATTTCTTGCTGATAAACACAAGGTAATGCCCACTGTGAGGAATTCTTGAACTGTTCATCTGCCCTGCTGAGTTAAACATTAAGCATTACCAACTCAGCAAAAGAAAACTCTACCCATTACGATGGAAGCTCATTGAAAATTTTTGCTGAATGTCCAATAGCTAATGAAAAGCAAACAAAGTGCTGTTTTGTCCAAAGAACAAGACAGTGAAAATGCAGGAATTATTCTAAATCTGTTGCATGAACAACTGACACTACCAATGTATGTATGACACAGGGCCCAGTTCTGGTGACTCTAACACAAAAGGAGAGAGCAGATGTAACTGGCAACACAGCCGGGCAGCGGGAAAGAGGGCAGAGACAGGCAATCGACAAAGCTGTCTGGGGAAGCATGACCAACAAGGAAGATGGAAATGAAGCTCATACCATTAGGCAGGTCCCAGTCTGCGTGGAAGCCATTTTGTAAGGTCTGGAGACTTTCCCAGCTACCAGAGCCTGCAGCTTCTGTAACTGCTGGAGCAGAGTCCTAGGATAGGAAACAACCCAAATCAAAACTCGATAAGGAGGTAACAGCCAGTAAGTGATGCAAGAATACCACTACCCCTTTCATATTTTACCCTGATTTTCCCTTCTTCTGAAAACAAGTATCTCCCCCTTGCTGTATCTTGCCCAAGTTCTCTGACCAAACAGGCTTGGGAAGCATGAAACAAAAAAGGGTGAGTTTGAGATATAAAGTGTGCAGGAACTGTGGGAGGTATGCCCCCAAGGTGCCATTACGCTGTGGTAACCCCCTGCAGCACCTTCCCTCAGTCTCCTCACCGGTAGATCCACCGTAGTCGTCACTGCAACTACCCACCGTTATGAATGTCCCACTCATTTAGGAGTCCTGGGTGCCTCAAAGGCCAGCCAGTCATCTCCAAAAGCAATGGAGAGGCAGGCTACCATGAAAACCAAGCTCTGGGACGGGGACTGAAATTCGTAGTCAGGTCAGACGTTGAGCACAGGCCCACCTCCTCCCACTTCACTCAGAGACACACAATCTGCAGCTCGACCTGTGCCCTGAACCATATGGTAGAGAGAAACGAAAACCAGTTTTGATCCCCTCCAGCTTCTTCAGTCTTGGCAAACTCTGCAGAGGGATGTGGGCAAAGCCAAATCTTGAGTTCAGCAATTAATTAATTCTCTGGCTGCCCTGGCTGGAACACGTGCTAAGGTCTCTCTGCCCCACTTAACTGAACACGGGCATTGGCACACATAAGCACAGAACAGTGGTAGGTGTGTTACTAAGAGCCACCAAATTCTTCACTGGGCTGGTGAAGAAATCTGCAATGAGGGAGACTACAGAGCACACAGTTCCCAAGGGCTGCAAATTACTGAAATGCAGATTACTGAGTGTTTCCCCCTGGGAGCACTGACTGTTTTACACAAATATGTTTGAGCCTTTATAAAATGCCAGGTCCTGGAGCCAGGAGATTGCAGGAGAATCCCAGCTTTATCTCTTTCCAAAGCCTCTTCTGCTCCTTGTACATGTGGAGAGAAGCACAGAGCGTCCCACTGGCAGTGCTCAAAAACCAAACCCAATCAGAAAGAACACAATGTGTATTTTGAAAAAAAAAAATCTCCTGGCTTCTAGGCCAATCTCCTGATTTTGCAGGGTGGGGCTCATGCTTTTTCAGCAGCAGGGGCTGCCTGCATTCCCAGCGAGGTCGGGCGGCAGGCTGTGCCCTGTGGATGAGAGCAGCTGGGCAGCCACATCTCTGGCAGATGGGAGGCTCCAGCCACTTGCACACCTCAGCCAGACCATGCCTGACAGTCCCTAGTCCCAGCACCAGTGGCTGGCCTGGAAACTGGGGCCACAGCACTTGTGTCATGGATGGGAGGAAGGAGTGCGGCAGAGCCTCAAGGAGTACTCCATGAGCTGTAGTGGCAGCAGAGGGGTGGGTGGGGGGACTGGCTCTCTGGCTGCGGTTCTCCCCTTCAATTTGAGCTGGGGGTGGTAGAAACAGGGCTATAGAAATGAGCTTCTCCCTCAACAGCGCTGCAGCTGCCCCTGCCCTTGCTCACACCTATTGCACCCAGTAAGAGAGAGCAGAGCTGGGCTCTCCACCAGCTCCTGCTGCCCATCCCCACTGCAGGGATGGGAGTCTTCATTATTTGCTTCCAAAGAAGCAAATTCCCCTGGTGATCAGTCGGCCAGCTCTGTGTATTAGAAGCACAAGCGCTCACCAGATTCTTGGGCGAGGGAGCCAGGGGCCTGCTTTGGGGCTGTGGGAGCAGCTTGCTTCTTTCAGGTGAGCAGCAGCAGCAGATGGGAGGGATATCCTTCAGGCTTGCTTTGCAAGGGGAAGAGGCAGGGCAAGGGCTGGGGTACCACATGTACAGGGAGTTGCCCTGGACTTTGTGGGAGCTGGGATCTCTACCTTTATTAGAGGAATGGGCTTTCCCTGTATTCACCAAGTCTGTTCAGCTTTTTCTCAAGAGAAACCTGAAACAGCCACATTATGCCCAGGGCCTTGTATTCCTCCAAAGAGCCCAAGAGCAGAAACAGTGGGTCTGAGGTGCTGGTGTGAGGGGCCTCCCTCAGTGCAGCTGCCCTGGAGACAGCCAGAGGCCTGGAGGGCAATGGGGAGGGCAGCATGAGCCCAAAGGGCTGCAGGGAGAAGGAGGAAGAGATGTGAGAAACGCGCCTTCCCTCCTTCCCCTCGCTGTGGCGCGGCCTGGCCATCCCAACACAAACATTCCAGGCTCGCTAACCAAATCCAGCTGCCTCGCTGCTGCCACGGGCCGAAAACCAGCGCCTCGCCAAGCAGCGCTCGTTCCGCCAGGAGCTGGGGGAGCCTGCCTTTCTCTTCTCACCCCCCTGCCCCAGCACTCCCCTGGCTTCCCTTCCTGCCCACCCCACCCCACCTACAGAGAGGGTCAGGTCTAGCCCCTCTTACCTGTTTGCGTTTTCTAAGGTCTCTACTTTTTTCCAGAGTTCATTGTTTTCTGTTGTGTATGTCTCAACCCTGTGGGAATAAAACCCATAGCCGGTTAGTTACAAAGGCAAGACAGATAAAGCAAATGTAGTCCTTGCCTCTCTCGGGGTGTGGAGGCTCAGTGGCTCCATCCATCACTTGCAGATATGGTCCTGGAGCCAGATGTCCCTTGCCCATCTGGCTGCAGCCAGCCTCAACGGACCGGGGATGAGACTGCAGGTGGACAGTTATGTGTGACATTTCCCAGTTCAGGCTTTCCCGAGTGCTGGGAGAGCCAGTAGCACCCAGTTACAGGCAGGTCAAGTCAGCACAGACCCAAAATTATGCAGGCATTTCCATCACTTCCAAACCCCCCTAAGGAGCATGGAAAAGGAACAGGGGGACAAATTCCAACCTCTCCCACTCAGACTGAGAACCTGCCCTGGTTGTGCGCCTTGCATATGTAAACCAGGCAGTTCTGTGCAAGTGCTGGGCCAGCTCCGACTGCAGGCACTTGAGGGCAGCAGAGAACCTGCAGGCTCTCTCCCACAGCTTCGGAAGGGAAAGTGGTTAGGCTGCACTTGGGAGGAGGGAAGGGGAATGTCTCCAGGCCCGGAGGAAGGCAGGCCAGGGACACAGCCTGATCCGGCTGGAGGTTTCCAGCACAGCCTCCGAACCAGGCGTTCCGTGTAAAAACTGGGCTTGCAGCAAAGGTGTCAAACTGAATGGTGAAGGGCCCAAGTACAGGTTTTGACAAACCAGCTCTTACAGAAAGCCAAGTTGACCAAAGGCTTGTTGCATTAAAAAAAATCACTGTATGCTGCTTTTGGTTCACATTTAAACCTGGCATTGTTTGAAAGCCATCTGTCACAGCAATGCACTAGCATAACAAACTGCTGAGTACATACAGGCACCACAGCCACGTCTAGGGAAGAGGCCCCAGCACAGAAAGCCCTGGACCTGCCACTTGAGCAAGGCCAGTGAACTCCCCAGCCCCGGCTTGAAGGATCTGGGTGTCAATGTGGGACATTAGCTGGAGGTGATGTGCTCTGATGCCTGGACACACACATGCACACTGAGGTGCTGCTTATGGAAGGGCATGAGAACTTGAAGGTGCCTTGAGTCATCTGTTTTCATTCAGCATTTCTACGCGCTTAGAGAACATAAACAAATAGCATCAGGGAGAAGAGTTAATTAAGGTTGGGTTTGGGGGTTGTTTTTTTCCATTTTGCTGATCTCAGGTGGTATTAATAACAGGGAAGAAGACAGTATTTAAACAGAAATGTGAATTTGCACCTGGATCCTGGCATTCTTCTTTGCCTGGGAATGCCCATCAGGGGCTCCTAGTACAGAAGGGATTACAGGATCAGCCCCTCAAGAGTTATTTTCTACCCTGTCAGTGTCATGTGATGTCACCTTTGGCTTATGCCTGCCATACATGCAGGACCAACCTCAGGGTTGCAAGGAGAAAAACAAAGCTCACACAGGGAACGGTGGAAGGGGAGGGAGTGTGGGGAATAACTGTAGTGCAAGGTTTTTCTTGCTATCAAATGCTTGTGTGTCCACCCTCATGGGAAGAGAGGGGGGGGAAGCCCCCTCAGAGGGCCTGCTGCTTATGGAGCAGACAAAATAGAAGCAACTTCCAGTGGGGAAACATGACTCTTACCCAAAATCCCACCTTGCTGGCAGCCAAAATGGCCTGTGTTCTGCAGGGGACCAGCCAAACCAAGCAGTTGGAAACACAAGGTTTCTAGAGCAATCTTTATCCTGCAAGAGGATTTCTAGGAGGGAGGGGAGTAGGGGCAGGATCCCAAACCAAACTTCGGTGCAGCCAGCCTTGCAAGGAATCGTACTCTTTGAGCAATTCAGGGACAAAAGCACTAGAAAGGGGGGCTGTGCATGGACAGGGCTCCTTTTTCAAAGGTAAGACTGAGAAGAAGAAACTTACTTTTTCTCTAGACACTCCACATATTCTTTCTTCTTCCTGCGACTCTCCTGAGCAGAGATCTGTGAGGGGGGCAGCCATCAGAGAGGAGTCAGTATCATAAGCCTCTAGGCATTTTTTTGTGGCTCCCTCACCTTGTCTGTTCCCTGCACACACAGCACCCTAAAGGTAAATGGGGA
This sequence comes from Aptenodytes forsteri, assembly GCF_000699145.1. Taxonomy (NCBI): domain Eukaryota; kingdom Metazoa; phylum Chordata; class Aves; order Sphenisciformes; family Spheniscidae; genus Aptenodytes; species Aptenodytes forsteri. The sequence goes on from NW_008795128.1 coordinate 4,480,749, forward strand.
AGTCACCTTCCAGTCTGCCATGGCTACTGGTCTCCAGGCCAAAACTGGGAGGGATGGATGCTGTAGGTATGCAGCCTTCTTTGGCCTGTAGGACACAACCATTTGTTGCAGTATGCCTGACCCCCTTGCTGCTGAGAGCATCTTTAGGGTTGCTTTGAACTCCTCTGACTCACATGGGTACGTGCTGTGGCCATCTGGGCAGATTCTACCCCAGACCACTTCTGAGTCACTGGGTGACTAATTCAGGGTCTCATCATTTCTCCCACGGGATGCTTTCTAATCACAGTCTAAAGTCTCCAGCCTCTGCCTGGCTAATGAGCTCTGTGCATCACTCGGCCCGCACTATGCAATGGCTCTTGTTTCCCTGCCCCCACAGCAAGGCCTGACCAGGCCGGTTTGTCTGATCCATGATGCCTTAGCTTGTGGGCCCCATCTCAGGCCACACACTCCCAGGAGCTGGGCTGGAAGTCATACTCCCCAGATACGGCTGCATGCACAGCATTCATGCAGAGATGCCCCATGGCACCATTTCTGTGGGTTGGGAGGCTCGTGCCAGTGCACCAAAGGCAGGATCCCACCTTTTCTGACCTGCACTGCAGCTGAGGAGGCGAGGGTAACTTTAGCATTGGTCAGCTGAGGATGCTCTGGAATCATGGGAACTGCACGGTTACATTTTTTGCAAACAGTCACCTTGTTCTTGATTTTCCTCCTGACCCTCTTCAGTGCTTTCTCCTCTGCTTTGGTGAGGGGCAGCTTGGTAGGAATGGGGTAGCCCTCAGCAATCAAGGTGCGTTTCTCCTCTTCAGTCAAGAGCAGCGGGCCAGAGGTCCCTTGTAACTTCTGAAACACACAGAGAGCAGCCATCAGCAAGGAGTTCTATCCCTCCTTAAAGCCTTGCAGAGCAGCTAGGGGCTCAGTACAAATAGGTGTAGGGCAGTGTTCTTTCCTGCTCTCAACCTGATCCTGGGGGCACACTCAGCAGCTGCCTTCCTCTTTCACTCGGGAGGGCTCCTTCATGGTGAGGCTGGCTACACACTTGCACTGCAGGACCCCGCCAAAGAACTTTTGGGCGATGGTAAAAAAACAGTCTGGTTATGGGAATTCTTGGTTATTCCTTTCTCTTCCATTAACCTCCTCAGAAAGTCCTCCAGTGCATAGGCCACTTCCCAAAGTGTGGGGTGAAAGAGAGCACTTGCTGAAACAAAATAGCTGCTGGTAGGCATTGTGCAAGACTCATTGTGCCTCTCCGCACTCCTGTGAGCACCATCCTGTCCCCACGCCCCTATGCTAGGACATCACATTGCCTTGCCAGAGCATTTCAGTTTGGAGACCTTAACAAGGGCAGGATCCCCGACATGAGCCTCAGAAAGCCTCCAGCCCACTTTGAGCACCAAGGAGCCCTGTGTCCCAGTCCCTGATGTCCTGCTGCCTCCTTACGTGTGGTGCTGTGAGGAGAGGTGAGGAGGAGATGGCAGTAGAAGAGCGAGCAGCGGGTCGGGCTGGGCTGGAGGGAGGCAGGGACCGGGGGCTCTGGGATCCGTCGCTGTCACTGCCATGGCTGCTGGGTGGAGTTGGAGGCATCTGCACCAGGTCATCTACTGAGAAACAAGGAGATCAAGTCAATGGCTCTCATGTCAGCCTGTTGGTACAGGCATAGGGCCCTGAGTAGCAACAGGAAAAGGCACTGCCATAACACAGGACTAAAAGGAGAGGGTGATGAGTCTCACAAGATGGGGTGGGTCTGAGAACAAGGCTGGACTGAGTGCTGCCCAAGACAGAGATGAGGCTGACCTCAAATGTGCTAAACTAGGAACTGCAGGAGTCAAAGAGCTGACAGGGGCTTTGCCAAGACACTGAAGGTATTTACAAAGCAATAAGGTACTCTGGTGTCAACCAAAATGGACTACAAAGCCCATGATGTTTTGCTCCGTAGCCTGTTCACAAGTACAGGAAGCTCTGTAAGAGAAAAGCTCTTCCAAAAGCACCACAGGGCTCACATGCTTGCTAGCACACTTGATCCAAAGGGGCTCCGGTCACTCAGTTGGTTGCCAAGCACTTGAAAATTCTCCCCACTTTGTACTGGAGAGCCTGGGGGCCTTAATGGAGGTGGGAATATGCCTAAGGAATGTCTCTCTGCGGCAGTGGGAGTTCCTATAGTGCTTTCATTTGTGCATCAGCAGATTTTCAGATGCTTGGGTTTCTTTCAAATTAAACTGGATCCTGAATTTCCTGACTTTCAGATGGTTGGTTTTGGATAACGCTACCATCCCTCTGAGGATTTTAAAGGCACTCTTGCATATTTCCAACTCTGAGGTAGCCTGTTTTGCCTGGGAGTCCCTGTCTGAACAATTCCGTGCGTGGCTGCTGGTCCAGACACTGATCTGAGTTGGAACAGTGCAGCACTCACTCCTCTATTGGTCTGTGCCCTAGTATTACCTTGTATGCATGGCTCTGCTCTCAGGTGGTGTCTTTCCTCCCTGTATAGTAATGATCTATATCTGAGTAATATAGAGGGATGTAGGTTGACCAGCAAATTCTATCTGCTTACCTGCAGGTACATTTAGAAACTGGTTCACCTCTTTGGGTTCAGCTTTGATCACAGGCGCTGGAGTCATTTCTATGGGAGTCTGTGGAAGAGAAGCAGAAGGAGCTCTTGGGTGCTGCCACCTCCCCTGCCCAGAGGGCTCCCACCAGTTCTGTTCATAGCCACTGCTCCCCTGTTCTCTGTACTGCCTCATCTCACAGCTCTGCCCAAAGCAGCCTCTCACCACCCATAATAGAAACCAGGAGTCCAAACATAAGCCCCCTGAAGTCTGTGTCGCTGGGCACACAGAGTGCAAACACGTTTGCAGAGGAAGAGGCAGTGGCAGATGGATATGCTGCCAAGCCATGCACTGAGTACCTCCGAAAGGGAGATGACTTTTATCCTTGGCAATTCTTCCCTTGCTAGACCCAGACAGTGCAATTTAAACCAACCTCTGCATTATCATGGGAAGTCCCTCTTTGATCTGCCTTCATAAGAATTGGGAGTAAGAGAACAAACCCCCTGTCCTGCTCACATGATTTTCACCAGGGCCACTGGGCAGCTGTTTCCAATCGAAGGGGACTGAGAGTTAAATAAAGAGTAGATTTATTCCCATCTGGGCTATGCTGCCCCTTAGCTCCCTGGCTCACCAGCCCCCAGCCCACCATAGGCTGGGGGAGTTTTTACACTAAACAGACACATTGCAAACTCCTCCAGACTGTAAACACAGCTGAGAGAGCACCATGGTATGGCTGCTGAGCACACACAGCAGAGCTTCGAGGGCACAGCAAGTTCAAGCTGTGTAAATAATGGAGTAAGTTTGTGCACAGTTTTGGCTGGAAGTACCCATTTGTTTTGGATGGTTGTTTAAATGGGAAGACGCTCAGCATGAGTGAAAAAAGGAAGTGAACCCCAGAGATGCTCTACTGTTATCTGTTGAGCTGCTACAAGATAGCCAATGTCTGTGTGACACTGGTCAAACCTTCCCATCCAACACAGCTGGGCTCAGGGCCAGCCGAACTGAGCCCCCAGCTTACACCCATGTACCAGTGGCATAAGTGAGCATCCTTCAGACAAACAGACTTCTTAAGAACTTAGATATGACTGAAAGACTTGGCCCCTTGTTTCTTAGAAATAATAATTCCTGCTGCTTCATAGGAAAAAGCAAGCAGGACCTGGAGTGGGACCTCCATTTCCAGTGAGCAGCTGAGAAAAGTGAGAGGCCCAAAGCTATGAAAAAGACAGGGGCAAAGCAGGGGTCTATACTCACTAGTAGTGGGGTCACTGGCATCACATTAATTGACACTGTTCTCCGAAAAATGAAAACAAGCCAAGAGTGGCTATAGAAATACTGGCAGACTGGAGGGGACAGGCCTCCAGCACATGCAAGCTTAAAAGCCTTTGGCTTTTGTGCCAAGGAAACACACTTGTATTTAACCGAGATTGTAAAGCCTCCTGTGCTGGAGAAAACCCTCCTTCCATCGTTTTCTCTGGAAGGGTAAGCTGTCTTGTAGCTTCACTGCAGGAATCAAGAACGTAGTTCTAGCTAGCATCAGGTGTGCTGCTCCTCTGACTGCCATTTCAAGAGGAGAATGACAAATACTGCAGTATCTGGGCTTTGTTATCACCTTCTCCTGTCTGTCCAGCAGCTGAATCACCTAGCAGGACCCTGCACTCACATGGCTGGGTCCGCATCACCAAGGGTGCTGCTGTGTGAGAGCCCGGGTTCCCGATGGATCTTAGATGGGCTCACCTCCTCGGGGACTGGCAGTCTCTGCAGAGGGTGGAGGTTCAGCACTGGTATGGAGCTGGCAGCTAGCTGGGACTCAGGCAGGTCTAGAGCCAGATTCTGTTCCTGTTTCACCATGATGGAGCAGAGCTTGGGCCCCAGCGACCACACTCCATTCTCCAGCTCTGAAACATGCACAACATGAGAGTCAAACTCCAGCAAGAACAGGACAAGAAAAAAAAAATCCATGCAGACAGCTTCCCCCCGTCTGGGGAGGCTGCCTTTCCAAGTTTAGCACTGTCACCACACAAGCATGTGCAGGCCCACAGCACAGAGTACAAAAGGGAAAGAACCCCCAGCATGCGGGGAGCAGACAGGACAGAGCTAGAGGGATTGTGTCTCTGCTCTGACTGTGCAGCCCGAGCGCTGGAGGACAGCTGCGGGGTTTCTTCCCCCAGTGATGTCTCGGTCTTGTGCTCTGGAGCTTATTTATATTTAGAGCTCAGTGAGAGAAGGATGCTAGGCTGTTGCTCCTTAGGCAGCATGGCCAGCATCACAGAGCTGCCAGGTGTGTTACCAAGAATAGCACCATCTCTGTGCTAGAGAGCTGGTGAGAGGGCAAGCACGATGACAGTGAAAGGCTGACAGGCGGCTGTACATGCTGCTTTGGCCTCCCGCCAATGTTGTGCCAAGTACCAGAGCTTTGTTGCACGACAGGAGAGGAGGAAGGTCCATTTCTGTGGAAGGAAGTCCAATGTGGCACCTGCTTGTGAGGCTGTTCCCATGGCTGCTCCCCTCAGTCTCATCTCTGAGGCTCCCTCCTCCACCCCGCGCTGCTCAGGCTGCCTACAGCCATGCCCCGCTGCCATTGATGGCAAGGACCAAAGCAGCAGCGAGGGGAAGGAAGTGTCTGAAGAGAACTGAATGGAGCTATGTGGGGACGCTCCCCTTGCCCCCTGCCTGCTCTGTCCCGTGCAAGTCTGTGGCGTGAGCCTGGCTTGTCACTGGAAGCAGAGATTCCGGGGGCTGGGATTCAGGCAGTGGTGGATAAGCTGCAGCTCAGATGGGGAAAAAAACCTGCTAGGCAGGAGAGCTGCCTGGGCTCTGCTCTGAAGTTTTGGCCCCCTCGTTGCTCTTCAAACACTTCAGCCTGCCAAAAAGCTACTCCTAGCTGGCCTGGAGCCTGCATCCTCCTCCCTAATCCTCAACCCTTCCCCTTTTTATCTGACAACGAGAAATGCATTTGTCTTGACACAGGACAGACTATTGCTAAGTGTGTCACCAGACAGTGCCCCAGTTGGCTCAACATGAGGCCACAGTTGGGTTCCCTCCCTGACCCCTCTAAACTGCTCTCTGCATACAGCACTCTCAGACCCAGGGGTGTTGCCTAGCTGTCTGCTGCCCAAAGCATCTCTGCAGTGCAGGTCTCAGTCTAGAAGATATCATGGCAAGATGAGAGGGGGAGAGAGGTCCTTCTCAGCTCCAGAAAAGCCTGCACAAAGAAGGGTACAAGCAAGCAGCTGTTCATGTGGGAGCTGCCATCTGAACTAAACTTAAAGGTGGCCTAACGTCATCTTTGCCCAACTCAGGCTCTGTTGCCCTCAGGAGAGGACAGGGCAGAATCCTGCCTCTGGCTTTTGCATGGACACAGTGGTGTTAAAGCTTGGGCAAGAATTCTATCAGTTAACACAGTGTTGCCCTTGCCAGTGGAATATGTTGTCTTCCTGTCTTTGGTTTGGCACCTCTTATTTTGCTGCCTGGATAGGTCTCTCTAGCAAAGGCTTGTTCCTTCCAGCTCCCTGTGTGACTGGACATGTTCAAGCACAGACACGAGTTGCTGTGGCTGCTCTGTGTGCCTATCAATCAGCTGTGTGCGCTGCTCTCAGTGCTGCTGGATCGCTTCCTAGAGCTTCCCACAATGCAGCAGGGCCAACGTCGTCAGGCAGCGTCTCAGGCAGGGGTGCACTGCACAGCCGTGACAACAGAGAGGCTGCTGAGCAGACACAGACTGAATTGCATTTTCTCTGTCCTGCTAAGGACACCAAACCCGCAGCTGGTAGTGAAGTCCCAGTTACCCCTGGTATGCAAACAAGCCCTTTCTGATGGAAGGAGGCAAAGTGTTACACAGCCACAAGTGTTTGCAGCCAGAAAACTTGGACTGAATTCTTCTGACTGACCACAGCCTGTCACAGAGATGAGGGACCTTGAGATGTCTTCCAGTCTATCCCGCTGCTCCAGACAAGTTCAACTAAACCTGTGTCAGTCCTGACAGATGGTTGTCTGACTTGATCTTACCCCTCTGCAAAGTAATGAAGAATCCACAGCTTTCCACATTAAATCTCTTCTACGGTTTCACTATGCCCACTATGGGAAGGTTTTGCCTACCGGCTAATCTGAAGTTCCCTTACTGTGATTTTAAGACTCATCTTCCTCATCCTCCCTTTCTGTTGCAAAGCTCTGCATTTCTCTTTTTTTCAGAGGCGTGGGGCATCCTCTGTCTGGGAGGCCTGCTGCAGAAGCAAGTTACCAGACAAGGGAGAGCAGACCACCAAGGGCTCTCCCCATTCAGACTTGACTCGGCGAGAGAGCAGCCCCCAGTGCTGTCAGTCCAGACAGTCCAAGGAACAGACACCCAAATAAGTATGCGCTGTCCTCCCATTTCCTGTCTACATTCTGACCCTGCTCTCTTTCCCACCCTTGGAGATTTATCTGGGGAGCGATTGGGTTACAGAATCAGAAACACATAAGCCATCAGAAGGTCAATGAGGGACTGAGGAGAAGGCATTTTGTGTGGACACATCTATGTTCTGCTGCCTCAGAGGATGTTTCAGAGGTATGGTCAGTCTGTGACCACTGCAGATTTCACTGTATGTTGCTGGGTGAGGCATGCCAGGAAGCTTATCCTCTGCTCTAGATACTCTGTACATAATGGGAAGAAGTATGGCTGAAAGATATCCATAGCTGCCCTGGGTTGAGGAGGTGAGGCAAAGAGCAGTGAGGAAGCAGGACCTGTACAGAAGTGCGGGCACTAGCCTGAGGCTGGTCCAGCACCCACTGTTCTGCACAACCCTGGCTCCCCCTGTTCCTGGCATCAAATCATGCCCTGCAGAACTGAGGGCTGGTACTGAGAACCGAAGCAGCCAGTCCGTATGCACAAACCATCTGGAAAGCAGACTCCACTGATAAGCAGGGTCACAACGCACCCAGCAGCTTGCCCTAGCTGACCTGTGTTAGTGGGAACAATGTGGGAAGGGGCAGGATTTGGAAGTGTTTTGGAGATCTGCAGAAAAGCTGGGAGAAAGCTGATAAATAGCAAGCCTCAGCCAAGTCCAAGCCTAGACAGAGCCCAGGCATTCCTGAGGAGCTCTGCAGACCACGCAGAGCTTGCTTAATGTTAAAGAAAAGCCATTCCTGGGTAATTAATTTGAAGTGAATGTCTAAAAGGACTGAGACTGGATGGAGCTGTGCCAAAAGGACTGCACAGTGTTGCAAATACTGGACCTGACTCAGGGTTACACTAGAATATGACTCACATCCAATTACAAGCCAAGATAGCCCTGGAAAGATGGGTTGAATTATCCCACTGCAGGACTGGGTGCATAGATACCCCTATTCCTGCTGCATTAATACTATGCCTTACTCCCTGTACAGAGCTGATTTGCACTCTCAGAGAGCAAGTGCCAGGTCCATCTCAAGCTCTCCTGCGTTAGGCGCTGTACACCCTGTGCTGGCCTCTGCCCAAGGATCAGTGTCGCATTCCGTTCAGGAAAGTCGTGGTCTTGCCTTGGAGACACTGCAGCTGAAGCAGGGGCATGTCCAGACACAGAGGAGAGGAGCAGAAGTGGTGGCAAGTGTCTCAGAGAGGAGTCCCTGAGGTAGCTTCATGCAGGCAGACTTCATTTCACTGCTTTCTACAAACTCATGCTTTTTGCTTCTCTCATTCCCAAGCCATGGGAGGACATGAGTCCTCCTATTCATTTGCAGGGGCAAAATAAAGATGTGTCTATGCACTCATGCTGGTTTGTTTTTTATTAGTTGCCTGGTTGCCTGTTTGGGCTGAGTGCCCTCCAAGACTGTACTGGGGTTAAAGCTAAGGTAAAAGAAATGTGAATGGAAAGCTTTTTTGATACTAAGGCAGAGCTTGCTTGGCCTGCCTTGAGCCTCTCTCCCAGCATCTCTCTGAGTGGCCCCTAAGGAATGTGGCACTGATGGCTGTGCCCTTTGCAGGGACCAAAGAGGCAGAGGAGGCCAGCTCCTCTCCTCCTGCCTTGGCGTTTGTACCAGAGAGCTGGGATCATTCCTGGCCATGAGACGGAAGCCTCTGTCCCAGGTCTCACTCTTGCTCAAAGGAATAGCTTTCTTCTGTGTATACTGAGCCTGTGCCACTGCTTTTTCAGGCAGCCTGGTGTCCATCAGCTGTTGGGACACCCACACAGTCCCACAAATTACAGGACTCTCTGCAAGGACAGCTCTAAAAATATCCAGCCATCATAAATTATCCTGAAACGAATTGTTTTAAAAATAGGTTTTGAAATGACTGTTCCTCTCTGTCTCCTGCTAAAAGATCTGCTGGTAAAGAAGCCACTTAGCTTTCCGCATGTACCAGCACTGGTTGCAGCCAGAGACTCATGCTTCCTATATTCAAGCCAAAACCCTGCTGCCTGATGCCAAAACAGACCTGGATCTAGGGCATCCACACCCAGGTTTGCAGGGTCCTGAAGAGACATTGCCTATTGCTTGCCAGAAGCTGGCAGCACACTGAACCACAACCAATTATCATCCTCATAAATAACAGCCCGGTAAAGGAACAATGTGACTATCAGAGCACAAACTGAAGGAAAAAATGCGGGCTGTATTTGACAACAGCAGATCAAATTCTTCCCTGGATTAGCCATGCGCAAGCCCAAGGAATAGCCAGTTTGTCCTTATATATAGAAGCCAGCCAGAGCCTCTGCTAACAGATGTGCCCAAAGCTGTGCAGTGTGCATGTCTCATGCTCACCATTAGCATTATCTTCAGTCTTGACAGGCACGAGGGGGCTCTGGGGAGCAGAGTCTCCACTGAGGGAGTAGCTGTGCTCTGCCTGGATGCCTGGAGTGGGTGGATCCAGGTCCATGTCCAGCAGCGGGTTCTTCTCAGCCAGTACTGGGTCATCGAAGAAACTGCTGAAGAGGTCGTTGGAGAAATCCTCCATGTTGTCAGAGAAGTGATCCAGGTTCTCTGAGAAATGCTGAGAAAAGACAAAGGGAGAGAGAGCGTTAGTGTCAACTCCAAGTGGGATCTGAGAGCCTTCCCCTGCTCTGAGAGCCAAACCTCAGCAACAGCCCTTTTTGGATGAGAAAATGCAGTTCCTATCCCTTGCCTGCATCAGTTTGATAAAAACACCTTGAATTAAGATAGAAAGGTCCGTGGTGCTGTACATCTTCTCTGCCTCTTTATCTACGCCACAAACAGTCGTGAAACTCCTCTGTATTCTCACATCTGCCCCTTCCTCTGTGGGTACCTATCTTCGGCTTCCTAGCATCATCTCACTGTGACAACAAGCTGAATAGAGCACAAGGCAAGAAATCCCTGTGATGACAAAATGCAAGTGTGGCAGAAAATCATGGTCTTCAGCACCTGTCCTTGGTGACAGACACTTTCTCATGCTCTCTGCCAGCAGCAATAGGCACTCTGATGCCCCAGAGAACATCAACCCAGCTGCTGATTTCTATCAGAGAAAAAAAGATCAGTTGGATCAACATAACAGGAAGACCCCCTGTTGTATTTAATTTCCTCTGGGATTTCACAGCCCCTCTGTGGACCATATGAGGCTGTCCTCCAGCCAGATAATGCCTGTGAAATTCTGCTCCCCGATGAAGTTTAAACACTACAGATGGGCTGTTAACAACAAACAATCATTCCACTAATCATTCCAGTAACAGTCAGTAAATCTGGCCAGTGCTGCTGCAGAGCTGGGCTCCTGATGCTACAGGGAACCTGTTTCCTTTGAGGCATATCCTCCTATTCAGAAGTCAAATCACTAACTTTTCCATTTGCTACAACAAAGCATTCGTTGGGCAGGGAGAAAAATGATGGTTGCCAAACACTAGCTGAAAAATTATCCCATTTGTTGGCAGATTGAGGCTTCTGGCTCAGAGAGAGGAAAGAAAAGACAGATACATTCAAGTGACTATATTACACAGACGGAACTGTGTAACTTAAATGAACTGGAGAGAGCTCAGCAGAGTCAAACTGGGTCCCCCCCCCGCTTGGAAAAGCATCTGGGTGGGCAGAAAGGCATCGAAAGCAGCATATTGAAATACCAAGAGCAACAGGGTACGGATGAGAGAGAGTGAGAGAGAGCACGCAGGTCCTAGAGTAGAGACATGAATGCCAATGAATTCCAGTGTGAGAGCTGAGCTCAGGAAAGAGCCTGGCTCCTAGAGAAGCAAGGGGTGCATGCAGTCCTTTCTTTCCCCAGCACTAGGACTGAGGGAGGAGTTGGCCAAAGGACCCCGGATGCTGGAGCCTGCAGGTTCCTGTTCCTACAGGAAGGTATATTTGTTTTATCTGAGCACAATATCACTCTGTCAACATTACGCTGGCTATCAGAGGGTTGGGGTGAGACTGGAGAGTGAAGTAGGCTCCAGCTGAACAGACCCACGCTTCCCACCAAGTTGGGCAGGGAGACAGTAAGCTGCAGCAATCTCTAACATGCCAGTGCCATTCACCCTCCAGCATCAACCCTCAGCCACTCAATTTAAAAACTCAGATGCCCACAGAGCATGCTGAAGTGAGGGGGAGTCCCTGCTGCCTACATTCTGCCTTACACAAGATATTTCTCCCTTCACTTCCTTCCCACTTGTCCTGTCCTCCCACTGCCTGGAGTGACAGCCTGACACACCACCATCCGAGGCTCCCCTGGGAGGGCAGACACTGCATGTGCAGGTAAGGCGGAGAAGTCACACTCATGCAAAATCCCAGTGTTGAGGCCCTCCCTGGGATGTCTGGGCTGAAGTTTTCTCCACTTGTTCCCATACTGGAAGACGAGTTGGCAGGGTAGCTTGGTAAAATCTACCCAGTCATTTCCAAGTTGCCTAGAAGCATTTCTGCACTTGAATCAAGCGACAGAAAACACCTCCCATCTGTGCTGAGCATAACCGTTCTTCAGAGGGAGCTGAGTCAGCAGATGGAACTGGGTTAGATATTTATCTAAAAAGCACTGGAAAACCAGGTTTTGTCCTATCCTACAGCACAGAGGGGTAAAGAGTTTGGAGTCCTGAGCATTAACCCCAGAGAGTTCCTGCTCATGTAACAGCTGTTCTTTGTCTTGCTTTCTCTAAACAAGCAAACACAGGATATGAACACGATAGCCTTATGGTAAGGGTGAGAATGTAACCACAGAAAAGTGAAGGGATTCAGAGTTCTGGCTGCCAATGCACCACGACAGCACAGCAGAGCTGGGATCCAACAAGAGGCACTCAAATCTTATATACTGTTGTAACCATCAAAACTAGAACCACTATGTAACCCTGGAAGAGAAGCAGGACTGGATGGACAACTGCAGGGAGAGCTGTCTGCAACTCTGCCACATGCTTCAAATTTCTTTCACAACTGTGCATTAACAAAGGCAGGTGGGAGTGAAGAGAGTCAAGAAGATGCATTTATACAGTAGTTCCACACACTATCTTTTAGCGGCACTCCACCCGCGCTTAGAACAAGGATCTCTTGGTCCGTCAAAAGTCTTTCCATTGTAGGACAAACCTACCCAGAAGGAAGAGGTGGAGATGTGCCTCTGGTTTTATTCTAAAACCAAAAATTCTCCCCAGCAGTGACTAAGGGGTGAGAGATGAGTAATAAGTGCAAGGAGCTGAGTATCAGAGCCTTAACACGGTCCACCAACACTGGCAGGAGTAATTGCAGATTTCTGGTTTTTCTTTTAGACACCACACAGCAGGCTTGTTGGAGGACCTCGCTGCTTGGAAGTGAGGATGAAGGCAATACTGTTATCCCAGAGATGCAGGGGTTCAGGTCCCCAGAGAGCCCATTCTCTCCCAAGAGACAGACCTACTGCACAGTATGGGAAAAACATGGGTGATAAGCAGAGAATGAAACTCACACCCTCCCTGGGAATCCAGAAATGCTGGGACACATACCCCTCTCTGGGCTCCTGGATCTTATCCTCCAGCACAACTAAATACTGGCAAAGCCTTCTCATCAAAGCAGCCCCCTTTCAGCTCTTGCCAATCATACATCTATCAGTCCAACATCTGCAGACACAGATGATGGGGAGAAGGGAGCTAGCCTATGAGGTTGGGAATAACTATGGTTATTATCAAAGAGGGCACCAAGGATCAGACACCCTCAAAGAGGGAGAGCACCCAGAGCTGTCACAGAGCTGGAGATTGCCATTTTACTCAAAGGCAGCGGCAAGAGGCAGAGGAAAGCAGAAGGAAGGGTAAAGCAAATAAAGGTAATGACATGTCTTTGTAGCTGCCTATATCCACAATGGAGACTATAGGACAAGCAGGAAGCTAAGCCACCACGTCCCAGGAAGACTGCTGTGCCTCTTGGGTTGGCTCTGTTCTCTCCTGATGCCAACAGGTATTGTTAACTTCAGGACAGATTTTGGGTTAGTAAAGACAGCCATGCATGCAACCACATGGTAACAGGAAGAAGTGTCCTCTTGTCCAGATCCAACTGTGATGGGCATAGTGAGGAGCAGCCCAGAGCTTAGTTTGGATAGATGCCATCAAAAACACTGCTAATTAGTTTAGATCAAGTCTGCTAACCCAGAATATGCAAACTCTGTCCTACCCAGCCTCGTTACAGGAGCTGCACCTATCTGGCAAAACTCAAGAGAAGGCTTCAGCCGTACTCTTCCTTAACGCGTGTGAGAGAGCAGGCTCCGGGGAACTGCAGGACCCAGGGTGCAGTGTCTCAGGGCTGTGTGGATCATGGCAGAGCATGGCAAGGTCAGTGCTCCGAGTTTCTGAGTGATAAACAGAAGCAGGTGTATCACCTGACCAAATGGATGGTAGCATTATCCTGGCTGGAAGGTCACACGCCAAAGGAGGTGCTGGGCAGCCACGAGCCCTCCCTTCCCATCCAGACCGGGGCCAGCACAGTTGAAGGCCTGCATGTGCTGCCATTAAATGAAATTACTATGCTGGGCTTTGGAGAGACTTTCGCCGATGCCGTGGCAATGAAGATCTCAGCAGACCAGAGGCACATGTTGGTGGAAGGTCCAAGAAATAGTCCACAGGACTCGGACGTGAATGAAGGTGGGATGTACAGAGATGCACAAGCAGAGCAGGTTCATCCTCTCACAGCCTCTTCAAGGCCTAGACTCTCTCCTTGAGAGCACCTTCCAGCCAGGCTGAGATCAGCCAGCTCCCGCTCCTCAGGGGATTGGCCAAGAATTTCTAATTGTGACAATGAAGGACTCTGCAACTCCGCTGAGATTCTCCTTTAAGATATCTCAAGTAGCCTTCACACAGATGGGCCCAGGTTGAGCAAGGGGGACCAGTCAACTGGGAAACGTGATCCTTACCATCCTGGCCCAGAGGGAGCGGGTGTGAAGTGTACTGGAGGAAAACAGCTTCCAGATGGGATACGAAGCTCGCAGCACAGTCTCATTTTGCATTATTCGCTCCTGCTATCTCCCCCTCCCTTTCACACCCTCCTTCCTTCTCCTTCTAACTATGCTCCAAAGCCAAGAAATAGCACGAGATGTGTTTCCAAAGCTGTATTACCAGTAAGCGGTCAGGGAGGGGGCAGCCAAGGGACAGAAACGCAATGGCGAGGATGTGCTGGATTTCCTGATCCAAGCCCGAGTTCTGGCTGCCCGTCCCCCCACCGCAGTTCTGGGAGGATGGGGAGGCAGCACCCAAAGGGGACGAGCCAGCGTGCACAGGTACAGGGGAGGCAATGACCACTGCATCTGCAGGCCCAACAGAGAGCCTTAAGCTGCGCTGGTGCCACAGGAGAATCTACTCGGGCTGAGGCCACCTCAGCCATGGGGAGAGAGTGTGAATCTGTCAGCTGCTGGCTCCTGCTCCCTCCCACTCCTGGTGACCGACATAGGCACTGACTCTTCCAAACATATTTCCACCACATGTTTTCACCCTGACCTCATGCTTAGGGTTGTCTAAATAGCACACTGTATGTGCGTGCGTGCACTTCTCGTTCAAACACCCTTTCCTGTTGTACAACAGTTATCTTGGGAGCTAATGTAAGGCATCCAGACATCCAAATGCAAGCTCTCTATTTCCCCCCACCCAGAGCTGGTGTTAGACCTCTGGAGGCCCCAGGCAGAGACAGAGGCATTAAGCCTTTTCCTCTGCCCAGTTGCGCACAGGATGCCTGGAGGTGCCACTCTTGTATCCCAGTGGCACCACACATGGCTGAGGAGGGGACAGTTTCCTCTCCCTGGATCCACTTCTCCTCTGTGGTCACCTTGGCTGCATCTGTCCCTCCCTTTCCCTTTCCCGCATCCATCCTTTGACTGTGACTTTCCCCTTCCCACCTCTGGCTGAGTTGTTTGGAGACAATCTCCCTTCAGGATCAGCCTGGTTCTCACAGCCTCCCTGCTCCCACCACAATGGTCTCGCTCCAAAGAGAAAGCGGCGAGGGGCTAATCCAGCTGGGCGGCAGCCCAGGCCCAGGAGACGAAAGGCCTTTGCAGGTTGGAGGTTCTGCTCATGCTGGCAGGCAGTGCAGATGGGGAGGGGATTCTTCTGAGTTTTCTCTTTTCTTTTTGAAAGTATTTTTCCTCTTTGCTTGCCAAGATAAATCTCCTGTCCCAGCTGTGACATCTGCATTTCCCTTCTCTGCTTTCACTGAGGAATGAAGCCCCCTGCACTCCAGCTTCACAGCCGAGGTTTCCTTTACATTCCAGGAAAGAAGAGCCCATACACTCCAGACAGTCCTTCTGCACTCTTTAAAATGCAGTGAATTTCAGACCTTATGAAAGTGAAGGTCTTGACAGCATTAACGATATCCAGGCAGGATGGACAGATGCTGCACACACTTCTCCTCACAGTCTGGTCAGTGCATCTGCACCCTAAGGGGCACAAGTGATCATCCAACCACCTTTTGGCTCTCTCAACCCCCTCTGGTGTCCCTCTGTCCTGAGCCGTATTGCTCTTGGTCTCTCCCCTCACGTACCGCAGCTCCCTGCTGCTCCATGCCTGGTCTGCCCAGGCCACCGGTCTGCCTGGATAGCTTGCCACTGACCTGCTACCCCCTTGCTGTTCCTGCTTCGCTGCATGGCACAGCTGAAGCACTTCAGGCCAAACCATCTGCAAACCCCACTGCTATTTCCCTCCAGCAGCAGGACAGCATCCCAACCAGCAGCACCCCTCAGTCTTTCTCAGAGACTGCCGGCAATGCCCAAGTCACGGGTGATTATTTCCAGCATCACGACCTGGGACTGTATGGCTTCCCTGACACCCAGCCTCCAAGTGGCAGAGGGTTTGACTGAACCTGATCTGGAACCAGGCCCAGAATTTATTGCTGTCTGTAGAATGCAGAATGACAGAAAGAGGCGGGGGTTAAGGTCACCAAAAGCAAGACTGGTGACCTGTTTCCCCACAGGCGAGCTGTGCCATCAGCTCCCTCCCTGCAGGGACTGCAGCCGCTCAGACCAAAGGTGCTACAAGCCATTACTCCTCCATGGCAGCAGTGGCAGCCATGTCCCCGGTGCCTTGCAAAGTCCCAGCAAGGCTCAGGCACAGCTCGCTGTGCAAACCTCCTTCCACCACGCATCTGTGCCAAGGACCTGGATTTACAATTTCCAGCACCAGGCGCCACAAGACCTAGGAGGGACGACAGAGGCTCAAGACACAATCAGGGGAAGGCGATTGAGGGAGCGGTGCCAAGGCAAGGCGCAACCCTGAAGCGAGGGAGCAGCAGCGATCCGGGCCGCCGAGGTCCCCGCCTGGGCCCCGGGTGCCCGCAGCCGC
>NW_008795128.1:4497445-4514727 GCF_000699145.1 Aptenodytes forsteri
TGAGGTCGAGGCGCGGAGCCCGTGGGGCGGGGGGACTCTGCCCCTCGAGGAGGCCTTGCCTTGCCCCTTGATGGCTTTTATCTTGGGATGTCTTAATGAGCGCCTCAGAGGACATCGTCTCGGCCTCTCAGGGAGACTTGCCCCTTCGGGTACATACTGCTCCCACGGTTTGCAGTAACCTCCGTGGCAGGCATAAAGGTTTTGTGGGTTTCCCCCCCCCCCTCTTCCCGCACAACCCCGGGGGGGGATGTCAGCTGACAGAATGGGTGATACTGTTAAAAATACATGCACACCACATCAAAATTTTGTGGCCGTGGCTGCAGTACCCCGCTCAGACTTAGCGAGCCTGCCATTCACTGGGGAGGAATCTTGGGAGGCACCCAGCCACGGGGGGGAGTGGGTGAGTTAAGTCTTTAACTGAAATGTTTTTGCCCCTGAAAGGAGAAAAAAAAAAGAGAGAAAAAGGTATGTGAAAGTTGAAATCTGCCAGCCTGTGACTGGGTTCCCCAGCAGCCCTGAAGGAGGCACGGAAGGCACCTGCTGCTGCAGTGGCAGAAGAGTCATGGACACTGGCGTACCCACAGCTGGATTTAATGTGCTCAGCATAAATGGGATTAGCAGCTGGTGCAGGCAGTGGTGATGTGGGAGGGACTGGAAGCACCCTGCAAGGGGAATGACTGTGGAGCAGGGCAGAGCCCAGGGTGAGGCAAGTCAAAAGACAAGTGGCATCATGGTGTGGCCACAGTGGTGTGGTGATCTGTGTGCCCTCAAACCACCTGCTGGTGCCAGGGTGCGGAGCAACTATGCATGTGCTAGGGAGGAAAGGGAACATGTCAGCCTCCCCTAGGGCAAACCAGGCTCCACTGTCCCGGGGTGGAAGGCAGCTACAGTACACAGTTTGCCTGTTGCACGAGACTTGCTGAGTCTGCAGAGACAGGAGCACCTCTCCTCCCAGCAGCAGCACCCTGGAGGATAAAGAAGAATGCCTCTGCTTTCCAGCGAGCTTTTGCTGCGTGTATGCTACATATGCAACGAACGTCCCAAATTTCCTTTGGCTTACAACTCCCTCGCTGCCAACTCTGATAAAAAAAATTAGAGCAGGACTTAAACCATAGACAGAAGTGGACACAACCCTCTCAGGATGAAACATTTAGATCAGCTGCTCTTAACCCTCATTTGGCAGAAGATTTGGGGGCTATTTCTAGGAGTCCATGAAAGGTAAATAAAAAGTTTGTCCTTCAAGGCCTTTCTTGAGCTCAGAGAACTGAAGACACCTGCTTGCTACAAAACAAAGCTGCCTTTATTTCTGAGCCATCGTGGTGGCAGTGGGGCTGTGTTTGAATGGAGATGCGTGGGAGGTGTTCTCCATGGGAATGCAGGTACCCCTGGGCAAGCTGGCAGGGGTCTCTTCCTCTTCTTTGCCCCCTCCCAAGCCGAGGTCAGCAGTCTCCAGGCAGAGACTTCACACAAGCAGTAGCTCTGAGAGAAAGAAGCTGTAGCCTCATAACTCCACCCAGATCTCTGCCCTCTTGTCTGAATTGGTGCCTTACCTCTTTGTGTTAACTTGGCAGCCTCAGCTGAGTTTGCAGCACACTCCCAAAGACACCCTAACTCCACACCATGATGGGGGGCCACGAGTCTTTCAGCTGCTGTAGCGTCAGGGGGAGGAGGTTAATGTGAACTTTATCCTGTTATGTGTGAAAATATAATCCATCATCTTTGGGAAGGCCCCATCTGCTATGTTACCCTCATCCACCTCCACCCAGGCCTGCCCTTTGCAGAGCCCAAACACATCCATCCCTTCTCAGTCCCCACAGAGGCACAGGAACCATAACGCAATTGAGTGCAGTCGTGCCCGTTGGTGTGCGGCACCCCTGCACAACCTACGGGTGCAGCTCCAGCCCAGCCCTGCAAATCTGGAGGCAAAATCTACATGGCCCCACATGGATTTAATTCTGTATGGCACGTCTGCCTGGACAATTTAGGGAAAAATTCTGCTTGATGGAGACGGAAACACAGTGCAACGAAAGGCAGCAGGCAGGGGACACGAAAGAAAATACTGCTTTACTCTGCGTGACTCTCTGTGAACTATACTGCCATGCTGCAGTGAAGCCGAGTGCACGGTATCCCTGGAAGACATGAAATAAGGTTTAATACAATTAAAAATAAATTAAAGAGGTGCAACTGCTCAAGCCAGTCACCAGTCAGTGGGATGGGGAAGTTTATGCAATAACCAAAATAAACTGGAATAAATGCCACTCCACCATTTCTTCCATCTTTCTTGGAAGCTTCTGGCTCTGCCCAATACTGGGTTGGAGCCACCAGAGTCGGCAGATCTCTGCTCTTACACAACTTGTCACCCCCATGCCATTATGGGCCTTTTTTCTGCATCTTGCAAGAAAGGCAATCTAAGCAACGAGAAAGGTGCCCTGGGAGATAGAGGAAATCTGCTTTGGGAGATAACTGGAGAAGGAAGAAAGGTCTGTATTATCTTTACAATCAGCTTCATTTGTCTCATTGAAACTGTTTCTCTTTAGTGCTCAGAGAGCAAAATCAGAGATAATTCACGTTTTGTCCCCTGGCAGGTCCCTGGAGAACCATGAAGAAAAGCAGGCCTTGGAAGAGGAAGATAGCTGTACTCTGCTCAAGTCCAAAAGCTGAGGCATGCAGCTAATGCCAAACATTACTGGTGGCTTTCATTCCTTGGGCCTTTGTAAAGGGCAATTACAGAGCAACTAAATCTGGACCAGCTGATTTGTGACTCAAGGATGTGAGGGATTTTCACCCAAAATCTTGAGAGAGTAAGAACTGGGACTCTCTTCAGTGGCCAGGCTGGGCAAGAGCTGAGTTTTGCAACCAGCAGGCTGAATGGGGTCCCTCACCAGGACTGTTTTCAAAGCAATTCAACTTGGAATGCAGTTTTCTGACCTGCTGCCAATATCCCAGTGGAAAATCTGTGCCCTGAGCAGCAGATAGGAAATTAAACTTCAGCTCCAATGCTGAGGGTATCATTTTCACCTCAGCAGTGGAGCTGCAGAAACCAGAGTCTCTGGAGAATGAGGAAATCCCTCCTAACCCGCGAAGGGCAGTAACACCTCTCAGATGATTCATTACTACTGGGACAGCCTGGATTAACACCATCCTGGGGGAGAATGAAGGTGTGATGTTGGTGAACAAGGGGTCAAAGCCCTGTGTTTCCAAAGATGAGGATGGGATCTGACTGGTCAGAGAGAATGCAGTCACTTCAACCATGGGATGAAAATCAAGGCTGAAGGAGAGAGGCAGCCTGTGCAAACCCTTTCCCAACACCTGGCTCTCCAGCTATCCCCTCTCCAAGCCAGACTTCTCCACGACAAGGCCCAGCAGCCGACTACCCTGTAGCTGGTGAAAAGAAGTAGAAACGTGAAGATGCCTGGGACCGTGTGCTCAAGTAAAGTCAGAAGCTTCTGGGAAGAAAAGATCCCATGTTCCTTTGAAGACAGGAAACCTATTATGCCCTGGAAACCTGCCCTGAAAGCTCCTGTGTCTGTGATTGAGCAGGCATCTGCACCCCAGCATTGGAGGGGTGTCTGCAGAAACTGGTGGATTTGGGAATCCATTCTCTGGACATCCCTGGAGCGGCACAAGGAGACGATGGCTGGCTTCATGGGTTTTAGGGCCTGGAGGAACCAGTCTGGTAATCAAATATGGTTCCTTACATAGCTGTGTGCAGGAGCTATATTCATGCCTCCTGCTTCAAACTCATCATCTGCAACTGAGCTTCACAGAAAGAAACATCTCATCTCAGTTTAAAGGCTTCAGATAAATCCACCCCTTTCTAAAAAAAAAAACCTGTTGTAGAAGCTAACTACAGTCACCGAACATATGAGTCATTGCAAAGAGGGACTCTAGCTTAAGCTTCCAAAGTGTTTTCTCTGGCTTTTTGCTCTTAGATGAACAAGTCCTTACTACCAGAAGTCTTCCTGAGAACAAAACCAAGTCACGTTTTAATCTGTGGAGTGTGGTATGGCATGGCCATTGTACTGGGTTATTCTGCAGACAGCAGAAACAACACTGGTCTCATTGCAGGCAGGGAGAACTTGAGGACTTATTTAATGATGGCAGGTTGTGGTCATGTAACACCACGCTAGCAGCAGATTCAAAGATTAAATTATCTTTATGTATAATTAATTGCTAGATTTTAACATAATCAAATCACAGGTGGAAGTGAGTGATTCCTGTGGCAAAAGAAGTTACAGCCTTGACATGGTGGCCAGTGCTGCAAAGCGATAATGAAGGCTGTGTGAGCCCTAGAAAATCAAGAAAAAATCTACAGTGGTTTGGCTTCTGGGCATCCTTTCAGACATGGCCTTATTATGCAGGTATATAATCTAGGACCAGAAGCAACAATAACCCCTTAGTATCTATCACAGTTTTATGAGCACCAAAAGAGAAAAAGCATCAGTGAGATCTTCCTCTTCTGTCCCTTAATCCCGATGCCGAGTGACTTATTCCTAAGTATGGAGTTCTCCGTATATATGAAATCTTTCCCAAGTGCCCGGTGTGTGTCCCAGCACACACGCACCCAGCCCCTGTTCCTGCCTGGATGCTCACAGCACCAGACCTTCTCATGCCACCCTCTTCCCTCATGCCTCTGCTGCCTGGTTCTCCCCAGCTTCGCTCCTCCATCGCCTTCCTCCATTCTCCTCTCTGAAAGGGTGCACACATCTGGCTTGCTTTTATTGTGCGATAAATCTCACCCTGCATCTTGGGTTCATTTTCTGAAAGTTTTGAATGGTGTCTTGGAAATGCTGTTGGACAATAGGAGCTCTTTGAACCCAGGCCAGCTGGACAGGACTCCTTCCATTGCAGCTGACATGCAGGCTTTGGCGGTCTTTCTCAACTCTTTCCTCTCTTCTCTTTTCTGTACAGCACTTGAATTGTCCTCAAACTTTATTTTTGGAGTGGGCAGTGTGTTTCTGAATCTTTTCATCATTATATTATTATTAATTATGGTCATGACTATTTCTCTTTCTGCTGGCACTCCTGGGTGGATCTCTCCTCTCTCGCTTAATGTCTTGGGTAAGACTACCTTGGCTGCAACCCACTTAAGCAGTGACTCAGAATCCCTGGCCTGCTCCCAGGAGAGATGCAAGAGTTTTGCCAGTCAGTTTATAAAGAGGCCATCGTTTTCCTCAGCTACTCTCTCACTCAGCAGAGCTGAGTCGGGTGGAAAAGCTCAGCTCTCTGGTTCCAGTGAGTCCATCCCTGGTGGACAGGCCGTCCCTGGGGTATTACGAAAGCAGAGCCCTGCTCCCTCCACGTGCAACCAGGACAACTCTGAACTAGGCGCTAGGATTCTCCGCTGAACAAAATTTTGCTCCCTGGGGGTCACTGTGCTCAACTTCCCCGTTCCCAAGCCCCTGGAGGAAACAAAGCTAAGCGAGGCATGTGGGCAGGATGAGGCATCATGAAGGAGGGAGTACTGTGTGCTCATGTCAAACTGTTGCCTAATGGCTCATCACGCAGCTACCCACATCTCTTGAGTCAGAGCAGAGAACTGTATACTCTGAAGCAGGCCCCTTGTATCGCTGGGTTTGAGGTTTGCTTGCAGCAGTGCTACACTGTAGAGAAACCCCATCTTCCTTCTCTGGGCATCTCAGACCTTTCCAGCCATTTGGAAGGGTGGGAGTTACTCTGTTTCTGAAGGCAGGAGGGGACCTATGGCTCTACTGTTTGCCCATCTGCACATTGAATTTATGTAGTGAAGAAGCCTCTCTGTGGCTTCTGTAACTTAAAGACGTTCAAACAGTGTGCTTTTATGGAGGTGGATGTGCAAACCCTCTTCATTTCATGTGCTGGGAAGAACTCAAGAAAAAAGAGATGACTGGTCTTGGTGAGGCGTGGCTGTCTCCCACAGACCATGGAGGGAACGTGAGTCTGAATCCTTCCCATTAGACTGCGCTGCCTCCTGGAAATGGCAAGACTGCTTTTTACTGGTCTTGGGCCAAACAAAATTCTCCTTCCTCCCATTCTGCTGCAAGACCCAGCAGGGCAGGGAAGCCCATGAGCGGCTGGGAAGGGGCGTCTCACCAGCCCTCTCTGTGCTGGTGTTGAAGGCTGAGCCAACTCCTGAGCAGCCCAGGCACCAGGCAGAGGTGTCGCCCTCTCTCCAGCTGTGGCACGGTGCAAACCACTGCTGGTCCCCGTGTGGGGCTGCCCCTCCTCAGCCAGCAGGCTGGCCACAGCTGGCCTCCGTTCTGCACCAGTGGGGTGGCATTGCTTCTTCAGCTTGAGGAATGCAAACCGCCTGAGCTGCTCTTGAGGATCGGCCAGGAAAAGTCCACAAATAGCAACAGGAAATCAAAATGCCCGCTCCAGACATGCACCAGATACAAGGCCATCCAGTGCAAGAAGAAAAATCAAACGCTGGATGATGGAGATTACATCATGCTGTGGATAAACCTGTGAGCCCATCCAGCTGGGGCCATGCCAACAGGTCCAGATGGCTCAGGAATGCTAACTGCATAGCTACCTCTCTCTTGTCTTTGCTTTTTCTTCCCTCTTTCTTTCCCTATTCTCCGTCCCTCCTGGCCTCCTTCCTTCTTCCCTTTCCCAGAATAAATAAATAAATCCTCTGGCAACTCTACATAATCCAATTTCATCAAATATCAGAAAGGCATCTGAGACCGGTGGACAGGGCACTGGTCCGGACACGGGTCTCTGGCACTTACACATAGATATCGAGGCTGCCGGGTGACCTCACCACACTGCATAGCTGCTGGGGTTGACATAGTAATGTGTGCCTTCATCTCACCTGGGACTTCAGCCCCTGGCTACAAAGGAGGAGGTTGCCAGGGTAGCTCCCCTAGAGCCTGAAGCACGCAGGAAAATTAAGAAATGAGCATTGCTCCCACTCTGCTGCAGCTCACCCCAGCTGCTTACAGCTGCCACTGACTGCTCACCGTGGCTGCAGTTACACAGGGAGGGAGAAAACAGTTTTGCTCTCACAGCTAGCAGCCTCTGGCTACCACCCTGGTACTAATTAGTAACGAAGAAAGGAGTGCAGTACCCTCTGTTCTGTCCCCAGAACTGACCAGAGCTCAGCTTTCTCCCAGTGCGATAAAAACGGCTCAAAGACATGTAAGAAAAGAATGAAAGGTGTGTGCTTTGCCGGGTCTGAAAAAGGACTGCAGGCTATTTGCTCATTATTTAATGCTAATCCAGCTGCTGGACTGCTGCCAACTATATTTGACAAATCCTGAAGAGGAGGAAAGGCATCAGGGAATGGGAAAGCAACCTTTGCATCGCTCTTCCCAGTAGACGATGGCGATCCTAACTTTACAACAGGTCAGGCAGACTCACTGTGGGGAAAAGGCGCCTCCAAAGAGAAAGGGAAAGCACAAAACCACGCGCTGAGCAGCAGGAGAGACTCACATGGGTCTTGAGTGCCCTGCTAGGGGACTGATAAAGCCATGGCACTCTGGTACTTTCAGCTTGTTACCTCCTTCACAGATACAAACCAGATGAGACATGCTTTGGGAGCCTGGGAACTCAGCACAGCCCTGACCACGCAGCAATTTCAGGCAGAAATGTAACGGGGTGCTCTCAGCAAGTTGTGCCAAACCCAGGGAGAAGTTAGGTTTTGCGACTCAGCCAGGATCTGGTTGTGCAGTGGAGGATGCGGTATGAGTACAGCCCATTCACTGGATTTATAAAGCACAAATTGTTTGGTTTTCAGAAAGGCCCAAAGAGGCCAGGCCAGCAACAACATGGGCCAAGTACTTCAGTTTAAATCCTGATGCTGACCAACGCAGTCATTCAGACTGACACAGAAAGATTACTCCGGATTATCTTGAAGTATCTGAGGTCAGAATCAGACACGTGCAGCCCCCGGGGGTAATGAACAGGAGAGGGGCGAAGGATAGCTGGGACATCAGTGGAGGACCTGCCAAACTGAAAAAGTTGCAAATATCATGTATAGCTGCAAAGTAATTCAAAGAGACTCTAACTGGGGAAGCAAAGTAATAGCTCCTATGGACCTTTCCTGGCAGGTATCTACTAGCAAAACCCCACCCCAGTCTAACTTTCCATTAATCTGCTTCACCCATTGATGGCACTGCCCCATGCCAGTAAGAATAAGGATGTGCACTATTTTATAGACAGACAGCAAAAGCTGCATCGCCGCAAGTGACACCCTGAAGATCACACGCTAAGTAACTGGCAGAGCTGGGACTAAAATACAGTTCTCCCATTCCTGACAACCTCACTGCACCACTGTCCATAAGAAGAGAAAAAAACACAACAAAAACAAACCCAACATCATTCAATTGGCAATTCAATATTTGTGGCTCAACAGCACCTCATCAACTCTCAGAGTCTGCCGCATTTGCTTGGAAAGAAGAGCCAGATTTCCACCACTCCCTGGGCAAAGAGCTCTCAGATCGAGAGACTGAAAAGGCTTTGAAAGAAACCTTCCATCAACAGTCTTTACAAATGTCAGAGCTGGTTTCCTCTTCCCTGAGCTGCCTGGCTTACAGTCCCTCCCCCCGGGGCAGCAGTGAGCTCAGCCAAAAGCACCTGCCCAGCTCCCTCCTTCAACTGTCATGAATTTACGGGACTCATTTAACATCAAGCTGCTCTGACATTAACAATTAACTATCGAGGCTCTGGACCTGGGTCCTTTTCTTCATCCTGGTTTCTCTCTGCCTCAGCTACCCCTTCTGGAGGGAAAAGCTCTCCTCCCAGGAGAGGGAGGGCTGCAAATACTGCAGAGCCAGGAGCAGGTTTGCAAAGTAGACCCCCTGCGCCTCGGCCAGCAGAGACGTGTTATTCTTGAGCTGCAGTGCTCCCATCTGGACATGCCATGGCATTGGGAGGAGAAGCCAGTGTCCCTGTGACACTGTGCTGGGGAGTTCTTTGGGCATCGGTCTAAGGAGGCTCACCTGCAGGAGGGATGCTGACAATCCAATATGAGTGTCCAAAACCAATGTTGTATCCAGCTCCTTCCTGTGCAACGTGCTTGGTGTCAGGCCCAAGCTGTATTTCTCCTCCAGCCTCGGCTGCCAGGTTCCTCCCAAGGGAGCCCTGACATTCTGTTGCAGGGGAACTCCTGACACAGATCACTGAGCTGCACGCGTTATGTTGCACCTATTCTAGGAAAAATGTTAACTGCGTTTTGAGCAGGCTTTGCTAATCGGGTCAGCCAGACTGACCTGAATGAACATTTTTCCTAATCAAGACAAAGTCACAGTGTAAAGAAGCCAAAAGCAACTTTGCTGAGGTAGTCAAGGGTGAGTTTCCTCTGGAACAGGCTGGACAGTGATCATAATGAATGACCTCATGTAAGGCATCACCTTTGAGCCCTAAAGATGGTACTAATTACCCCAGCACTGGTTTAAATTACATACTAGTTTCAGGGAGAATAGCCATGCACATTGCTTCCATCTCGTACGAGGGATTTCTGCAATCTTAGAAAGTGAGAAGACAAAATAGGAAGAGAAAGAAAGGAGTGAAAGCGTGTGTGGATATCTGCAGTTCCAACCTTCACGAGACCTTGTTCTGGAAGAACAACGTGTCAAGATCAGTGTCAAGCATCTATCACTTGGACACTGACCAGACCAGAGCAGCTCCGCATGATTTCAAAGGCAGACAGCCCTGGAGAGATTTAAGAAAATAGGAGTAAAAGGAGATACACAAAGAAAGGAAAGAGAAGGTAAAGAAGTCAGAAAGGGATGGGTGAGAGGGGAAGGCTGGGGTGTTCAGGTTGGCTCAGGAGACTACAGGAAAGGAAAACCTTAAATGATATGACCCTACAGGAAAGCAGAAGCAAAAAAATTTGTTTTCTTAAGCAGCTGGGAGTAAGTTAGACAGATGTAAACACTGCATGGCAGACATGTGGGGAGCAACTGGGTTGAAAGATACAGCTTGCCTTTCAGCATGCTACCTGCAGTCCCCTGCCACTCTGGTCATGCCCTTGGATCCTCACACCCTTTCAGCTATTTCTGCTCTGAGGGACGATGCAAAACATGCAGGCACCAACCCAAGAAAACACCTAACAACTCACAACACAAGTTGAGCTCCAAAGACAGTAAAGAGTAAGAAAAGGGCTCCATGCAAGCACCCCTCCCTGTCCTATTGCCAGGCTGAAAACACAATCGATGATTTCAGCCAAAGGATACTAAACTACATTAAAGTTGCACGCTCAGAAGTCACCAGCTGCAGCAGGACAGCCACGGTGCTAGCATGGGGGTCAGTCAGAAAACACGGCTTTGGTTCCACCCTTGCTCTCACTTCTCATCTCCCATGTGGAGACAGGAAGTCCCAGCAGTTCAGATGTGTGAAGGAGGATAAACACAGTCCCCAGCAGAAAGCTGGGATCGGTGGGATGTAGTAATCCCGGGACTGAGATTGGCCTGGAAGGGAGGACTAACACACTTGGCTCCTCCAACAGACACCTCTCCTGAAGAAGAACAATGCTGGCCACAAGGTTGCCTGTGAAGCATCAGTGACTGCATCTGACCTTGCAGCACAGACCTGGAATCTCCCTGGGAAATCTCCCAGCCAAATCAGGCCAAGAGACAGCTCTTGGCCATTTCTTAGTTGAGGTGTAATGGTCCACTTCATCCCTGGTGCCCTACCCGTTCCCCTGTAACTCTGCAGCAAGGAGAGTCACCAGCTGGGTTTTGCATCCCATTTGGTTTCCTGCGGTGGACTGTCCACAACAGCATAAGGATGCACAGGATTTAGAGGGTTGACTCATCCTTTCCCTAAAATGCACCGGTACAAGTCAGTCGTGAGAATCCTACCTGAGCACAATCCTACCTGTGGCTATGAGAAGAGGACCTGCCACATGGCCATCACAGAGACAACTCCAGAGAGTGAAGTGTTTTCATTCACTTCCTTTAACACTGAGAATTTTTAAAGTAGTAAATAAGTAATATACTAAATGCTAATTAAATACTACAGTCTGAAAACCTACAGGGAAGTGCTGAGAAAAAAAGGAGTGAGCCCAGGAGTAGACCGTTCTCGGGGGAAACACAGGAGTACATCGCAGAGGTGTCAGCCTGGCCACATTTTGAGTAGCAGGGCTGCATCTGTGGCTATGAAATCCCTACTTCTAAAATTTCCCTTTAAGGGGCTGCTTCAGAAAACGCTCTTCTTTCCAAATTCCCCTCTCTACCAGAGACAGCTCCGTTCCAGGCTTCAGCGAGACCAGCGCAGCGCCAGATGGGACCAGCACAGTGCCGGATGACACCATGCAGTGCCAGATGAGACCAGTGCAGCCCTGGATGAGACCAGTGCAGCACCAGATGGGCTCCTGGGCAGCAGAAGGCACTTTGCATCGATGAACCCAACATGTCATGGGATTCAGAAGCCACCAGACACCATGCTTAGGCACTTGTACTGGTACCAGGAGGAGGTCTAATGGAACAGTCTCAGAGGCTTTCTACAGCCTGGTCTGTACAGATGAGACCCCTAGGTTTTCTCCTCTCTGAAAGCGGTGGTGGCATTGAATGACTGCCTTCTGCCAGAGGGGATGGGGATCACCTGGCAGACGTGGCGACCAGTGAAGCACCAGATGGGCTCCTGGGCAGCAGAAGGCACTTTGCATCGATGAACCCAACATGTCATGGGATTCAGAAGCCACCAGACACCATGCTTAGGCACTTGTACTGGTACCAGGAGGAGGTCTAATGGAACAGTCTCAGAGGCTTTCTACAGCCTGGTCTGTACAGATGAGACCCCTAGGTTTTCTCCTCTCTGAAAGCGGTGGTGGCATTGAATGACTGCCTTCTGCCAGAGGGGATGGGGATCACCTGGCAGACGTGGCCCGAGCTCTACATCCCCAGCATCTCCCAACTGGTGCTGCTGACACCCTCCCTCAGTGGGAGCAGACTGTATGCACAGATGTGCTTCCACTCCCTGCCAAACCCTCCTGTTGTTTACTCTGCAAGCACTTCACCAAAGTCCTTCCTGCTGCTCCCCACCAAGACGATGGCTCTGTCTCCACTGTTTAACTCCGTTTTGGACACATGCCTTCCTGCACTCCTGCTCTGAGTTGCAACCTCTTGCCTAGCTCTTGCCTACCAACGCAGTTAAAGGGTTCTCCCACTTTGGCTGAGTTGAGCATTTAGGCCAGTGTATCGCCAGCACGTGCAGGCAGTTGTCCAACAGATGAACGTTTTTATTTAGGAAGAGTATCCCAAATGTTTATCAGTTTCTTGGCAGCTAGGAGGGACACACGAATGATCCCCAGTCTCTGTGGAGAAAGTATTTACCTAGAGTCTTCCAAAGGAAGTTCAAGTCTCTCCCCCTCTTTGTTACCAAAATGGAAATATGTTTCCTGGCGATGACCCGGCGGTGATGATGCTGTAGGCTCAGAGACCCATGAACTGCTGTGTTCAGTTCTGGTTTCATCCTGCTGCCAGCACTTCTGCAGGTGTAAGTCCTGCTATGAGACGATAAGGAGCAGCACGGACATGAAGTGGAGGAACCACGAGATGGATCCAAAGATACTAATGAAGTAGGAAAATCTAGGAACTATTATTTTAGGATTCATTTCCATCAGAGCAGGTCTGATGGCCATACCAGGTCTCTCTCTATCTGTGCTCCAGATCCCACAGGAATCTCTGACTGGCAAGTCCCAAGCAAAATTTAAAGAAAAAAAGTCTTGCCTAGGCCAGTACTTGGCTAACTAACCAGGGATGTGTAACTGACCAAATTTTACCAGGCATGGGAATAGAGGGCCAAAATGCTTGCTGCAGTAGACCAAGGGACTACCATTGGTCCCAGAGACTCAGCCTCCCATTACAGCAGAGCTCTCCTCTCTAGCAACTGGAAGGGATGAGAAGTAGATGAGCAAATCTGCCTGAGCTCTTCATCCTCACTGTGTGCGGAGATGGTGGGAGGAAGCTTACACATCATGAAGCTCACTCAGACCAAGACCTAAGCACCATTTAAAGTGCTATTTATGTCCCTGTAGTAGGCATAAGAGGAATAGAAGTGTGTACAGGCTTCTTGCAAGAGCGACGGTCATCCATGGTAAATAGCCTCTCTCTATCTTGAGGGAAAGCTCCCTTTACAAGTTGCACCAGCACCGCTCTCATCCTGCTCACTACATACAGTCCTGCTACTTTCCTCCTTTCTGCGGGCCGGGACAATATTAAAGGAAAGAGCACACGGTAGGCACAAAACTTAGTTTGCACTCCAGGAGCAACCCACAGGGACAAACAGTTCTTCTCCCATTCTGATGGCTCCCAGTAGGCTCCAGAATGTGCCGCTTGTCACATTGCCCAGGCATATAGGATCACATGGTGAAAGAGCGCGTTACCGTGCATTCCCCAAAGGAGCTGGGTTAGCACTGCTGAGACAGCTTGAATTGCCATTTTGCAACTTCTAACAGCGGAGACCTCAACTAGCATGTAGGCTATTTTTTTGCCTTGATGTCTCCCTTTTGAAGGAGATACAGAATATGCTTTGAAAAGCATAGAGTCAAAATGGAGGGGTGTTTACGTGAACATCCAAAGTCATCTTTGAAGGTATCTTTTCATACTATAAAATACAGAAACATAGGGAAGAAACAGACCCACTGGGGTACCGGGTTAAAAAGAAACACATGCCTCCTGTTTTGCTGGTTTATTCTGGCTTCATTCTGACACCAGTGTCACAAACCCAGTGAAGCACAGTGGTGGATCTGACTCAAAAGATAAGGCTTTTGAAGAGTTTCACAGCACTGATGAGAGCCGAGAGAGAAAGTAGGAGCTCTCTGAGTGCGGCTGTAATAGACTGTAAGTGAATAGATGGGTGCTCGCAGGAACGACCAGAAATGCTGGACTGGGCAGGAGGCAGACAGGTGAAATTGATAAGCAGAGACTGCATGAAGGATTAGCCTCATTTATGGCGGGTCCTTCTGGCAAAAAGATGAGCAAAGTTGCCCAAGTTCAAGAGCAGTAGGTGGCCTCCTGAGCAAAAGGAGACTGATAATGTTAGTAGTCATCATATGTAAGTCTGGTTAGCAGAGGCTAAATGAAGTAAAAAGAAGCATTTTGTGTCCCTTGGAGATTTCCCCTCCAAGTACCAAGCAGACACCACTCTCCTTAAGACTTAAAAAAAACCCCACAAAACCCTCATCATATAATCACAGACTCAGGCAAGTTGGAAGGGAGCTCAGGAGGTCTCTAATCCAACCTCCTGCTCAGAGCAAGGCCAACACTAAATGCAGACCAGGTTGCTCAGGGCTTTGTCCAGACAGGTCTTGGAAACCTCCAAGGAAGGAACTTCCACAGTGTCTCTGGGCAGCCTCGTCCACTTTTAATTGTCCTCACAGTGAGAAATTGTTTCCTTATACCCACTCTAAACCTTCCCCGTTCCAATTTATGATCACTCATCCTCCTGCCATGCACTTATGTAAAGAGCATGGGTCCATCTTCTCAGTAGCAACCTCACCAGTGCAGGCAGGCTGCTGCTAGGTTCCCCCGGAACTGCCTCTCCTCCAGCTGAGCAAGCCCAGCTCCCTCAGCCTCCCCCCACAGGAGAAGTGCTCCAGCCCCCAACTATCTTGGTGACCATCCCCTCCACGCACTCAGATTTATCAACAACTTTCTGCTACTAGGCAGTCCAAAACTGGACACTGTATTTCAGACACAGTTTTATGATTGTCAAGAAAAGGGGGATAATCACATCCCTCTGTTTATCTACCACCGCCCTCCTGTTGCTAGCTGCTAGCCGCCTTTGTTACAGGGACACAGCACCGCTCCATGAGCCCTGGTGGGTCAGTCCCCCCAACCTAGGGGCAGGAGACTGTATTTGGCCTTGCTGAATTTCATGCGGTTTCTGGTGACCCATTCCTTCCACATGTCTAGGTCCTTCTGAGTGGCACCCCCACACTTACTCAAATTAATTTTTTTTTTTTCTATTTCAAGCACCTTTTTGAGGATGCATCTACAGATGTTCCTTCATTACTTTGTCACAACTTTAGATGAACAATACAGTGAAGCATTTTTTAAAGACCAAGATGACTCATTAGGAGTGCTAAGGTTCAGGAAAGGAGAGTAGTTTAGAGACACATAATTTTTGCCCCACAGGAGCACAGCCTCTGCAGTAAGGTTCATCCGTCTTTTCTTTCCGCTTCCTTTCTGAACAGAAGAAATCATCCTCAGAAAAAGTTTCATACTGGCATTTTATGGCCAAAATTCCTGGCCTGCTCTAAGAAAAATGCTTGCTGAACAATATCTGGAAAAGTTTGCCCATCTTTGAAGTAAAGGCACTGGCAACTTTGCGAGCTATTGTGCACGGTGATGCTTTGTGCAGTTCGATGTGAAAAGAACTTCTCAACACATCTCAAGATCCCAGGAGATTTGCTGAATTTAGTAAGAAAATGCAAGTGTATTCCTTCCCCCCATGTTGTTATGCACAGTGAGAACAAAGAGGGTGATGTATTATGTTCTGGCTCTGGTATCACCAACAGATTTGGTAGGCGAGAAGTGGCTACAGAATCTCTTATATTTATGATCTGCAAGGTATCAGCTTGACTTTCACACTCCAGCAGAAGTTTGTGGTGCTGGCAGTTGGGAAAAAATCCACAAAAGCATTTCTTTTTCTACTTGTAAGCTGAGCACAACGATGCCTGAGTCACCACAACCTAGTTAACGTGAAGGCAAGGGTAGGCTACTTCGAGAAGTAGCTTTCCAAGCAGAAAGGCGGTTTAAATGAGGCAAGACGGAGCCAGCCTGCACATGGCCACTGCACACTTTAAAGACACTGTCCTGGCAGGTGGCACCAGATGGCACTCTTACACAAAAGCTTCTTTTTCACAGGGTCTGCTTGCAGGCAGAAGTTGTATTTAAGCTATAAAAAGGTACCACCTATATTGGCTAGGGGTTCCCTGGCTTCTGACTGCAGCCATTGCTGCACCTAGGTAAAAGGGCTGGTGCCAATACATACCATTTTCACTTCGGTAACGGAATAAACAGTCCTGGCATAAAGCACTTGGTATCAGCACAGCTTCATCCACACTGGATGTATATGGAATTAGGGAAAGCATGAGACTCCTAACAACAGGTCTCTCAGATACGAGCGGGCAAGTCCTCACAGTGCGAGCGAGTGTTCAGTCTCGGGGTGACGTGCCTTTGGAAGGTCTGCCTGTGCACAGCGGGACTCTGCTGCCTCCCGTAGAGCCTGACCGGAGTCAGTCCTTGAGGCACGGTAGTATCTTGGAAATTAGGAGCTGGTGAGATTTGTGAGAGATGGGGCTGCCTGCATAATCTCTTTCCCAAACCTGGTGTGCCTCCACACACCAAGTGTGGTGCACTTAACATACACGCAAATTCTGCATCTCTACTTTCTTCTCCACAAGGGAGGCAGCATAAAAGGCTTTGGACGTCTTCTGCGTAGCAAAGCAGAAGTGGATTCATCAGGTGTTTAATGGCTACAGCCCTCCTCTGTCTGTCCCCTGCTTCTGTGTCATGGTGCTGGCATCTCCCCTGCTCCCGTTGCAAGGGTAGTCCTCAGAGACCCTCACAGTGCTACACTGGGAATGCGGGAGGTGCCAGTATTGTGACAGGGGAGTAACAAGCCATGGCTAAAATCTCTTTGTCAGGAACAGGAACACTGTCCCACGACTGCAGCTGCTCAGAGGCTGGTGATGGAGCCTCGAGTGCAGGCAGCGCCCCACTGCCCGGTGTTGGATGATGCCCTCACCCTCACCCCAAACAACCTCTGGGGTGGGGCCCTTCCCCCTTCTGCCTCAGGGCTGAGTCCCTCCCTGGCAGAGGGGCTGCAGGATTTGCAGCACAACTCCCACAGAAAGCTTGGGCAGGACAGCAAAGAGCCTGTGCGCGCTGCTCAAGGAGAGCTGCTGGACTGGGGACTTGCACGACTCCTCCGAGAGGCTGGGCAGTTTCCCTAGAGGTGAACAATGCCCCTTTGGTTTCTTGGGACTGGCAACACATTTTCCTCCCAAGTCACTCTTCCCCCTCACCCGTCTCTCCAAAGTAAATCAGCCCAGCCTTAACGCCAAGCGGGAGATGCTTCATCTCCCAAATGCCACTCTGAGGAAAAGTTACAAGCAAATGCGAGCGGAGGCGCCGAGCCCAAAGGTCTCCCGATGGCACCCGGCCGTGCCTCCGGTGCTGCCTGAGCCGAGCCACGGCAGGTTATGCACTCCCCGCCTGGGACCGCACGCTTCTCCCCCAGCCATCCGTCTCAAAACAGCGCATTGTGAGAAAAAAACCGTGATTGCCCAGCGGGGTCTCCTCGGGGTGCCCGCGGCAGGACGCCTGCGGGCGGCGGGGCCGGTGCCG
>NW_008795128.1:4515457-4533589 GCF_000699145.1 Aptenodytes forsteri
GGCCCCTCCCGGGGCTGCGGAGGGGGCCCGAGGATGATGCTGATCCCCGACAGAGCGATTTCACTTTGATGAACGGACCAAACCCTCCCTTCAGTGGACGTCCCTGCCGGCAGAAAGGCAGTGACAGTCTCTGGTGGCCCCTCTGCATTCCTCGGGGAGCACAGCCGGGAAAGATGGGTCTTGCGAGGGGTCAGTGCCCAAAGGGGACCCGCAAGCCGGCAGGGAGATCTCCTTTGCCCTGCTCTCCACAACGGGCTTGCAGGTAGGCCTGGCTGCAGCAGCCCATGTGGCTGCTCTGTAATTAAAGAGTTGGGCACCATTAAAGAGCTTCAGGAAGATTATATGGCTTCAGATAAATAGGATTACGGATCCCTGTCCTCTCTGATCCTTACTCCAACCAACACTCAGGAAAACCACTTATAATAAACCTGTTGAAGAAGCCCTGATGTTTTATTAATCTGTCCCTGCTTTCATGGCTCCGCAGAGAATGGACTGGAGTCACAGCCCCTGGCAATGGCTTTCTTGGTCACAGGCATATGGAGGAAAAACACAAAGACAGCGGTGCATCTCTCCTGGAAGAAACCTAGCTGAAAGTTGCCAACAATGAGGGTCATGGTGGGGAAGTGCAGATTTGAGGCTGGCTGGAGCCTGGGCTCGAACCAGACACTGGATTCCCATCCATCCAGGCTCTTGCTCCACACTCCCCACAGGTCTGGGGACTAACAGGACAACCCAAGGTGCTCCTTGGCTACTCATAGCACAAGCAGCCACATGCTACCTCCTGCACACAAAAGCCTTTACACTTGCACACACGATGGGCTCTTACAGTTACATTTACTTTTACCTTACGTTTCAGTCAAGTGTAAAGAGCCTTGGGGTAAAAGGTTCAGAGACATAAATTCAGCCAGGACGGAGATGTGCTGAGAAAATAATGCTGTTCCCCCTTCCTTGATGGTAAAGAAACCTCTTTGTCAATGTGGATGCCAGTGGGTTTAAAGGGAGGAACACAAAAACCTTTGCCGCTGTAAGATGGGGAGAAGAAATATGTCCAGACCCTTCAGCAAGAAGCAAACCTCTATCTCCAAGCAAGGGGAAAGGCGTCTTTCCCTTAACATCCCAGTCAGCAGGGTTCTCAGCTGCGAGGGGCAGAAGGACCAAGCCCTGTGATAGCAATGGGGTGACAGCCCAGGGTCACGGAGCACAGGCAGAGCCACAACAGGGGCAGCTTCCACCTCCCGCCGCTAACCGGACACAGATATCACTTCCCTAACTGTGAAGACTCACTGATGAAACCAAGAGTTTCTGGTCCAGTGCGTTGCCCAGGTTAACCAAGGAGGCCTCTTCTCAGGACACACGCTGTATTTATCCTCAACGCCAGGCCGAGGAAGCTGAGATGGTGTCAGCTCCAGTGACTGTTTGCACAGCATGGGTGGCAGTGTCATCAGAAAAGGTCAAGCAAAGTAAACCTTACTTGTTTGTCTGCACTCTGAAGGAAAAAAGCTTTGACACATTCAGGTAGGGATTGTGAAGTCCATTCGGAAGATTAGAATAGCTTGAAAAAAATGAAGTTGCCTGTTCTGAGACCCTGCTTCTATTTAATACTTTTAGTACTGAACATAACTGCCGCGGCTGCAGCTCCCCTGTCTATTGGTGCTGCACCTCTGCAGGCAAGGAAGGATTGCAACAAACCTCCCTTTTCAGTATCGCGCTACAAAGCTGCTCTGTCCCATCTGGGAGAGCTCTGATAGGGAACCCCATCCCTAGCACTTGTGCAGAGCTTTGAAACAGACATTTTCCCCACGTCAGACACGAGTGCAGTCCATTACAGGCAATGCAAACGTTACCTCTGTGTTCAGAGACTGTTGCTGCTGACTCTCTGGAGCCAAAAAGGAGAGGTATTTGTGCAGGTGAGCAGTTTTGTGCTCCAAAAGAGACCTGAGGACAGGGAAAGTGTTGATGGGGTGAGGGGAGGTGACTGCAATTCGGAAAGACTCAGATGTGCTGCTGCAGCTGGCAGGGGGTGCCTGCAGCAAGGGGGGGAAAGGACAGGCTGAGCGGCACTGCTGCAGAAGAGGCCTGGCCACTGCAGCGCTTTCAGCACTTGAGCAGTGTTAGCAGCGTCACGTGGCTGTGAAAAAGGCAAATGCCACGCTGGGATACAAATGTAGGAATCCTCATACAAAACCTTTAAGACAGGAAGTTCCCCTTCTGCTCTGCAGAGGACCAGTGCAGAACATGGGGAAATGGAGCCAAAATGCCGTGCCCATCTGGGGTGCCACCCCTCGAGCAAGATGGGGACTAACTGGGCTGGGTCCAGAGGAGGGTGGTGGGAATGACTGGAGAAAAAGGGGACCCTAAAAAAGGACTAAGGGAATTGGGCTTCTTTGGTCTAAAGATAAGACTCTCATGCCAACAGTCTTTAGGCATTCAAAGAGCTGCAGGAAATAGGAAGGCAAGAATTGCTCTTCTTGGCCACATTGGAGGGGACACGCAGTAACAGACGAGTGCCTGGGACGTGGCAATGTCACCCTCACCGGAGCATCTTTAAAACCAAGTTCTGCAGCTATCTCTTGGGACACAGATACAGCTGATCAGGAGGCAACCTTGGGGCAGGGGCTGAATCACATGATTGCTCAAATCCCTTTTCAGCCTTATTTTCTCTGATGTTATATTTAGATTTATTTGCAATCTGATCGCAGCAGGAGACCGAAACAGCAACCAAGTATGTTTAGATTGAACAAGTCTCAAACTGACAGCAGATAAGCCTTCCCGGCCTCACAATTTTTGATACTGCAAATGCACATGTATGACCAAGCTCATTTTATCAGTGCTGAGAAGTGAATCATCAACCCGGTTCTCATAAGAAAGGAACCCCACTCTCCTGTGCTCCATCCTGCCTGGTCTTGCTGCCACTGCCTGCCTTTATAACCATGGAGAGAGAACTGCAAGTCCCTCATCGTGCCACCTGGCATTCGCTTTGCCTTCGCCCTGCACCATTGTGAGCAAGATGTGCAAGACAAGGGAAGCATCCCCTGGGCTTGAACACATGCACTGCAATCCAGGCCATTTTGCAGCCTGCAGAGCTGAAGCTTTTGGTGTCCCCCCCCCAAGACCAAGCCAGGAGATTTCACAAACTCATCAAGGATGAGTGTTTCTTGAGGAATGTGGGGCAAGCTGCCTATGTCAGTGATTTTTGGTTTGCTGCATGCAGGTTCTGTTGTTACAGAAGGGGTCGTCTGCCTGGGGTTTGCCCTCATTTGCAGCCTGGAGAGCTGGTATGGGAATGATTCACGCTATTAGAGCTGCTTGCTTTGGGGGTCAGGCTGGCTTTTTAGGACTGCCACCACAGCAGAGCTTTTACTTCAAGTCTGGCGAAAGATACCGTTTGTCCTGTTTATTTTTCCAGCTTTGGTGTTCATATGGATGGAATAGCTGGTTTCTGCCACAAGCCTAGCCTTCCTAGCCACGAAGGCTTTCTGGAGCCATGCAGGCTCCATACTTTGGCCCTTCAGTAGCTCTTCGTAGCAGTCCTGCCTTTATTTCTCTCCGGCTTTTCTCTGGACTCAGTTACCTCTCGGTATATTGCTCGGGGGTGGTTTTGCTCACCGTTTTGTGCAACACAGACAGAGGGAGCGACTGCTGCGTTGTAGGTCCCCTCTGCTCCTGAAGTCCCACTGAGAACAAGGTGAGGATGGAAAAGGGACTTTCAACCTAGTTTAAAGAAGAGGCACTGCGGTCCCCAGACAGTCCCTTAGGAGTCAGGCTGTGTGCAACGGCACAAGTTGTTACATATCCAACACTCAGGTGTCATTTCTTCATTTAGTTTTTGTGGGAACAATTCAAAGCCCATGAAGAAGTCAAGATAGGAGGGGAGGAATACAGCAAAACGTCCTCTAGCAAAAGGTAACTTTCGAGGAAGGACTTGCAGATGCTGGAACCTTTCTCTGCCCTCTGCTCCACAGCCCCACCTCATCCAGGAAATCCAGCTCCCTTTTGATTTCCTTCCAGCGGCTGGTTTAAACTCTGTCACACACACGCTTCTCCCTCCAGACGGCTTCAGCTGCTTTCTATTTCCTCCTTCCTCCTGGGTGCTGTCTCCCAGCCAGGTACCCAGCACACCTGCTCCCACCGCCAATGAGCCGCAGAGGGACAGGGAGGGGAGCCAGCAAAGAAATCACACCTACCTCAGCTCCCTGCTAAAACAAGAGAAAGGGGGGGGAAGACCTGTGAAATCTTCATAAATCTGCTGCCACAGCTCAAAGAGGGAACGAGTTGTGTTTTGCGTGTTGCTTTGCGTGCAGCTACCCAGAAGTGGTGCTGCATCGAATTAAATGTCTGCCTGCAAGCAGACACGTTTCATCAGTAACCACTGAGTCCAGATAGGTGTGAGCCATGCTGGAGCACTTGAGCGAGGTGCAGACACACACGTGTGCGTGCACTAAGGGAATGTACGCCACGACTTGCACTTTTTTTCCGCTCTTGCTTGGGAAGTAGAGGGGAAAGTGAAGAGCATATTAATTGCATGTTTGCATATGGCAAGGATCCATGAATGCTGTGGTTTCAGCGAGCACCCTAATGCTATGTGGGGAATGAAAGGAAAGCCACAGAGCTCAGCGCTGCAATTATTATTCTTTCTGGGGTGAACTTAAGGCCCTCGGATAGATTTAAATCGGCCTTGCAAACAAGGAATGAGTGACAGGCAGGGAAGCAGGAAATGCAAGACCTAGGGAAAGGAAAGCCTCGAATACAAGACACCAGACCCTAGCAGTGTCCCTCTATGGAACACCTTCAGCCTCCTGGGAATGTGGCTGAGCTGCCTGCGGCAGGATTAGGTATGTTGGAAAGTAAAGCCCCAAAATAGTAAATGGGTACCGTAACAAAAGATGAGAACTGAAAACTCACCACTTTGAAAGTAACTGATAAAGGGGGAAAAATCACCTTGTACCTCCTTCACTTCTTCATGGCAGGCTAAGAATGTTTCTTTGCCTTGTCACACACGATCTGCCCTCCCTGCTCTATACCTTGGAAAGAGCAGAGACTCCGCCTTTTTTTTTTTGCTGGCAATCTCCCTGGAGAACCAGACAACTTTGAGGGTGACTAACTGAATGAAGAGTAACTTCAGTATAAGTGCATCTCCTTCCAGCAGTTTCTTAGCATTTGAAGACACTGTAAATAACTCCCCTTCAGGAAATTCAGGTGAATGGGAAGCTACAGAATAGCAGAGGAGGGTGGCTGCCTCAGCTTCCCATGCACTAATTTTTATTTACTCTAATAGGCTTCTAGCCTGCATGGTTGCAAGGCCAGCTTGCAAAAGGGACCCAGGCAGC
This sequence comes from Aptenodytes forsteri, assembly GCF_000699145.1. Classification (NCBI taxonomy): domain Eukaryota; kingdom Metazoa; phylum Chordata; class Aves; order Sphenisciformes; family Spheniscidae; genus Aptenodytes; species Aptenodytes forsteri. The sequence continues at coordinate 4,520,785 of NW_008795128.1, forward strand.
CTTCATGGAGCTGCAGACAACCTGAAGAGTCATTCTGCGGGGGCTGTATTGCCTCATTTCTCTTAACCACTTCCTACATCTCAAACCTTTTCCCAGGAAGGATGAGGGGTATAGCTGCACACCCCCTTTGATTGAATTTTACCCCAAGGAGATACCTTGCATCAAGGAGCTGGAAGCAGATGGCTTTGGTGCAGGAGGGAGCTGAAGAGCCGCTGGAACAGGACTAGCCCTGTCGGGGCAAGGAGACCATAACGGCTCTGCTTTGACACACTGCATGTGCCATACGGAGTCCACTCCAAAACCCCAGTTACCCGCATGATGAGTAGGGGACAATCCCCGCTGATTTGTGCCACTTAGCCCCTCGAGCATGGCAGAGAAGTTGGACACTCACATCTTGGCTACGTCCAGCAGGATCTGCCCCAATCAGAGCCAAGCAGATCCGGCACACGCAGGCTGGTCGGGGGAGTGGGGGGACAGCGTTCCCTGCCCTGCCAAGGGTTAAAAGCAAGGTCCAGATCCACAAGCAGTCCTGCAGAGGAGAAAAGCACAACCCAGCAATTCAGGCATGTCTCACCCCCATTCAAATGACATTGTTTCAGTGCTGTCTGCCTCGCCCCTCACTGGTAATTACAGACTTTCACTACGGGGGAAAGAGAGACACGGCAGAGGAAACCTTCATTACAGACTTATCTCCTAGAGCAAAAACAACCCCAGTGTAATGTCTGGGGCACGTTGCCAGGATCAGCCACCAAAGCAAAATGCTTACATTTAGGACAAAAATAAAAGGAGGAGAAGTGTTAAGTGATTTGGGAAGATCAGAAGCCCACCAGGTTGGCTTCTGTACAGCGCTGGGTGTGGGGAGCACTTTGGAGGAACTGGAAAGCCGCCCTGGTTTTAAGTGGTGTGGTTTGCATCTTACATTCTTCCTTCCTTCCTCCTTCTCCGCGTGCTCGTGTCCCCTGATGTCTGCGTGTGTCCCTTTGTCACCCCTGGCAAACACCAGTGGGCCGGGAAGGGATGGTTTCCCTAGGCTTCCTAGCTTGGCGTTCCTCAGAGGGGCAGATAAAGCTGTAGGTGTCCTTGGCTGACCCCTCTCCCCTTTGCACACCTAATTACAATATACGCTAAAGAACGGGCTTCTTATATTCAAAGCTGGGGGCTCCTTCGCACCTTGCGTGTACCACGGGAGCCCAAGGTTCGAGCTCTGTTAGAAGAGATGGAGGAAGGATGCAGGAGGGTTTTTCTTCCCAGTAGAACACTCCCCTGTTACAGCCCACGACTGTTTCCCATTGCTGGGGCCATCTCTCAGGGTTGGTGTTGACTTGCCCACAGGTGGCTGACACCTTCTCTGGCAAACACAGTCTCATTCCCACTGCTTTCTTCCTCATCCCAACTTTCTGTCTGCAAGTTATGTAGATCCCAGTTAAGCTGCTGTTCTCACCCCTGGGCATTCACACGTGTGAAACTGGGAACCGCTATCATGGCACGGTTAGCTCACTGTTTGTGGGAGAGCTCATTTCAGTAACAGTTTTCCTGCGGAGCCCATTTTTGCTGCCAGTAGTAACACCTTATTCTTGCAGGATCTGGGGTTTGATGCTGCATTAGAAAGATCCTTTAAACCTGGAGGCCTTGTCCCCAGGCAGCTAACGGCAGGGATGGGAGAGGACCGGGAGGAGAAAAGCGTTCAATCAGATTGCTATTAAGATGTGTCTGGGGAACTGGCTGAATTTTAATTGTTCTTTCCTACTCGGTGAGCGAGCACAGGAAAAGATTTACCTTCTGGCCTTTCCATTTGGGCATGTTGACATTTCCAGGCGGCACTTTCCTCTGATGGAAAGGTTTGACGTCAGGTGGGCTGATTAAAGCCTGCAGTGCCTCTGACTCATTTGGCTACGGCCTGCGCAAGGGGATTTGTAACGTGTCTCTTCTCTTTCTATCACTCATTATGGTTGGTTTTAAATAAATAAACCTAAGCTCAATTCACAACTTCGGGGAAGATGCAGCTCAGCTCAGGCTCAAGTACGCATTGCCATGGCAACAGATGCTGTCAGGCGCACGCAGAAATGTCACTCTCGGCAGCGAACTCCCCTGCCCGGCTCTCCCTGCCCAAGCGGTGCATGGGGCTGGGGCTGGCAGGAGGAAGGCAGCATGGAGCTGGCACTACCCATGCTGCTTGGGCATGCAGCTGCATTTGGGAGCAGCCCGGCACTGGCCTTGCTGCTCTCCCAGCCTCAGGAGAGCTCACCTGAGCCAGCCAGCTGCCCTCTTGCTGAGCAAGAACCGCTTTGGGGGAAGCCCTGATAAGCAGGGTTTGCAGAGCTCCCTGCTTGAGCAGCATTTCCAGACTGAAAAGCCCTAGTGTGGCTTTTTCAACTTGCAAAAAGGAAAAGAGGGACTTCCTGGGTCAACAAGTCTCATACAGCTGCAGCCAAGCGTGTAATGCAACCCTCTTAATGCACTGATCGTGCTCTGAAATAAAGAGATAAAAATTATCAGCTGCCTTCCAGAAGCCCCGCTGAGCAAACCCTTCACGCTTGCTAGATAGATGCCCAGCAAGGAAGCAGAGATGCAAAGAGATGTGGTTTCTCCAGCTGACTGGGGGGTAGATAGGTTAGGCAAGGCAAGGCAGGGCAGTAGAGTCCCTGGCTCCTCTGTCCCAGAGTACCTGTCTCCTTGGCATGCTGAACATGGTCCCTTTGGTGCTGCTGTGTCCTGTACAGCTCTCGATTCATCGAGGGCTTGAGTATGGCAGCAGCCCAAAACGTGAAGCATGAAACATGTCCAAAGGTAGCAGCACTAAGGAAAAGGCTCTTTGAAGTGCTCAAGAACTCACCACCCGCGGCACTGCGCCTGTCCATCTCTAACGTCCACTGATGTACAAGAGAAATGAGAGGTTCTGGTTTGTGTGGCAAACGCGGCTAAGAGCGTTGCCAGATCCTTCTTTCTCCAGGCATCTCAGGACATTTAGTGGTTTTCTTAAAGCCTGAGCACCTGGAGTCCTGGGAACATGGAAGCTTCTCATCTCCCCTTCTCTTTTCTTAGGTGACTTCTGATGGTTGCAGGGAACTGGCTGGAAATGCAACCCCTGGCTACGACACAGGCAGGCAAACCTAAGAAACCATTATTCACTGGTTTCAATCCTATTATTTTTAGACCACCCCCATTGACTGAGCTCTGAATTATGGTTTTCATTTTGGATCATGAGGGAGCACAACACACGCAGGGAGGTACTTGGGTGTTCTCCCGCTGACCTGAGCTGCACCAAGAGGCAGCATATACCCCGTTGGACACTTTGGCAGGGGCAGAAAACAACTTGAGCCAAGAATTCAGTCTTCTCACATAGATCGCTAGGACTGGGGAATGGTTTCTAGGTTAATCCTCATTTTGTAGGTTTAATGCTTCCCCAGCTGGGGTGCCAAGTCATTTTTCTATCACAGCTGATTTGAAATTAACCTTACCTCCTACAGTCACTGTACCCTGCCACATCGGGGAACTTAATAGCATGAGAAGAGTATGAACATGTGAAATGTTTTTATGACTGCATAGATTGAGCCACATTTCCATGACAAATCACTGAAATCTGAGAAATCTAATTTACAACACAAATTCCTTTCTTTTGTGTGTCTTTCCCAACTCAAATTCAAGTCAGAAACTCTCTGGGTTCTGCAGTAACTCTAATCTAGCAAAACTGTGGGTGTAAGAGAGATGAAAAACAATTGCATGAGGTCTCCAGGGCTGGTCCACAATGACTCCAAACCCTAAATTGCTCATCCCTTGAGCGTGGTTTACGACTGCAATGGATCCTGGCGGAGCTGTGTAACCAGCACTTAAATAAAGGGGAGGCAGCAAGCCCTCCTGAATCAGTGGCATCTGTTCTGGGAAGGGCTGACCCAGAGACAGCCACAGCAAGAAGGTACTGAAACCCACTGTCTCCTCCTAGAAACAGAATTGAAGGTCACAAAGTAAAGACCCCTGCAACCAGTGCTGGCTTCTGATTAAAAACAAATCCCTTTCATGCACAGACAGTGATTTGAGAAGGGGAAATACTGAACTGTGGTGAAAGCTTGGAGAGTTGATGGCTGGGCATCTGGAATGGAAACACAAGTGGCATCAATTCAGGTACAGTTCTATACCCCCAGCCATTGGCATCAATGTACAGGCGTGCTCCCTCCTCTTACACTTAACTTCTTTCACAGTAAAACTGATTTTTATGGTGCTTTCATCTGGGAGCAAATGTGAAAGCAACTCAGTCTTAGGAACGACAGAGATGAAAGGCTGCTTGGTGTCCTACCCATGCCACCTCTGGAGCCAGGAAAATCACGGTCCTCTGTGGACAGTTGGTGCTTTGCCCCAGTACAATAATTAGCATCATTATTTCCAGGTGATGGGGGCTGCCACTGTCTCTTGCCAGAATGATAAACAAAACCAGCACTGTGGTGTGGTCCTCCCACCCCCTGTATTGTACTCTCAGGGTTAGCAGACAGCAGAGATATTCGGGCACTTACACGGCTCACTTCTGCATTTAAAATGCACTAGAGGAAATACTGGTAAAATACATTATACGATTGGCCCACATAACTTATTGCTGTCAGTGATAACTGTGACGGAACTGTGAGGAAAGGGTCCGACATTTATAGGGTGAAAACATCCTCCGTTATACCACGCAAGGGAAGGGCGTGGCTCGCAGCCCCATGAACCCTTTGAAGAAGACAGGTTTTCATAAAGTACCTGAAGCAGGGGACTGAAAATGGAGAACCGTTTAAAAACCGCAGCACCTAAACTCCAGACCAAACCAGAAATGTTCCTCATGAGCAGGTTAATATATAAATATACTTCACATCATATCTGTATTTCTGCAGAAGACCATTAAATTCCCAAGAAGCACCCAGTGCCGGCCCCTGGCAGAGGCAGGGCTACTGACCAAGGCAGGCTGTGACCCCGAACAGCAGCTCTTACGATCCCATCACAGACAGAAAATCTCGCAGTATCCTACAAAAATATTAGTCCTGGTGCCAGCGAGTAGTTTTGCCTGCTCTTTTGCCGTCTAATCAATCCCATGTAAGTCACTCTTCCTTCACTGCAGGCTGCCATCCTCTCCTCCTTGACCAGATACCCAGTGGACTATTTTTGTCTTGGATCACATAGTCCCAATGTTACAATTACACGCTGACCTCAAAGACTTGCTTTTAGAATTACCCTTCTTTAGCAAACCCTCTGTCTAGTGGGTTGGGTGGTTTTTTTATTTTTTATTTTTATATCTAAATGGTTAAATAGTGGGTGTGGTTGAGGAGAGAGGAAAAGAAGAAAGAGAAAGAAGCAGACAGAGCAAGCAGTAGGGGGGAGGGTTGTGAGGGTCACAAGTGTCCTCCTCAGGATGGGGAAGTCCACGTGCTCCGGAGAGGAGACACTTGGCTTCCTCTCTTTCCTCAGCAGCATCTTCTTCTGGAGGGTCAGTTCTCCTTGCTGACAAATGTCATTTCACCGCAGACAGTGGCAGGCCCTCTTCATCATAGCTACCCCTAGGGACTTATTCTTGCAGCCACTACCTAAACCCAGAGACCCAACAAACCAGCGTCCTTCAAAAACGGCGTGAAAATTGGGACTTCCCTGTAAACGCTCACTGATGTTAAACATTTTCTGAACTGAAGTGACAGAAAAGAGACTCTGAAGTTCTCTGAAGGGCTTAAGGGTGAACAGGCCTAGGACAGCAATAGGCAGACACGACTGCAGAGATGTGTTCACAGTGAAAACCATGTAGGATAGGTGTCACCTGTCCATGTTGCTGCTCAGCTGACAGTTCCATCAAATCCCTGCAAAACTTGACAGAACGCACAGAAACCTCTTCAGAAGAGGAGAGATGAGCATCTTCTTTGAGGATGGAGAGTAGGAGGGAATAGGACACCAGTCTGTCCTAGTGAGGAAAAAAAGGGAAGCAACTCACAGGCTGACAGGAGAAACTTCAAATCTGCAGCAACATCTCACACCCAGGGTGCTCACACAACTTTGTCCGTTTGCTACACGCTAGGCCTTTCTCTCCATGCTCTAAATATCTTTAAAGCCCAGCTGAAATGGTTTTAAGGCTGATTTGAGCCACAGTGAATTGGCTCCAAGTGATACAAGGAGCTTTGGCTGGGCTGGTTGTGAAAGTTGGCCTTTTAACAGCCTTCTGTCACCTGGCCAGTGGCTGCTCGTCCAGCCATCTTGTCCTTGTGATGGTCTCCTTCATCTTCGGGCATGCATATTGCTTCCACACTGTTCTGCGCACTTTCTCTTCCCGTAGCCTCTTCTGCACACTGGCTATGTCTCAGTCCTGACGGGGTGAGCTTTCATCATGTCAAATGTCACCAAGGGTAGTACTTGCAGAGGAGACCTGAAAACAGTGCCCCAAGCTGCAGGTGTTTGAGAAGAAGGCACCTGTCACTCAGCGTGAGCCCGAACCCCTGCTCTGCGCTGTATGTGGCTCTGGGTGGGGGTTCAATTGTTCAATTCAACACAGATCTGAACACCATCAGACTGGAAATGATCTCAGCATTTTTGGTAAAGTCAATGTCCCAGGCGTTTGGGAGGGGATGGTCCTCTTCCCTTCGTTCCTCCTGCAGCTCCCCTTGGACACAGCATCTTTTCCCCTTCTCCACGTTCTACACAGTTGTGTTGGGGTGTTGCCCTGTGCTGTCACAGAGCTGGCCTCACCCACACCTGCAGTGGCTGCATTTTGCAGTGGGTGAGCTGATTTTTGGTTTGGGGAGGGTTTTTTTGGTCGTTTTTTTGAAATGCTTTTGAAGCCTGTGAAACTGAAATGGATTTGATACCCACTGGAAGGGACTACAGGCTGGTTAGCACAGCCCAGGGCGGGGCAGAAAGTAGTATCAGAGCTCCAGTTAAGTGATACCTGGAAATGGTGGCAAGGGGCACGATGAAGATAAGCAGGCATGCGAGGACTCATCACTTCTCTCATTTGGATTTAAAAAGCCAAATCCACCTACCAACATTTGCTGAGTAGCGTTTGTTTCACTGGCATCCGTCAGCCAGACATCAGTCATAGGTATTAATCTCTGAAATAAAAAAATTCAGATTCCAATCTCGCTCTTTTAATGAGCTCTGGTAAATTTGCTCCCTTTTGCAGTCCTGGGGTCAATCAATTAGCGACTGCCTAGGGAGAAGCTTAATTAAGCTCAGATAACACAACAGAGATTTCACCCCCTTGCCCTCCCTCTGTACACATCCTCTTTTACACATCTGGATAAAAGCTTCGCTGCAAAGCCTGGAGAGAGCAATCGCTTCAAGCAGAGAGTCCCCAAGAGCACGTCTGAGCTCCCAAAAAGCATTGCAAACTCTTGCATCATGCAGAGGCAGGAGAAGCCAGAGCGGCTCGGAAGTGAGAAGATCCACTCTGGCAGCTGCTGCCACGGGGATAGGGTGTCACTGGGAACAACAAAAGGTGTTTTTACTGAGGAAACGTGGTGCCACGAGTTATTAATCTTCTAGCAGAGGCAGGAATCCTAGGGCTGCTCTGATGGTGCTGCTCTTGCAGCAGGAGCAAGCCAGCCATCTGCTGCCACGGGGATAGGGTGTCACTGGGAACAACAAAAGGTGTTTTTACTGAGGAAACGTGGTGCCACGAGTTATTAATCTTCTAGCAGAGGCAGGAATCCTAGGGCTGCTCTGATGGTGCTGCTCTTGCAGCAGGAGCAAGCCAGCCATTCAGGACTAGTCTGACAAATCTGGCTCCAGCTGCTCGGCTTTATTAACGACAGAAGCCCTCGAGGGGTGGGATCCAGAGGCATCACAGAGGTTTTTTTCCTTTCCTAAGCACAAAAGACAGAAGTGGAATGTAGCTGAGGAATGCTTCGCCCTTGGAAGGGATGTAATAAATCTCCTTGGATGTGATATTTGGTTTATTTTGTGGGCGTCATTCAAAAGGAAAATGTAGATTGTGGGGCTTAGCGCTCAGCCTATGCTGGCAAAGGATCCCCGACAAAGAATGTCCATTGGCAGGGAATTTCCTGACTTTGCAAGTGAGCAAACGCCTCTTTTTCGGTTACTCTAAAAGCTGTCTTGCTATTATATAAAAGGTTGCTGTAAGGCAGACTGTGATCGGTTCTTCTCCAGATCCACCAGAAGAAGGACAAGTAATAATCGGCCTGATTTGCAGAAGGAAAGATTTGGGCTGCGCTCAAGAAAGTGCTTTCTTCCCAGGAAGGTCTCCTGGGCCGCAGGGGGCTGCTGGGGAGGCTGCGGCATCCCGATCGCTAGAAGCATTTCACGCACGCGTCAGGCACTGCTCCTGGGTGACTCCACCTCGGAGAGGGGGGGATGGCTTCAGAGACTTCCTGAAATCCCTGCCAGCCCTCTGGTGATTATTACTGTATGATTATTATTTAACAGTGGGAGTGCTGCCTTTGGGATAGGCGCTTAAGGAGGATTCTTCCTGCGCTGAAGGTCACTGGGCCTAGGGATAGGTTAGCAGGCAGGGGTCAGGGAAGAAGAAAACAGAAGGGAACTGATGCGCAGATGGACTTGATTTACCGCAGAAGCATGGCAAAGAAAAAGCTCAAAGGTGACTGTGGACCTACCACTGAGCAAGACGAGGCTAGGCTCACTGACAGAGGTGGGCAGGGAGGAGGGAAGGGATTACTTCTGGGGTCTCAGGTCTATCAGTGAACTCCTTGCAGAGGTCATGACAGAGGCCGGACGGATGGCGGTAAACTGTCTGGGAACCCTACACTAGGATTAAAGGGGACCTGGTGGAAGAGGAGCAGACTGCATGGAGCTAACCACAGCTGCCCGCAGCAGTTCCACCCTTAAGGGAATCACCATAGTGGAAAGTAGAGGGGGAAGTAGAGCTGCAGGACACCCGGGCAGAGGTGGAAGCGTGGTCCCAACACACAGGCGGTCACCCCTGCTGTGAACCACAGAAACTGCCCAGGCTGTGCCCTACTAAAAGCAGCTGAGTGGTTGGCACCACTGAGAGAGGCCAGAGCTCAGAGGGGTCAGCCACAGAAGCCATCATCTCGTCGCTCTGTTCGTTCTCTAGAAATGCAATTTTGCTCACTCCGTCAGATTACTGGGGATTCCCCTTTCTCATGTACTTGTGAGAAGAGATGAAAAAAAGGATACCATTAACGAGGAGATGTTTCTTAAGATTTTAATTTCCTAGAAGAGGAAGTGCGTGTTTGCAGCCCTCAGTGGAGGGGCTGAGGCCTCCACAATAGATTTTAAGAGTCCTTCAGGTCGTTGCCTGCCATCGTCACCTGCTGGAAATTACATGTTTTCAGTGTTTCCTTTCTTGTCAGGGAACACAAGTGTCTTCTGTCCTGTTCCCCGTGTTTTCACATGGAGAGGAGGTGCCTGTGTAAAGCAAGTGACCTTATCAAGAAGTTAGCAATCTTGGGTTATTACCAGAGCTGGACTAAGCACTTTGCTGCTGTTATCATTGCTATTGATTTTACATTTATAGAGAGCTGCAAATTTACACAGTGCTTAATAAACACAGAGTTTCCTGGACTGTCCAACTAGTGACAGGGGAATTGGGAGGCCTTTTTTTTAAAAAAAAAACCCAACTTTTTTTTTAAACAATTAATTACATTATATTTCTATGTTATTTTTTCCACTACAACAATAGGCTGAAGATCAGAGGAGTTGCTGCCACACTCCTGTATGGCCACACGCATCAGGACATAGTGAGAGCAAACGGATCTGACATTCTCCCAGACAGAACAGCAATTTTATACCACTTATGCCACTGACGTCATCCAAAGTTTTGGACAGACAAGTCCAAAATATGCTGGGTAACAGTGAACCAGCACAAGGCCTTGGGTTCTACTCCTGCTGTGCCACTTAAAATTTCACCCAAGTTTTCCAAAGATGCAGCGTTTTCTTCCTGCAAGAGTGTGGCTGTGAGTCTCCGACTGGGATACAACATGGGATATCGCTGGACTGAGGTATCTGCGAGCAGGCAAGTCCAATAATATAAGAAAGGCAAGTGGATTCCCTTAGAGCACAGCACCATTATCAGCACAAATATTTTGACTCTGGACAAATTATTTGTTCTTCAGCTTAAAAATGAAAACCTTTTGGCTTAAATCTTTGTGGGTGTTTAAAGAATGTTTTTCCTAAAGGGACCTCTGAGAGCAGGAATAATGTCCCCTGTCCCCTCCACCGTACATCCGAAAGTATCGCTTTGTGCAACACTTTGTGGCAGGGAGAAGAAAGAAAGAAAGAAAAGGAACAGCAAACAACCACGGGGACAGGGAGGCTGGAAGATGCAAGGAAAGAGTGGAAGTCATGCAGCCTTGAAGAAAGGGAAAGGAGCACACGCTGAATCCAAATAATCTCCAATGACTTAAAGAGGCAGGTTGAACGATTCCTGGATGAAAGCACTGGGTTAGGCCTCAGGAGATCCAAGTCATCACATATTGGTGCTCAAAGGGGACTAGAGACAGCAGTGAGGTTAAACCCAGTGTTTGGGAAGCACTCAGGTACGTGAAACAAATACCTGGAGGCGATTTTTTTGGAAAAAAAACCCCAACAAACCAAAAAAGGCTTTAAATGCAGAGATGACGTGCCAAGGCTGTGCTGCGGCAGAAACTCTGGCAGGAAACCCCGGCAGGAAACCCCATGAGATACATGCTCCCTGGAGGTGGGAATATCCTCCAGGAGTTTGGGTCCTTCACTGCGAGTTCTGTCCTCAGCTCCTCACAAGGAGTTAAAGTTCTGCCACTCTTCACTCGCTGCTTTTGCTCTAGAGATCTGGCTGTGAATCCAGGCGTACCGCTCCCGCAGTTTACCTTGGCAGGCTGTGAACGTCCTATCACTGGCTACAGGGTGTGGCCGAGTGTGCCCAGGCCCTTTCTGCACAGCTTCTCCATATCTTCTAGAGGCTGGCATGGACGAATGGCCCAGCCTTGGAAAATATTATCGTCTCCCAGAGAACGCTGGTTCTGAGCTGTACCCAAGGGAAGCCAGGCTGCACTCGGGGAAAACTTAATGAATGGCTGGGTGAAACTCCCTGGGCTCTACACATGGAGAGAAGCAGAGACAGCTTTTGAGAAGTTCACCTGAGAATATTCCCTTACATCTTAGCCCTGACACTGTGCTTTCAGCCCAGCACCTGCCTATGTGCCATAAATATACTGTCCCCCGATTTATATTTTTGGAGTGCTGGGCATGTGTGGAGGTAGCATACTTATTTGTCTGCCTCTTCCACCAGACTATCCCAAAATACCTGACAAGGCATTAACGGCTTGAGACTCCAAGGTCCCACAGCAGTGTTTTCCCACCAAGTATTGCTTCTAGTGAGAAGGACCCTGAAGCAAGTTTGAAGCCCCTTGGCCTTGCTTCAGGCACACCCAAGCGCAGCTCTGCAAGGTCAGCTGTCCGGGTTGTCTTCCTGAACCTCTCATGTAGAGGCCAAAGGCATTCTGTCCAGTTCTACGTCATGATCACACAGGGGATTACATATTGTTCTAAATATGAATTTTTCCTCTGTATGCTACTGCAGATCTTAGCAAAACAATCGCGAGGGCTAAGCCAGGGTGGTTCTGCTGTGCACAATGTTATTGCAGAGTCCTTGCCAGCGCTCTCCACAGAACATTTCAACTTCACTTTAACCCACCATTGCTCCATCTGTACATCTCAATGCATCTACCACGCACATATAACGTGATTCAATTTGATCTCGGAGTTTTTCTTCATGGGCCAGTAGACATCAGTCTGAGTATACGAGTTATTTTCAGCTCGTCTGTGACATCCAATTCCACCCACCAAGCTTGCAGAGATATATAAATCACGGAGGTGTCTAAAATAACAGGCCCTGAGGAAACATCTGTCACCTCCAGAAGCTTGTGAGGGAGGAGGATGAAGCATTCAACTCAGCAACTTACTGAATTTTCTTTTAGCTCCAAGAAAGCAGAGAGCAGCAAGTCTTTCTGACACAGCCCAGATGCCTTGGCAGTCAGATTTTCACATTGCCTTCACACTGTATTTGACCTGTGAATGTAACACTGGCAATACAGAGATGCTCAGCAATTTGGATGACATTTGTGCCACCTCACCTTTATCTTCAAAAGGAATGGATTGCTTCGATTCCTTTTTGTTTCTGGATTTTTTCCCCAAAATTGACTGGCTGGTTGGCCCTTTGCACCCAATCTCTTAATCAAAGGAACACAGAACTTGCCGTGCTGGAACCTACTGATGGCTGCTCTAGTCCTGAAACCTGCCACCTCCTGTGTTGGTGAAGCATGTGGGCCAGAGCCTTGCATATCCTACAGCTATTACCCTTTTTACATGAAAAACCGGGAGGAGAGCTGAGAAGTTGTATTTTCGCTCTCTCCCTCCTCCCTTTTGAAGTGATCTGATCTTCTCTCTTGGACCCCAACTCCACTCATTCTTTGCTGCTCTTCAGTGGAGAAAACAGCAATGGAGCAGTGGAAGAAGAAAAAAAAAAGCAAGTTACACTGTATGGAACGCTATTTATAGGGTGAATGCTGGCAATTTGTGAAGCATGCAGGTTTTGCAAAAAGGAAAGCAGAAGACAGATGGTGCTGCTCTCCTTATGCTGGCAGAGGCAACCACTGGAGAGGAAACGGGGCCAGGCTCAGCTCACAGGACCGGGCGTACGGGTGGGGGAAGGCTGGATCCATCTTGGCTTGCCGCACTCGCCTACCTCTGCACCAGGCACCTGTTCTCCCTGCCCCAGGGGTGCAAATCGGGGAACGGGCAAACCCAGGCCCCTCCCACCTCACCGCCAAATATTTACATTACGGTGGGTGGAAGTATTACAGACAGCGAGCGGGGACGGCGCACG
>NW_008795128.1:4534448-4554211 GCF_000699145.1 Aptenodytes forsteri
CCGCCGCCATGAGCCCCGGCCCCGCCGCCCTCGCTGTTGGCTCCTAGGATAAAGAAGGGGGTCGGTTACCATTTTTTTTTCAAGAGGAAAGGATCGGCCACGTAAAGATGCGCCGCCTGCATAAGGCTGGGAAGAGCGGGCTTCCTCTAACTGCCCGAAATGTTTGAGCTCAGCACCTCGGAGCTGAAGAGCCGGGATTAAACCCGCCACAACCCTTGTCCCAAGTTGGCCATTTCAGCAGAGAGATGCTTCCCCCAGGGACCTCCTTCCCTGCATCTCAAAGCAAAGTAACGGTAGAGATGTCCTCAAAAGCTTGCTCGGGCTTAGAGACCAACTCTTCATCTCCAGCTCAAAATGTACTGGTTTTACTAAGCCATCCAAGAGGGGAATTTTCCCTGGGGGAACGTAGGACAGAGGCGATCCTAAAGCTGCCTCCCATAGCAAGAGGTCTTTGCATAGGGGCTGCTATACATCTTTGTATCACTGCACTGATGTACGAGCACCGGCCTCGTCCGAATGCAAAGACAGGTCCAAGATGCAAGTACGGAGGAAGATCTTGAAGGAAGAGATAACTGAGGATGTAGATCAGCTGTCCAGGCTGGCTGTGGCTTTGTGGTTCCTACTGAAGAAAGCTGACTCTAACTCAGACGTTAACAGCGGTCCATACGGCAGAGCCGGTTTTCACTGACAGCTTGGCTACTAACCGGTATGTTGTGAGCAGTGTGACATTTCATGCCAACTACAAACTCGCTGAGAGGCTGGGGAAAGACCTGGGCACTGAACCCCCAGTAGCCATGGCTATAGTGGTAGGAGTTGCTAGCTGGCAGCTGGCTCCGGTCTGTCTCCACTGCCCTGGCGGCAAGGTGGCCATGCAGCGAGAAGCGCTCCTGCTCACTGTGCGCCAGTATGTCGATGGTGTCATGTCATCTGTTCCCTGCAGGAGCCTGGGGTTGCAGTGCAGAAGGATGGGATAACCGAGGAATTCATTCTTTCCACTTTTGCAGCCTTTTGACTCATGTTCTGAATTGCATCAAACACCTACCTTTGGCAAAACCACCTAGTATTTAAAACAAAATCCAAACAAAGCTAGGAAACAAAGATAAGTGCAGAGTTAACCCAGGCTAGCTCCCTGCCCTTGTAAAAACTAGGATTTATAAGGGGTTCATAGCGCTTGGCTAAAGGGAAAACTCTATATTCAAGAAGTGATCAAACTTGTAACAGGTAGTTATAAGAACATGGAAACTTTCACAGACGTTAATGTTCTGGGTGACAGCGGACTGAACTGGCAAATACAAATACATTTGGCAAAGTGATGTAAACAGTAGCAGACCACCTTAATCAGATGGATAAAAGGAGGAGGTGCATAAGGACATCCTTACAGATTCTTCACACGTGCAAGAGCTGATCGCCAGTGCAATTGCTGTGTCAGTATCTTTAATGTTTTATCTTTGATGTTGGCTCAGCACACTCTAGGACACACGGTTTCTGCATAGAAGCGGCTCCTTAGGCTGCCTTGGGCTGCCGAGCTGTCTCCAGGTCACACAGAGGAAGGTACATCCACAGAAACGGGAGTGGAAATCAGTGGAAAATCTATAAAGGGATGCTAGCTTATGAAAGATCTGCTAGAAAAAGGGGTTCAAAATGTGCCAGCGAAGGTGAGCATGCTGATTGTGTATTGCATTTGGTAGGAAACTACACAGAAAATTGTCTGTGGACTTAAAGCACAAAGATATAAAGGATTATAAAAGGCACGCCAGGGCTGAGCTGTCTGCTCCATGGAGCCCTCCATGGCAGGGCTCTCCCAGCCACAAGGCACTGCCGAGACTGCAGCGAAGTGCAGCAAGCGGAGTATCAGACACAGGAGACTTCAGTCTGAAGTACAAATCATGGACACGTGAGCTGACGGTGTGAAAGAAAGAACCAGGAAGCTGCTCAGGAGCAGCTTATCCTGGAACAGTTCACCAAACATCTTATCCCTTTTACCAGATATACCACAGGCATTTTCTCTCTCTACACGTAGCGCATGCTTATTTAAAGGGGGAAATATCTGGATGACTGGCCAGTTTTTCAAGAGATGGCAACTAAGTTCAAACAAATTATATATTGAATAAAGATGTAGATTCTACTGAGCTTCTAGCGACTGTGGATTTTGATTTGGTTAAAAAGTACTCAGAACCAGAGTCTGGACATATTTAGCCCTGGAAGGGTTTTTTTCTGTCTGCCACAGTACTTGATTACTGTTTCTGATACTATCATCTGCTTTAATAAGCAAATTCCCTCAAACAGCAGTTGGTGCTAATATATCCCTCTTCTATTCGGTCTCCTTGGCCACATATTGCTTGCTGTGCTAAGTGCTAAATGGCTCTTGGAAAGTGCTAAGAGGGTGTTGTGAAAGGGCTAAGCCGAGTTTCACAAACTGCCTGTACAGAGAAATAGTCCCATTGGTAGGGTGGTGCCAGGAGGCCCAGCAGCAGTCTGGTTGAAGACTCTTGTATTGACAAGGCTGGAGAACGGAACTTCACGGTTGCCTTCTTAAGACAATTTAAATGAGGCATTTTCACCTTGTGGAAGTGAAGTTTTTTTGACCCTAACTGAATCGAAACCATTGGTACTTTGTCAGAAATATTTGACGAGATCAGCATGTTCCTGCTAACCAGGTCAAGTTCATCTGCTCTGCCTGCTCCACCAGAAACCAGCTCAGCCGGCAACCTCGGCACTCGATAATCCTCAGAAGTGAAGAGCGGTTCCTGGAAGACAATGGGAACAAAGCCCCAGGCCCACCAGCCCTGGCGTGAACTTGGCTTCTGAAGCCTCAGCCGAAGTCAGGATGAAACCCAAAGCAGCCATCCTGCAAAGAGGCGCCAAGTGGCCAACGCCAATTCAAATGTTCCTCAAATAATCACCATTGTCTGGGCATGGGCAGAAAGAAAAACATCCAATGTTTTTTATCTTCTCCAACAAGTCGCAGCATGTTGGGGCCACCAACAAGCATTGGCCAGTGCATAAATTTCAACCTGCAAGTAGAGGGGAAGCTTCACCATACGAGAAGCCACTTACTTGCAAGAACGTTTCAAGAAATGAGGGTGGACGGGGTCTTTTAAGCTAAGCAATTTCCTGGGTGAACGAGCTCAGTCTGTGCTCTCGCCTTGTTTATCTGCTTAACTGTTGGAAGATGTGGATCTTATCCTCCGTGCACATGAATTGGGATCACAAGACACCTCTTTGCACCTTTAGTCACTGTCACTTGGGGGATCTCTGCTACACCGGGCTGTAGCATGTGGTTTTGATCCAGTGAGTGCTGGCATGGACTGGCGTCCAGCCCAAGTAAGCAGACACTTTGTGACTAATGGGTAAAGTTATTTGTTTTAACTCTAAACCAACAGGTCTGCAAAGAACCCCCCGTCTTTAGTTAGTGAATATTTTGTTTATTTTATAGGGTGTTTCAGATACTATCAATTTCTGTGTAAAATAGATGTAGTATCACAAACGTTGAGGGCTACCTTGCTAATTGTTTTAATTTTGCAATTAAATTTTTGCAATTAAATTACTGCAGGTTAGATGCTAGCTAATACATTTAAACCAGCCCAATGAATTGTTTTTTTTATACTAACAACACATTTTGAAAGCACATGTTTCCCTTAAGAAAAATAGCATCTGCAACTGTTTTACTGAGCTATTTGGGTTCTGAAATGTGTTTATTACAAAAAATGCCACAGAGTCTGTTATGTCCTATGTAGTATTTGCCATGCAAGCTATTTATAAGGCAAGTTATTTATAAAGAAAGTCATTCATAAGGAAAGTTAGTTGAAGTTATTTATAAGGGAAAGCCAGGCTCATTATCTCATTTTATAGTTGGAGATGTTGTGGCACAGGGACAGGTGAAACAGTTTCCCCAGTGTCACGCAGCAAGTCCGATTGCTCCCAGCTCCCGCTTACCTGCCCATCCAGCCCTCTGTCCGCTGAGCCACGTGCTCCTCCGTGGTGTTATTTGCTCTCCCCTCCACTCCACAGCAAACAGGATAGTTCAGTTCTGTTGCATCCTTCCAGCTACAGGTCTACTGCAGAGGATACAGCTTCCTAACTTCCCAACTTTTACTAGAACCCTAGGTTTCTTGATTGATTTTCAAGACCAATATACACCTGCTAATCCCATTTCATCCAAAAGAAAGGCGACATTAGTCACTAAATTTGGCCGGTGGAGGTTAGCAGACCCATGTTTGCCACTCGCCATTGGCTGTGCTTTCTTTCTCCTGGTTGAGAAAC
This sequence comes from Aptenodytes forsteri, assembly GCF_000699145.1. NCBI lineage: Eukaryota > Metazoa > Chordata > Aves > Sphenisciformes > Spheniscidae > Aptenodytes > Aptenodytes forsteri. Next base: position 4,538,712 of record NW_008795128.1, read on the forward strand.
AGGTGAAAAACTCAGTGGGTTCCAGGATTGTTCTGTGGTTTTGGTTGTTTTGTTTCCTCAATGAAATTCAAAGCTCCAGGATTCAAAGAAACTGCTGCCAGCTCTAGGGAGAATTGAAAATGCAGAGGAAAATATTGCCAATTTTTTCCCCAGTTAAATCACAACAGACACTAGCAGCTACTGAAAGGCAGAACGTCCACATGGATGTAGGCAAGACACAGCTGACAAGCAGAGACTGCCTGCACTGGCAAGGGCTTAGGCACTTTATATTGCCTCCTGGAAGCCTCCTGGGATCTCATCACCAAGGTGTTCAGAAACGGCTCAACAGAAGAGGCCAGGGACATAATTCATGGCCTTTTTCCACCGGCTGCCATAGGGTTTCTCTGCAACTTGATAGGTAGGAGGAAGTTGCTCTGCTTTCACTGTCAAACTGAAAGTTGGCATCTTGGGGGTTTACAGCAAAATAAGTCATCTTGTCTTCATTTCTGAGGTGGCACAGTTCAGCTGTGGCCACCCTGTGCAGATGCCTTGAGCTTGTTTCCATCTGCATCCTACATTCACCGCCCACTGGCAGGCCTGGGCATACCTACAGCATCCCTGGAGGAAGCTGGTCACGACGTGTTGAAGGACACTGAGCATGGCCACCTCGGTAGCTCCACGACTTCATTCCCTCATGCCTAAATGGCAGAGGTTTTCATACCTTCCCAGGGTCTCTGTTTTGAAGCAGAAATATCTTCTTGTCCAGCTCCCAGCGGTCAGTGAGAACATTTCATCTTTACAAGCCAACAGTTACCACATCATTCTCTAGTCTTGCCCTTCTTAAACACACCTTCTTAATCTTTCTTCACGGGACGTGCTTTCAAAGCCTCTTCCCAGGTTTGCTGCTTGGCTGTGAAGCCTTCAGTTTGTGTCCGGCCTTCCCCGTGCCAGGAAGAGCAAACTGGTCACCTGCTGTGTCGTGCACCCAACACCCCGCATTAGCGCTGCCTTTTTTTTGGAACAGCATCATACTGTTGACTCCTCTTCAGTTCATGGCTCACACCCCGAGCTGCCTTTCTGCAGTACTGCCGCCTGGCCACTTATTCCCCATTTTCTCTTTGTGCTTTTGATTTCCTCCTCTTAAGTGTAGCACTTTGCACTTTTCTTTACTGAGTCGTTGATTTTCTCCAATTTAGGAAGATCATTTTGAATTCTCAGTCCATCCGCCAAACTGTTTGCATCCTCTCCCAGCTAGATGATGTCTGCAGATTTTATGAGTACTCTTTATTCCCTCGTCACAGGTTGTTAATGAAAATACTGCATAAAATGGATTCCACACAGATGTTGGAAGGACCCCGTTTGAAAATTCCTCTAAGTCTGACAGAGAACAATGGAAAACTGGGTTTTAAAGCTATTATTTTCACCAGCCATGTGTCTACTTTATGAGGATTTCATCTAAACTATATTTGCTTTGTTTGCTTAGGAGAATGCCATGTGGAATGGTGTCAAAACCTTCTAAGAACCAAGATGTTACTTCCTCCTTACCTGCAAAGAAGGGTGTTACAAAGCCCACACTGACCTAAGCTGAGAAAGGTATTTTTATACAGGCTTGAACTGCTTTATCAGTTTCCAGTCTTCAGTTCAATCGCTGCAATTTTGTGTGTAGCCATAGCCCGAGTAATTGTCTCCAGTATCTCAGTGATTAAAGCTCATTCAGAATTCCAGCAAGCTTCAATAAAACATTTTCCTCCCTCGCTAGGACAATATATACTCAGAGATCAGAGACATTTTTACAATCCCAAATTCAGCAAGGGAGAAGTTGGCACTAATACACACGTAGCAGTGAAAAACTCCTTTGCAAAAACACGACGTAGGTAGATTCTTGAAGATATTTCCTACTTTGTAAAATCTACGTTCAAGGAAGCACACTGATGTGTGCTAGTAATTGTGTATCCCATCAGCCTAATGATTTTAATTTATGGACTGTTCTGCACTACTATGAAATTCCTGATGCAATCAGTATCATTGCAAGAAAGTAAAGCTGTTCTTACAGATGAGTTACAAATCCTCATTAGCCATCAGATATTACATTAGGCAAGCGTTTGCTATATCCTCAATATATTATACCCTTTTTAGTGCTGTTTATTGGTCACCTCTATACTTAATAGCCTCCATCACCCCAGTATCTAAGCAACTTGATCCTGCATAACCTTGTGTTAAATAGCGGCCCATCTCTAAAAGTCGCTTTTCTTTTTAGGGAAACTAGTACTTCATCCGAAGGAATGAATGGTTATGATTCTATAACATTGGAAGTGACTAATCCAGTGTTGTAAATGGGATAAAGGGAAATGGAATGTATTTTGAGAACAAACAGTAATCATTGACACAGTAATTTGCATCCCTAGATGTTATAATAATGACTTCCCCTTGTTTGCATAAGGAAGAGTAGGCAGAGAAATCCAGTGATTTGGCTAGCACACCACCAGCAAGCCACTGAAAAAGAGAAGATCTGAACATAGATCGCTTTTCTTGCAGCTTGTTTTCCTGTAATCTGCCACATGTTTGAAATACAGCATTACAAATGGTGTGATCCCTTCCAGTACTAAAAACTCTTTAAGGGTTTCACTAGTTCATGCCAGAAATAGCCAACAAGAGTTGGTCAAGGCTTGTGGCGGATTTGAGAGAGATGGGACGCAGTGCATTGCCTTCAGAGGAGCTGGTTTGGATGGGTGACTTGGGATTCCTGACAATTTACATACATTAAGTGCCAACAGCCTCAATCCGTGCTGTCTTGCTGATGGAGCGAACATATTTTTGCTGCCTGAGGAAACTTTCTGCCCTTCAGAAAGTGATTGCAAGGACCAAAGTATATTCAGTGACCCTTCTGCTTCACGGCCAACTTACGTGGATTTAAACGGGGAGTACTTGCTAAGAGCGGATCCTAAAGGTGTATTTGTACAGTAAGCAGCTCTGCACAAACATTTCTAGACAGGCAGTCCCCAGGAAGTCAGAACCACTGCATCAGAGGGATGGAGTGTTTGCAAGCTGAAAAGCAAATATGTTTAATGTCTTAATTTTTTTTAGAAGAAAATTAAGCACCTGGGGTATGATTTGCTTTGTACTAAATAAAGGGAGTGCAAAATACCATCAGTAGGACTGGTGACAGCATTCTAAATTGCCTTTGAATTTCACACTGGCTGCATACCACAGGACTGGGGCAAATAGCAGTTAATACAACCTTTACTTAGCTTCTCCTGACAAATATAAAGGGTGAGGCAGTCTCACATTGACATATGGCCAGATATAGGCAAGACATACCTAGAAAAGGTAATCACTCTTTATTATAATTATTTCTTTTCATGCGGTTATGGGTCCAAAGGGAAGAGCAAAATGGATAGATCTTACAGACTTCACTGTCCAAGAATACGGTAATTTTTAACGAGGGTCAGTCTAGCACTTCTCTCTGGTTCACATACCTAAACAGGGGTCAGACTTTCCTGAATACACGAGGTAAGAGTTATTGGGAGCATGTAGGGTTCAGTTATGGGAAGCAAAGGACAGAGGAGCAGAATATCTAGCTGCTGGACATCTCTTCAGGCCAAAGAGGAGTACCAGAGCTGGTGAGGGCCAGGCTGTCCTGCCAGAGGGGTGATCCTGGCTCATCTGTGGGCAAGCACCTTCATGTATTTCAGGTTTGGTGGAAAAAAACCAAAAAAACCCAACCAGTTATTAACACCCCTGCCTGACACCCACCTGACAGCTTTGCAGGTGTGCTGTACCTTCCTCCCTGCTCTTTGCCTTTGCGTTGCAGCAAAAGTGCTGCCGGCGTTGCAAGGTCTCTTGTGTGCGAATAACCCTACCGTGCTGTGGGCTGATTGGCACCCTTTGGGCACCACTGCAATACAGATGAACAAATATTTGTTTACATTTGAATAGGAGATCGGAAACTCAGTGATTCTGACTCATTGCCACAGCGCCAGATAACTAGGAACACCCTTATCTTTTCTACTGCATTTTCCAGCTGTTTTTTTTTTTTGTCTCTCTCTCCCCCTACCGTGTCCGAGTGTTTTCATGACTCTTAGTTCTTCTCTCTGGTTTTGCCTTCCTGGTCTCATTTCCCTTCCTTTACTTTCTTCCTACACACTTCGCTTCCTCTTCAGCTTTCCCTGTGGCTTGTTCTTCTCAAGTTCTCATTGTAAGTGCTTCTTTTCAGGCTTGTCCCTCTCACAGGCTATCCCAAGGCTGTCTTTCCACAAGGAGAAGGAGATACGAAGACATTTGGGCTGGAGGGGGGCATTGGCAGCAAGGGAAAGCTGGGGGCCAGGGGAGTTGCAAGCGAGCAAGGAAGAGGATGGAGAGAGAGGAAGGCAGGGAGGGACACTCACCGGGATACAGACAGGAACAAAGAGGGGAAAGAAAATTTCAAGGAAGGAGTGGGGGGGAAGATGGGAAGGTAGGGAAGAGTGTACACAACAGTGAGGGGAAGTAGAAGGATATGAGAGTCAATGTGCATTAGGAGGCAAGAGAGAAGGGAGATTTCATGGAGGGGAGTAATTAAAGGTAGAATTACACTTGCAATGAGGAAAGCACTTGGGGCTGAAGGGAAAGAAAGGCGGAAAAGAAGGAATGAAAGAAAAAAAAATTCAAATCCTAGAACGGATAAGGGAGAGTCCATGAGTGGGAAAAAAGGAGCTAGAAAACAGAAGACGACAGTAACCCTAAAACATAGCGTGAAAAAAGGTGAAGATTGTTTGAATCTTGGGGGAAGACAGAAATACAGGAGGAAAGGAGAAGAGCCTTGGAGTGTTTCAGAATTCCTCCCTAAAACAGCTCTGAACTGAATATTTATAAAAAATATCACAACAACAATACGAACACATACTTTCTTAAGCATTGAAACGTTTTCAAGTACACTCAATCACCTTTCCTGGTCCCAGCCCTTACCGCCCTTACTTCACTATAAAATCCTTGACATACTGTAGAGCCCTTCCCTATACAAAGGACATAATGTAAAGCCACACACTTGTTATTGAAACAGCAGTAGGGAGGCAAGAAGATCCCTCCATGTGTAAACCCCATTATCCTCCCCATTACTCAACATAATTTGCCTCAGGCAGCAAGTCAAATCCTCCAAATATTCACTGCAGTGAGAGATAGGGAGTGAGGAACTCACTTATCTTTTCAGGTAGATTTCAGAGTCTGCTTTTCTCTCTTTGTTCTCACTTTCTCCCTGGTTCTGTTGTTTTTCTTTTATCTTTCCCTTTCACGTTTTTCAGCCCAATTTCACTTTCTGCCTACTGTTCTCAAACAACTTACTCAGTTTCAGATTGTATTTTCCTCACCCACCCTATTCTGATGTCCTCTGGGGGTCCTTCTGTTGCCCGTGCCTCCTCTTCATCTCTCTCCCTCTCTTTCTCCAGGTGCCCACCTCTAGAAGCCATCTCCTACCTGCCCCTGCCAAAGCATGTGCCCCGCACATATCACCAAGACTGGGTACTCTCCCTGATGAGCTCATGCAACTTCCCAGGGTACCTTCAGTATTTCATTCCTTCTCATGAAAGGGAAATATCTAAATCATTACACTTCCTCTTTGAACACCAGTAGAAAGGAATATCCCCCTCCACCATGTGTAGGCCCATCACACATCTATTCTCTATTCACTTTCAACACTTGACCTCATGGTGTCTGGTCCCCTCTGCTTCATACTCAAACATCTCTAGTCTCTTTTGACCTTCTGTTCTGATCCAAATATTTGATCTGAATTAGAAAAAAGTGCAGGTTCCTTTTTCTCTTTTTACCCCATTATTGCTGGCAGGCCTTCCCCCACCCTGGGGTGCTCTGCCGTGCTTTTGAACTACAACGAATGGTAAGGCTGGAAGATCAGGAGCCAGGGAGGAATGACAGTGCCCCACCAGGACACTTTCTGAGCCTCACCCTAGCTTGCAATGCAAGCCCTGACCTTGCTCTGCAGCACGGGGACTAACACACAGCAACCACCTTCTTGGCTTTGACCGTGATGGTGCTTGCCATACCCAAGAGTGCTGCTCAGCCCTGTGTTTCCCACCCCTCAGCCAAGCCCCAGTGCTAGGCCTGGGTGTAGATATGGGAAGCCCATATAAATTTGGACTTGGATATTTTCCTACACTCCTCCCATCAACTGCATAAAGGTCACCAGAAGTACTGTTTGGACCAGGGGTTTCACAGGGGATGAAGGCACAATGGATCCTCCCAAATTAACAAGCCAGTGACACAGTGGACATGGTGCTCAGCACCATGCGTGCCTTCCAGCTGAGTTGCCTGGTACCTTCCCAAATCCAGACACCCAGAGATCTCCAAGCTCTGCTCTTCTGACACCCACCATATTCAGGTATCCTGGCAGCACCATGGAGGTGCCCTTGGGCAACCTCTCCTCCACAAGCTGAGGTTCTCTGAGTCCCCTCTATACCACACAGTCCTGCACTCCAAAAACTGGTGTGCCTTGAGCTAACTTCTCATCCGGATGGTTGTACCCTGACCCTCAATACCGGCACATTGAGGCCAATGGACTGAGGTCTGGAGACCTCCCCAAATGTTTGGTGCCCCCTGCATGCCCCTCACAGAAACAATGCACTGCAGCGAATCTGAGGTGTCCTGTCAACGCCAAACTGAGATGTCCCACATCACCCCAAATGGAGGCTTAAGGGATACTTCTGAATTGTGGCAGTCTGGGGTCTCTTTCTTGAGGCATCATCCATATCCTTGGGACTGAGGAACCTCAGGCGGTCCCAAAGAAAACATCTCAGTCCCCTTGTAATTGAGGTGACCAGTCCTCACCTTAAAATGCTGAGGAACCTCAGCCTCCAAATTACTCTCTTCTGGGCCCCACCACTTGGCAGCACCGTGGACCACTCCAGATGCAGGTATACCCCCCAGGCACCACCCAGGCCCCCACGGACGAAGGTGTCACAGGGGCTTTCCTCACCCCACACCACTTGGAGTCTCCCTCAAAGTGACACATCCTGAGGTGCCCCCAGCTGAAGTCAACAGAAAGGATCTTCCTGCATGCACTAAGCTGTGGCAACGTGGAAAGAAGCAGCCAGCAGTTGCAGAGGACTCTTTTTTACTGTATTCAGTTTCTTCTTCCAGGTGAAGATAAGGACCATATCTGAATAATCCTAATGCTGCACGCTCTGTTCTGGCACAGGCATATCCCCTCTGCAGATGTTAAGCCCAGGGTTAGGGGTGGCAGTAGCAGTAAGAGAGGTAATGGCAAAGGGCACATTTTCTCACTGCATGCAGTATCAGACTGAGATAAGGGCTGGAGTTTGTTAATGCCAATGCTGTACATTATATTTTCGGAGGTGGAAATAGCCAGTCTTTTCCTTAGCTGTTTGCAGAGTGCCCCAAAAACATGGTTCTTACCTGAATCGGGTGTTGGTGCTGCTGTACCATGAGAAATATTGTACACCTGGGACAATCCTACCTTGCAGTGGAGAGTCCCCCTGCTTCCCAGCACAAGCTCCTGAGCCTGTGTCATTTCAAAGCGCTTCCAGGGGGCAGCTGTATCTTGAGCCAGAGGACGCAAAATGACACTATTGTTTATCTATCTAATCACACCATTTTGTCCTCAATACTGAAACAAAGAAGGAGCCTCTAAACTTTTCAGATGTGTAGCAGAGAAGCAGGACGGACTGGCCTCAGAGGCAGATTCCCCAACAAGCAGTTCACACCAGCAACCAAAGGGAGAGACGCAACGAACTACGAAGCCAAAAATCAGCAAAAAAAATCTCTGCTGCTTCTGCAGCTTCCTGATGGCGAAAAGGAGCCATCTCGATGCCAGAAGGAGATAATCCGCTGACAGCCAGTTATGCTAGTAAAGATAAATAAACACAAGCTATTCGATCCCCTCTAAGGACTCTATGGTAGAAGGGGCGTAACTTCCTATCCCTTAGCTCTCTACAAATAGCAGCGAAATATTTGTTTCTGGGGAATAATTAATTTCTTTCAGGTCTGGGTGAAAGTAGAATTGCTGAGGGGCGTGGTGGGCTGGAAATGGTGTTTTAGCACCTTTACGTATTTGGATATTTTCCTTAAATTTCTCTCTGAATCTGTAGAGAAGGCATTTCTTCTCCATGAGGGCAGGCAGAATTTGAGGTCTCTCATTTTATCCATCAAGGTTAATATTCCTCATACAGTCTTCTCATCTCTGCCAGAAGGGATTCTCTAAAGAATTTTAAACTTTTGAATGAATTCCCCAGAAATATCCGTTGATATAATTACTCCCTGGCCCTGTAAGTTCAGTTTTGTTTGTACTGAAGCCCTAGAAAGCAGCAAGCATCCCATGCAAGTGAGGAAAGACATGGTTCATGTGAAACTAGGGAGTTAAAAATATATTTTGCCAAGTCTCAATATTATATTTAGTAGTGCTGTAGTTGCCATTCTCTAAGAATAAAGAAGGGCAAGTCTTGAAGGTAATATATATATATATTAGGAGATCAACCAGTATCACTGGAAAACACAAACAAGCTTTTAGGCACACAAGCCTTTCTTTAGGTCCAAACTGGAAGCAGCACATTTCATATAGATATTTGTAAATATAACTTCATTGCTGTTATAACATGCATTGCTTCCTTTCTGAAGTGCTGTTGCACTCCACCTCCTTGACCTCAGATGTCCCCTCAGGAACAAGGGATCTGCTGCTCCTCTAAGTTCACATGGTGCAGGGAGAAGGGTTTGGGTAGAGGGGTGACATTTCAGTCCCTGCCAGTAACATCTGAGGTGGAAACGAACCAGCCCCCGCAGCTCCCAGTGGCCATCCCTTTTCTCTTGTGCGCCTCAACAGAAATAGTAGTACTTCATACACATTTGCCAAGCGGTTTACAAACAGATGTCCTCATGCCTGGAAATAAAACCTCAAGACTACAATGCTTTCTGAACTCTTCCTGCTCCTCTTCCTCTTCCTCCTCCTCCTCCTCTGTGTAGCAGTGGCCCCTAGTGGAAGCTGCTGGGTGGGTTGTCCCCGGTCTCCACCTCTCCAGGGAAGAGGCTGGCTGGGATGGGTGCGTGCCAGTGGGCAGCTGCAAACCCACCGCAGGGGCCCTGCAGAGCCACGCCGGGCACCACCGGGCACCACCAGGCAGTCCCCCGGCCAGCTCCTGCCCAGCGCCGGCTGCCTGTGAACACTATTTCAAGCAGCAGAGAGTCATGATGCTGTTTTGGTTTGTAGGGACGTGTAGCACAGTTCCTCCATGGCCTTCAGACAGCCCCCTTACGTGATTCCCGTTTGAACAATCTGTTTTTATTAAAAGATAAACTGCCTCCCATTCCAATAAATGTGATATGAATGACAATGTAAGGGCTGTTTTCATTCTCAGAAGAAAAAAACCCCAATCCACAGTACAAGAAGTTTCACTCTATTCAAGTAAAGAGCAAAGTCTATATACCATCGGCACACATGAATAGAGAAGAAGCCTCTTGCACTGATTATTTTTCTCCTCCACCAAAATATTACTACTTCCTTTATTCCTGAACTCATAAAAGTAACAATACTGAAGGAGACCAAAGATGCATCATCTAGCCCAGCCTTTCTCTGATAATGTCCCAACTCGGGTACTTAAGGAGGACTGTAAGAAATGGGATGCATCCAGAAGGATCTTCCTCCCGGAAGCCTCTGGCAATCAGTGGTAAAAGGGCTGAGTCAGATGTGGCATCCTTCAGTAGATTTGTTTCACGCCTTTCTGAACATATTTATGCTTTCAGGCTCCATGAAATCTTGCAGCAATGAGTTCCAAATGTAATTATGCATTGAGTGAAAAAGTATTGCTTTTTGTTTGTTTTAAACATTGTCTAATCATTTCACTCAGTGCCACTTACTCTTGCATCTTTTGGAACGGTGAACAATCACTCCCTATTCTCCTTCTCCATGCCGCTCTCCATCTAGCAGGCTTCTTATGTTCCCCCTCAGTTTTCTCTTATTTCAGCTGAAAAGTCCTAGTCCCCGTGTTTTTTTTCTCAAGGTGGAAGTTATTCCTATCCCTTCTGTTGCCTTTCTAATTCTAGCCTACCTTTTTTGAAACAACACCCTTCAGCTTGCTCTGAGGGGGTGGGCACACAATGGCTTCATAAATAGGCAAAATACAAGTTTCCATTGAATTTTATAGACTTCGGATAACTTCCAACTCCTTGCTTAACTACCTGGCTGATGGCAAGCAAGTCGATGCTTTCAGGAGCCCCACTGATATTACCAGTGAGACTAAGGTGAACAGGAACTTTGCAATGTTTTCAAACGATCATAGGTTTTATTCAAATTCACTATGGTGTTTCCAAGTCCACTGCGAGAGAAACTAATCAAATTATGTCATGTTTCCACTTGATTGCCTAATAGAGTTTTGAAAGAAACAGCCTTTTCATTCTGTCCCTCCTAGTGAGAGAAAAATATGTTTATGCTTACGTGTACTATTCATATAGGGAAGCGATGCCAATGAGATTTGTGAATATATTGACATTATCTAACTGTCTTTTAGCTGAAAAGCATAATGTTGGTGTATCTCACTGTTATTAATCAATTTTGAACACAAAGAATGCACAAACAGGCTTAATTGCTGAATTCCCTAACTCTTGAGTGATATATTTTGCAACTTGCCTATCACTCAGACAACAGAAGACTTGAGTGGAAGATATTAAAATCAATTATAAACAAAATATCTGTGTAGACCTCTCTCTACCTACATGTGTCTCTGAATTTATGATGCGGTAGCTGTATTGTAAGACATGACTAAGTAAAAAAGGCATCGTCTTGCTGTGCAGATGCCTTCCATGTCCGTCAGGTTTATTGATTCTTTTTGGATCTTTACTTTGCCCCTTCCCACTCGGTTCAAAACGCAGCCGCCTTCAACTCTGGATTATCCGAGAAAGCGGCAAGACAAGATAACGCAGCCAAAGCAGAAACCCAGAGATAGCCAGACCTGCCCGGGAAGCTCGGAGAAGAGGGTGTCACGCCATCGAGAAGGATTGGTGACTTCGGGGGCTGCGAAGGGCAGGGGACCACAGCTCCTCAGAAGATGCAATGCCGTGTGGCACGGTGCTGCATGAGCACAGCAGCGCTCCCACGAGCCCACACTAGTTCAGCATCGGTCACTTCAGGAGTATCTGCACCCACAATACACTTAATCCCAGATAATCTAGAGTTGACTAACACTATTTATTGTTAGGCCATGAAAACCCACTTTGAATCCCTGCACTGGCACTGACCCCTCTGTCCACTGAGTCGTCGTTAACTCTCTTATTCTCACATGCAAAGCCAGGCACAGCTCCGCTCCTGGAGTCCCCTTCCCCTTCCCTCCTTAATAACAGCTGTTTCACAGCTCCTCTTCCCTCTCCTGTCCCTGTGCCTATGCTGGGCTACTTTTCAGCACAGTGAAGTCAGGACAACACATGATAAATACACGGGATTCCAGTAGTTTAATACTTCCCAAAGCTTGCTACTTCTGCACTGCTCTCAAACACTGATATTCTTCTTGCCACATCATTCTATAGGAGAAGACGCGGCTCAGCTGGTAGTCCCAAACTGGCAGCTCAAATATAAGCCTAGTTAAAGAGAACTGAATTGCTTTTTAGGTGCTCCATCCACTCAAACCCCAGGCTCTTTATGTATCTAGTAATGATATGGAAGGATTTAGGAGCCAAATTTATGCAAATATTTTTGAAAACCACAATCAGCATTTAAATTTGAAGTACTTAACATTCTGAAATTATCATCATCACCTAGTTTTCCTAAGGCACCTTGGTTCCCCGCCTCTCCCCTGTAGTGACCTTTTAAATTGTATGTTCCTCAGGGCAGGCTCTGCTTTATCACGTCTCTCCTGCAAGGTGCCAAAATGACCATTAACACCTAAAAGAACTAAAAAGACACGACGTCCTGTCTACTGGTGTTGTACCGTTTATAGGAACGGACATTTTTTTGTGTATGCTCTTTGCCACAATGTCTGATTTGTGTGCATGTGGCAGGTCTACCTGTTGAGATGTCTATACGCCTGTGTTACAACCTGGTAGCTGCTGTCATGGTCTACGGCTTGTGCCTTTTGGTTTACCACTCTGCACTTTACCTCTGCTTATCAGGTTAACGACACACTGAAATGCTCCCTTACAAAAGTTGCCATTTCCTTTCAGTGAGTCCTTGAAAACTTACTCAGCAGTTTCATTTCCATCAACAGCTTTCCAATTCTACTAAACTTTCTCCGCTCCAAGCTCCTCAAAAATAAAAGTGAGAGAATTCTGCTGAAGGCATTTGGAAAAGCGTATTTTGATGGAGACCAGATATCCCTAATCACTAGTGGTCCAACAATCTCCAGCTGAAAAATTTAGCAGGGTCACCGACGTTACAACATATCAGCCTGAATTAGGGGGCATTACATTGTTTAACAAAAAGGGCGATGAGCCAAAAAGAGCTTCTTTTACCTGATAATGGAGCTGCAATTGCTACTAGGATACTTCATACTGCTGGCTTAAAAATGAGTAACTGTTCCCTGGACCGTTCGCATCTTGGCACACAATTTCTAGCTCATTGTGATTCTAAAGAATGTACGGGATCTGTAAGCGTGCTTAGTCAGCCTGGCCAGCCACCTGAGAGCCATGAGCAACGTCCCCTTTATGACTGCTCACATCTACTTAAAGAGAAAGATAAAAAAAGGGCAAGGAAACCCATTCCTCTTGATTCCCAGAGACAGTATCTCTGCTCAGATCTTCCTTCAGTCTGGAAGCGGCCAGACCACCAGACTCTCCGAAAGCAGATGCACCTCCAGAAGCAGTGAGCAATGGCTTGTGAAGGGTAAGATACACTCTGGCCTCCCCAAATTGCAGATCTGATACAGAATTACTGGTTGAAATAGCCAGCATTTTGCTGGAGGTCAGATTAGATAAGGAGCCACCAACTTTCCTGACTTTGCATACCGAAGCCTTAACATAACTGAAACGCTAAGAGGGGAGCCAAGGAAGAAGAGCTCTGGGAGCTGCCGGCAGGTACGAGACGATGGTGGGTCCTCACAAGTGCCCCCTGCTCTCTGGTGCAACAGGCCAGGCTACCCCCTCTGTGCTACAGTCCTCTACTTTCTGTACAAAATAACCGGCATCTCCGATAAGCAAACCAGTAAGTAATCAGGGGAGGAGAAAGCGAGATGGGGTCATCCTTTCAAGGCTAACCTCGGAAGAGCTTGCAACCCCAGTGAAATCCCACTATAGATGCAATGCCACACTGCGCTGACAGGCCTTCCCTGGCTCCGCTGCTGGGGGCGGCCTGGAGAACGTGAATTTTGCAAAAGGAACAGGGCAGCCCGAAGGCTGAATTACCTTTCCTGGAATACAGATCCCAGGCAACGCACTCCTATGTGCGTTTTTAGCTCACCCAGTCAAGTGCTGCCTCCCAGGCAGAGCATCAGAAGAGCGAGATTTGCAGCTGCACCGCTCCCGGCTGGACCGACCGACAGCTGCCAAGTGAGCGAGTCCTTTCGGATGGGCCAGGGTAAACAGGGGTCTGCTTCATTGGCTGCTGTAAGCAATAGCTCCTATGTAAGGCAATAATCCGTGGTCAAAGTTGGAGGTTGTTATGTTAAGCAACGCAGTTTGTACTTAGGCTGATGTCCTTAATGGCGAGTGTCTCGCGTGCGTCATGTTTTCAGTCTCTGGTTTAGACCACTGGTCTAAACCGTCTGCTTAATTTTCCTTATCGTCTGGAAGTGAGCGATGCCCTATCCTCCCCTGACCCTGGGAGAGAGGAAGGTATTTGCTTGTAGAAGGAGCTCTCTGCCTGGATCCTGCTGGAGAGATAACCCCGTGTTCAAACACCAATGAGAAAAACGGGCAGGTTCCTGACCGTTTTCTTAGGCTGGGGTATGTCTTGCCTGAAACGGTCTTGTGGCTTTCTCTTTTAAGCACGGCTGCACAGGCTATCTCCCCTCTTATTTGCAGCCATCTAGCATCCCTGCCAAAAGCACAGAGAAAAACAGCAATAGGCAAGTAACTAACTTGTAGTTTATTTTTTAAGGTAGTTTTGTTGCTGAAGAGAAGGTGCTATGTGGCTACTCCGCTGTCAACTTAATCTGTGACCTGTAGCTCAGGAGCCTTTGCACTTGCTGCTAATTCCTTTTAACACGAGTTGCTACAAGACTGTTTCTGCATGTTAACTAATGTCTTCTCGGATTTTGCTCTAAGTATTCTCAGCAGACAGCACTGTAAGATGGGCTGGGTATAGCAAAGCTAGCACGTTATGATGTAACGTTATTTTGAACACTTATTACAATGATTGTTAGTAACGACAATTGATTACTCTTGAGATGCCTCTGCATTAATACTTTACACAGACTGCCCTGCTTCCTCTGAAATTCACCCAAACTGGTGAAATAACATTCAATGAGAAACATCATCATTGAGCAGCTGCTTGCAAATTCTCATCGAAAACCTGTTGATTTTTGTGAGTTTTCCGCTAACTTTGGGAAGGCTTCAGATTTGCCTTGTACTGGTAAGTGCTCTTAGGAAACAAACTTGGAAAAGGGGGCTGGGTGAGTATTCAGGGTGATGCGATCAAGTAGAAAGTGGAAAATCTGGACAAACTGAACTACGACTTTTGATGAGCAGCACGAATACCAATGCATTTGGAAGCAGAGGTGCGGAGGGTAACTTCGTGCACAAAGACTCAGAAAGCAAAGGAGGAAATTTTTTTCCTAGGCTTCTAGCAAGGTTTCCTTTCACTGCAAGGAAAGCGTGATAGATATCTCTCTACGAAGCCAGCAAACAAAACCAGCCAGTTTATTCAAGCATTTAGCTGTGCATCTGGTGGTACCATCGCTTCCGATTTCAGACATGAAACAACTTCTAATGCTCCTAGAAGGTGAACGCTACACATACACTTACGAAGGCCCTTTTTGCTGATGTGGAAGTGAAGCTAAGTAGCACGGAGGCTGGGACCACTCCTCTTCATCATCGCAGGTCTGAACAAAGGAGTGGTGTATGTATGTGCGCCGTTTTTAAAGGAAAAACTTTCAGCATGTCTGTGATAATCAGGATCTGTGGCTTAAACTGCTGAGTTCAGGGTATAAAATGGTCCGAGCCACTCTACCTGGCTGTGACCCTAAGATCACTGTGGGTAGCGCGCACTGAATACAACCAGTATTGTGAGATACCCATCACACTCTGAGTCCTAAGACAAACCATGTAAAATTTCTTTGCACATCTACGGCAACAGCTAGTGATTATTTTTTTCTTTGAACTTTGTCCAAAGTTCATCTCTAAAACAAACTTTAGTCAAACTGCGCGTATTGACTCCTCAGCAGAATAAACATGCCGAATCTCTAATAACCAGAAAGATAAAACCCAGTGAAATAAACATGCTTTACTCGGTATTTATTTTTCTGGTGCCTCTATCAAAAACTCTGAAGGACAAAAGCAACTCTGGTCTGATGGTTTTCAGAGTAAGCCGACTCCTCTTCCTGCTTCAAACCCTAACTGAAGGTAAAATTAAAATCCAGGCTGTTGTCTTTGTTGTAACACTC
>NW_008795128.1:4554416-4556732 GCF_000699145.1 Aptenodytes forsteri
CAACCAGTATTGTGAGATACCCATCACACTCTGAGTCCTAAGACAAACCATGTAAAATTTCTTTGCACATCTACGGCAACAGCTAGTGATTATTTTTTTCTTTGAACTTTGTCCAAAGTTCATCTCTAAAACAAACTTTAGTCAAACTGCGCGTATTGACTCCTCAGCAGAATAAACATGCCGAATCTCTAATAACCAGAAAGATAAAACCCAGTGAAATAAACATGCTTTACTCGGTATTTATTTTTCTGGTGCCTCTATCAAAAACTCTGAAGGACAAAAGCAACTCTGGTCTGATGGTTTTCAGAGTAAGCCGACTCCTCTTCCTGCTTCAAACCCTAACTGAAGGTAAAATTAAAATCCAGGCTGTTGTCTGTGTTGTAACACTCGGCCTCCACGACTTGAACTGCCGGTAGTAAAAGTTTACATGGAGGGGAAAAAATCTGAGTATTGGGGCTGGGATTTTCAGAGGGGTTTAAAAACTGGTTACGGACTCGAGACTGGAGGGGTGAGAGGAGGGAGGGGGCTGGACGGTCCCCCAGCCCCAAGAGAAATCTCAGTAAACTAACGTGCAGATCTGACAGTAATCAACCTGATCCCCGTATTACTTGATCTATTGAGCGGCCGTAGAAGTAAAGTAGAAAGACGTATAAAAAGCAAATATATATTAATTAAAAATTGTGTAATATTTTTATTATACTAACCAGAACACTTCTCATCACAGTTGGACATGTTAGAAAACCTACTGTGATGGCTGTTAGATGTTTGGTAGTTCCATGCACGTGACCTTACCTGTTAACCCATGAACGGTGCACCTACCAGTACCTATTTAATGAGCACCCTGGTACTTTCTGAGTGTTTATTTTTTTAGTATTCCATCAACCCTGCTGTTCAGAATCATACCTGGCTTGCCAAAAAAAAAAAAAAAAAAAAGGGAAAAAAAAGGGGGCGTAGGAGAGATTGCCTCAAAAATAAAAAGCCAAACAATGTGGCAGTAAAAAAAAAAAGGCATTTTTGGATGACTCTATCTGCTTCGTACCTTTTCCTTTTTGTGCCTTTAAGGTTTGTGTCTTCAAGTTTGTATCTACAAACCCACAGGCTAGAAACCTAACTAAAAAAACCCCAAACCTGAGTCTCTTGCATAACTGTCTAAGTCCAGGAGCTACAGCTTTAAGAAAGGCACCAAACGTTGTAAAGTTCACAATTAAATCACACACAGCTCGGCAACCAACTGATGGAAAAAGAAGTGGAAAATTAACAGTAATTAAATAAACAATGGCTTGGTAGCCCAATTTTTTGACAGTTGAGAGGGAACCTTGCTGTAAATCGCCGCTCACATTGAGCACACCAGAATCCTCCAGACGATAAAACTCTGCATTACTGACCAATTACGACGAGTCCCCGAGTTACTCATCATGACTGCTTTATGGATTCAGTTTCACAACATAATAATGAGTTCATCGTGGTTTCCTGAAGCATCTGCAGAGATAATGCAAACACTTACTTTTCTTCCCAACTTGCGAACATTTTGAAGAAATAAAGCGATGCAGAAGGCTGTTAAAAAAAGATCGGTTTTGCATTGCATCAAACCCGGCTTTCTGTGAGAGCTCATGCAAATCCCGCAGCGTCCAGGACACGTCCCGCTGCTTTAGCAATGGTGGCTCCAATATAAAGGCGAGGTTTTAAGTATTTCTGAGGCTCTGGAGACTTTCGGAAGCCGGAGACGCGCAGGGGGTGCACGCCATGCCTGCAGCTTAAGCTAGTTTATTGCAGATGAGCAGCGATCCTGCACGGGTTGGCCGCTTGGGTTTGGGCAGCCCCCAGCAGCCCATTGTGCTGTGGCTGGAAACTGGGGGGGACGATGGTCCCCGAGCTGCCTTCTCACGCGGACCCAGAAACGTACGTGGGTCCGCGTACGCGAGGAGCCTTCCCTTCTCTGGCGTTTTGATCCTAACGGCCCCCCGAGTAAAATCCACGTTTATTTGCCTTTCATGTCAACGGGCACCGCAGACACCTTAAAATTCATGATATGTAACTTCACTGCTTTGAACCTGCCTATAAAACTTTCTGACTCGCAGCGATTTTTTTTTTCTTTTGGGAGGGGAATTAAAAGAGGAAGGGGAGGAAAAAAAAAAAAAAAAAAAAGGCAGGGAAAGCTGATGCGCTGCCGTTCCCCGCGGCTCGCACGAAAGCAAATGGCAGCATCACCCGGCACTGGAGTAGTAAGTTAATAAATAAATAAGCAAACCCCACTGCATGAACGGCATTGCGGAAAGCAGCGGCGGAGGCCAGGGGAGGGGGGGGGGGGGGGGGGGG
>NW_008795128.1:4558389-4639122 GCF_000699145.1 Aptenodytes forsteri
TCGTCGCGCCGCCGCGGCCCCCCGGCCTCCCCGTCGGGCGCCGGCAGAAGTTTGCGAGCGGGAGCGGGAGAGGTGGAGGAGGGTGACACTTGGGGTAAAAGGAGGAGGTGACACATTGGGGTTGGGGGGAGGAGCAGGGGAAGGAGATGACACATTGCACTGGGGATGGGGTGGGGGAGGGAGGCTTATCCCCTCCCCTCCGGTTTCCTTCAGGATGATTATTTCCAGGCCCTTTTCTCTCGGTCGGGTCTTTCGCTGCGATGCTGTCGGGGAAGTTTTATTATTATCTGGGAAATGATGCCGCTTTCGGTGATGGATAATTCGTAGTAAAACCGCTGCTGCGGGTTTTTTGTGGCGCTTTTTTTTTTTTTTCCCCTCCCTCCTTTCATTCGTCTTTGTGGCCCGAGCAGCGCCGGGAAAATTCCGTTTCTTCTGCAACTTGTTATTCTGGAGCCGGGCCTGCCCCCCTCGCCCTGGGGCTGCTCTTCCCGCACAGGTACGGAGCTCGGGGCCGGGGCGCCGCCGGGGTTTCCCACTCCTGCTCCGGCACGGCTGCCGGCATTGGGGACGGCCACTTATTTATTTTTATTTTTTCCCTCCCTCCTGCGCCTGTGTAGGTGGAGTGGGGCTCTATGTGGGACTCTGCCATTTGGTGTAGTCCTCTTGTGCATGCTCCTTTCTTCACTTGCCTTTCTGCGTTTTTTTGTTTTTTTTTTTTGTGCTGTTGTGTGTTTTGTTTTTTCTTTTCTTTATTATTCCGAGCTTCACTGTCGGTAGAGCTTTTCCCCCAACCACCTCTGCAGTTTGGTGGGTGCTGACGGGATTGTACGCCGAGGTTTTTAGGTGAATTTGTATTGGATTAATGCATGGAGCTCTTCATTCAACTTCTCAAGTGTCAAAAAATGAGGCTATGAACAGATGTGTTTCAATATGGAGAGATTTCCAAGTTCCTAATTCTTGGGGGTGGAGGAAAGAGTGCCATTGGAGAGTGGCTTTTGTTTTCGATTGGTGAACAAATGTCATCACATTTCAGTCACGTGCTGTAATATTCTTTGTTCAGCTATCAAAGTATGATATCTGCTACACCTGTTCCCACTTTTTAATTGTAAGTAACGGTGATTGCCTGCAAATCTTACAGTTGTGGATAGGAGCACTTGCCTTCTTTCTCCCCCTCCTACCCCCTGGATGTTTGTTTGGGCCCAAGCGCTGAGCTTGACAATGAACTTTTGTTCACTGTGGAGACTGCATGTAAAAAGGTCCCACTGGGGGGTAATAACTTGCGTGTCACGAGAAAGTTGTGTGCTGTGATGTACAGTAGGTAGGTCTGAGCGTGGAAAAATCAGGTGGGGACATGCGCTCAGTCATGGCAGGGCTCTAGTAAGGGGTAGGTAGGCTCCTTTGGGCCAGTGAAGTTTTCTTAACTAGATATGCTGTTGCTTGTTATCAGGTTAAAGGACAGATACTCCCGTACACCCATATCGATAGATAGATACATCTGTTTTGCTTAGCTGTAGATTTTCAGGTATCAGAAATAGAAAGGATTTTGGCTGTCTCTTTACTTCTTTTTTTCCTTCATTGTGCTCACTTCTAACAATGAAGACACCTGCTTAGTTTCAGTTTTGTAAGCCAGCTTCCTCTGGCTTTCCTGTGCTTGCCCGGAGCTAGCTGGTGAGGCTGGATATGCTACATAGCGGGGGAATGTTTAACTTTGATGAAAAGAGGCTTATTTTGGGGCTTAATTTGTGAAGTAAATAGCATGCTTTTCAAAGCGGGGGGGGGAGGGGGGGGGAACCCAACACCAACCCTAGAAATCTAAAATTCATGACTTCTACCTGGTTAACGCGTAACGCTAAAACTTTTATATTAAGCTTGTTAGTGATTGTGTATAATATAACTTCATCGTTTATATTTAAATAGTGACATTAAGTTATTAGTAAGAACAGGATCTTAAAGAAAGAAACAAAAAATGTACATAACTACCCATATTAGTTGGAGAAGTTAATTACCACACTTTAGTAGAAAGATCACAGGCTTTGGGAATTTTATTTATATCTGGGCATGTTTCACGATAGCTGAATGAAACTGTTTCTTTGGGGGCATTTATTATTATTATTTTCTAGAAAGGAATTCTGTAGCTCAGTAAGTGAAACTTTAAAACTGTATTTAAAAAAAAAATAGCTGAAGTGCTTCTCGCATGTTTTTAAACCTTTCAACCTTACTGTGGTAGAGAAATCAGATTACTTTTACGATAGTTACATCAGCTAGAAGTTTGAGCTGATACAGGGGGAGTATGAAGCAACCTCTTTATCCATTGATTTCATGTTGCATAGTAGCATGTATAGAGTATCACTTCAAGGTGTTGAGAGACCGGTTGTCCAGCAGAAGGTAGGTGCTTGCTCACTGAGTACTTACCACTAGCTGGATGTCAACTATGTCATACCCCCAGTTTTTAGCCGTACTGACCTGAGCGACAAGAAACTTGGAGTGGATCCCATTATGGGTTTTAGTGCTTTTTTGGTTAACTAACAAAGCTAACATGGTGTATAATTTAAAATGTCACATTAAGGAATATTTTGTTATTAATAATTATTTTACCATTAGTCACTATAAGATTTCTACCTGAAAGCTTTTAATCTTTGCTCTTCTGTATGTGCATCCTGAACTGGATTTGTTGTGAGGCGAAAGAAGGCAGTTGAAAGTGGTTTTTTCCCTTTAGGGGATGAAAATAGGAAACTTTCCTTCAAAGAACTTAAGGCAAAAGTAAGAAACTGAAACTTATGCGGCTCAGAGAAAAATGCTGTTGTGTTTTCCAGCTTCAACAGTAAGATCTCTGCTTTCAGTTTAGGTTTTGTAAAGATCTCTCTTCACCCTAGGCCATTCAGCTTCAGCTGTGTTTCAAGCATTGGGCCTAAATAGTTCTTACTCCAACTTTACTTCTCTTTTTTAGGGATGAGGTTTTGTGTGTGTCTGTTAAACGTCACTGTAGAAATTATAATTAAAAAAAAAAATATCCTTGGACTGGATCTGTACAAAGGAGACAGTTTTCATGCATTTTTGTGTTTTTTGTTTTTTTCTTTTATGGCGCCTTAGAAAGTTGTGAAATTCTGTGTGCAGTTGGAAAGCTTTAATTGTGAGCCCGGCTATCACTTGGGTTGTTCATGCAGTTTGTTTATAATGGTCATAATTGCATATGAACACATCGTAGCTGTTCATTTCCTTTATACTTATTCTCAAAGCCCTGAAGAACTGTATTCGGTCAAATGAATTGATACTACTGGAATTTGTTTACAACAGAGATTTCTCTTGCATTTCAATACCAGTTTGTAAGAACCTTGATAGACTCTTATTTCGTGTGTTACGGGCATTTTGCGTGGGTACCAGAAACTCAAGATGAACATCATGTGAGAAACACATGTTGGTGACTTAACCTTTTTACTATTGTTTTGGGTTTGTTTGTTGGTTTTGCTTGTTTAAAATCTTCCAGAAAGAACTTCGTAGTGTGATAGGGCTTTGCTTTTCGGAGGACCATCACACGGTGATGTGAGCTGTAAAGCAGACCAGCCTTCAGGAGAGGCTCCTTGTGTAGAAGGGGCAGCGCTAAAAACCTATTATTAAGCTTCTAATAGTATTTCTTTACTGTCCCCTTCGCCCTTTATGCTTACAACTGTGCAGTCACATGCATAGCTGTATGCTAGAAGTGTAAGACTCCACAAAAGGCCTGGCTCCTGTATGTTCGTGAATTGCCCTTGTTCAATTACTCTGTGCCAGAAAGCAGCTCACATCCTGTTTCTGATGTATTTTAACTGCACAAAGGTTATTTAGGAACAAACCATATACTGGAAAGGTGGGGCAGTGTGCAGAAGGGTTTTGAGATGTCTGCCGAATGCAAGGGGCAAGATATTTACTTCTGTACCCTGTAAATAGAGGGTGAACTGAAGGATAGTTTTTATAGGTAACTTGCATTAATATTTCATGTTCAGTACAGCACAAAGCCAGTGTCTGGCTTGTGCTGGTGGTAGAGATATGCATTATGCAGGTAAAAAAGAAGTTTATTTACATTTGAGGGGGAGGAACTTCATATTTTCTTATTTTCCTTTTTTTTTTCTTATTGCAAATACAGTCTCATTTAAAAAAAACCAAACCAACCCCTGTGTTTCTCTTATAAGTTTTAAATAATTTATGGCTCCTGCACCTTACCAAGTTCCTCACTGAATTAAAATTGGTAAAGTATGATTTTAAGTTTGTTTGACTCTGCTTTTGTTATGTCAAAACCTCACAAAAGCAAAGTGGTGAGTGTAGATATAGAATGGCTATAAAATGTACAAAAATCAAAAGAGGTTTTAAAAATGTACTTAGTGCTGAGGAAAGGTGCACTTGTGTGACAATTAGACTTTACAATTAGAATCACCTGTCCTTAAAGTAATTTTTAAAGCTGTAGAAAGTTCTGAAAGGTCCCTTCCTTTGGTCTGAGACGATTGCCATGCCTACTGCCCTAACAAAGCCCCAACTTTACCACAGAATCTTTTGTTTTAATACTTTGATCGTCCCGGGCTTTTAAGGAGAAAATGCGCTCCTTGGTGTAGGCTTCTCTGCAGCATTTATTTTCTGTTTTACTGTTTACATCATTTTAATATCTCTGCTGGAATTATCTAGTAGCCTGTGCCTTAAAAGCTCTTTGCCTAGATAATTTGACCTATTATTCGTTCCCTCTTACCTGAGATTTCTTGTTCATTGTTATTGCAAACACTCACGCTTTGGTTAGAGATTGTATGCTCAAGGCATGCTTTAAAAAAGGCACACCAGAACTGTCCCCCCCTCAAATACTACTACCCCCCCCCCCCCTAGCCTGATGTTTGTTGTTACTGGTGGGAATGCATTTATAGATAGTACATAAGGAGTGAGGCTCTGCTTAACACGAGCTCTGTTGTAGGCCATGTTCACACAGCTTCTATGCTTTTTTAATGTCAGATTTCTTAAAATGTGTGTTTTCCAGATTCTGCCTTTCCACCTGACAGTACTGTGCTTGTAGGACAAAAGGGAATGTTACCAAGTTCACTTACTACAGAAATTGTGTTGCGTGCCTCTTAAGTGAGGGACTCTACCATTGCATGTGTAACTAGAAATATGTTTTGAAAATGTAGCCGGTGCGTTTCTTGATTGGGAGTACGGATACATGAATGGTTAAAACAAACAAGGGCAGATTTGAGCCTGTGACTCTAAGATGGCCTGTGCTTGGTCTCGGTCTCCAGGCCTGTGAGAGAACTCTAGCAGAGCAGCTGAGCTTACAGTCGGTTCATTTTCGTTGTTTCTGCCTGCGAAATACAAGCTGTCAGTGTGAAAGGGAGAAGGAACATTGATTCCTTCCCTTGTTCCCCTCCAACCTTGCAGATCCAAGCATCGTTAACTATGTGGATCCCAAAGGCAGCGTAGTTGCAAATAGTTAATTGAAGAGATCAAGTGGTATCCTATTAAAGCTTTAAATTGTTTTAACAAAACTTCTGAGTAATCGCAATAATTATTTTCTGATAAGCTGGCTGATAGTAACTATGGCAACAGCTGTCTTTGGCCTATGGACAGTATTGCTGTATTGACAAAACCTTTAGATGCTCCTGAGGCCTCTTGCCTCTCTAGGGAAGTGCATTAGGATGTCTTTCAGGTGACTGAAGTGTCACCGTTTGTCTTTCTGTTGCAACAGGACATTGTCTTTCTCTTGGGTCATAGTCTTGGTCCTCTTTCTCTTGCATGTTTTTGTGGGTGCTGCCTGCTAGCCTGGAAAAGCTGCAAAGACTGTCTTGTTCTACAAAGACTAGCGAAACATACAAGTACTTAGATGGAATTATGTATGCATATTATTGTTTTTTAATAATAATAATCCAGAGCTTGGGGAAAAGGGAGGGAAAAGAAAGGAGGACTTATTCATTTTGATCCCTGGTTGTTTCCTTCCTCGATTAAAACCTTCTTAGAACAGACTGGTAGGGGGAGCTGCCCTTCCCTTTACTGAGCTGAAGTACAGCGTATTCTTCTCTGAGGCCTACGCTGAGATAGAGCTATTTAATTTTCAGCTAAGCTCTGCTTATTTTTGGAAGAGAGGCAAGCTCCTGCTTCAGTACGTTGTAGAAATGGAGGAAGAGAGTAATTTGTTTCCAGATTACTAAATTCTGGACATGGAGAATATGCCCCTCACCAAACATACTTTTCCTATTGATATTCAGAAGAACACTCTTTAATGTTAATAAATGTAGCAGTCTTGGGGAAAAAAAAAAATCTTACTGCACTTTAGGATAAAGATGTTAAAAAGCTATGGCCCATTCTGCATGTTTGAAAGTAGCTAAACTGCTGATTATTCTTCGGGAATTATTGGTTAGCTGATGTGTATTTTTACTGAAATCTTTGTCCTCTTAACTTTGATGTATGAGAACTGGATATCGATCCAGCTTTCCTGATGATTACTAGCAGCAGTCTCCCTGTACAGTATGTGTATGTTGTTTGCTGGCCCGTGGAAGTGTGCAATATGGCCTACATCTGGTCTCATCTTCAGTAAGAATGTGGCTTGTGGAAACTACAGGCCCCAGTATGCAGTGCTGTGTTTTTAGCTGAATAGCTTGCCTGGACTGTGATATACTAATACATCCTGGGACCTGTGGTTTTCATGAGCAGAAGTTGGACATTTGGGGTGACAAGTGAAAGATGCTGTAGTGTTCTAGAAACAGTCATCGATACCTTATGCAGTTCTTAGTTGGTCAGCTTAAAGCTGTGCTGCTCTTACTGTGCAGCAGCATGTATTTTTATTTACAAGTCGAAGACAGTTTATAGTTGGGTAGTATGTTTAGGGAAAAGCAGTCGATGAGAGAAGTCTTCCAACTGCCTATGTGTTTTTGTACAAAGAATATATTAATAATTGCACTAACACCTTGCTTCATCTGTGATTTCCAGAATATCAAACAGGATACTTGCAACTTTTAATCTTTCGAGGCAGCGTTATGGATGGAGACATTTGGCAGAAGGAGGCTTCCGTTACTGGCAAGATGGCTGCCATGTTCTCCTTTCAAACTGCCACCCAACTGTCACAGTGGGTTTCTGTCAAAGTGAAGGGGGATTTGAACAGCTCTTTACCTGCCGAGATCTCACTTCTCTGCTCTGTTTCTTGAGGTTGAGTGATGACGTAGCCGCCTTATGCAGCAGAGCAGGGTAGCCGGTTTGTGTTCCTGCTGTGGGGGTTAGTGATGTCATTGCTGGTTACCAAGGAGACACAGGGTCTCAAACTCAGGTATTGGCAGGTGTGACCAGAAGCAGAGCGCATCTGGCAGTTTTTGTCTGGTGTGTTTGAGCCCTGACCACTACGCTTGAACTCGCGTCGAAGAAGGTGAAGTGTTTCTGGGGTAGGGGTAGAGGAATAGTAGCTTTCAGAATGCTTATTTTTTTTATATCTGTAAGAATTGTGTATTTTCATGCCAGATGTTAACTAATAATGTTCAGTGGGATTTGCTAAGTTAACATGGACGTTAATTTGATTTCAATTGTTAGACCAGTAGTAAGTTTAGTATTTGCTGTGGTCTCGTGTGCCAGGTTTTGGATACTGCAGTTGTCTTAATTTTTAAGTGAGCAAACACTTAACTTTAACTGATCCGAGTCAATTTCTTTGTTGTTCAGTTTGTGTGAGATAATGAAAAAAGGTTTATTTTTAAGTGCCAAACAATATGAAATAAACCTCTTTGATGTTTTTGGAGAAATTAATTAGAGCTCCAGTCTTGCAAAAAGTCATGTGTATTTTACTTTAAGGCCCGCAGAAGTCACAGATGATATCTGAATGCTTAAAATCGGAACCTATATAAGTAGTAGTAGGATCAAAACCTCCAATCTTGTAATGTTGGAAAGTAGCTTCTTTGTATTCACCATAACTAGCTTATATCTAGGTCTGTGTGGCAATATTGTCCTTTTAGTAAGTGTCTGGAAATTCCACTTAATATAAATTTAGAGTTCATATTTGCTTCATAGTTGTGCAAAAAAAACCCCAAAAACCAACAAAAAGTTGCTCTCTCCTTCACCTGTATAGATTATAAATATGGCAGGTATTTAGGTTTCTTTGTATTCACCATAACTAGCTTATATCTAGGTCTGTGTGGCAATATTGTCCTTTTAGTAAGTGTCTGGAAATTCCACTTAATATAAATTTAGAGTTCATATTTGCTTCATAGTTGTGCAAAAAAAACCCCAAAAACCAACAAAAAGTTGCTCTCTCCTTCACCTGTATAGATTATAAATATGGCAGGTATTTAGGTGGTAATAGCTTCTTTGAGGCAGGGAATGTATTTTTGTCAGCACTGATGCATTGTACACACTGTACATTGCTGACACTTCTGTTTAAAACTGATACGAAAAAGTAAATCTATACAGAGATTCCTCTAAAACCTTACATATGCTGTAATAGAGTTTGTAAACAGTTAGTAATATAGTTTTCTTTAAGTGTTCCCAGCCCCTTCACAGCCTATGTGGAGCAAATTGCTGACAGGACACATGGTTAGCTGAAATAGTTACTATTAGTATATTGACATGATTAGAAAGGCTGTCATTGTTGCCATGCAAGGATGAAATTCCCTTTCATTGACTGATTGGGCCTACACAACAGGCAGGAGAAGAAACCAAGATAAATCTATATGTAGTGGAATGATGATGTATCTTGTCCTTCAAGGACGTTTTACCCTCTGTAGAGAGCCTGCGACAGTGCCCTCTGTAACACTGCTGTATCAGGGTATTCTAGATAAGGAACGTGGGTAGTAGGGATGTACAAAAGGGTTTGATGCATAGTTGTAAAGAAAAACTCTTCTATAAGTACTTCTTATCTCATAAGAGCAAATGTGGCCTGGTCTGGGAGGAAATCCTGTACCTGCTCAAGTCAATGGGAAGCTTCCCAGTTGAATCGAGAATACCAGGATTTCATTCTTTTCCCCCAAAAAGGTAGTTTTTAAGTGGATTTTGCAGGGCTGAAGCACTTGACAAAATTTGAAGAATCTGGTGTCTGTTTAAGATGCTGCTGCTGGCCCTTAGGGGATCTCGCACTAGGTACTTTGTCTCCCAGTGTCTTTGCTGTTCTTTTAAAAAGTGGATAATATTGAGCTCCTGTAACGCTTTGTAAGGACTTGGAATCTATTTATTCAGGGCTTTTGCTTAATTTGCTAACACGACAAAATTTTACATGAAAGCCAGAAATTAGTCCTTGATGTATCCAAGGAATACTTTTTGTCTCCGTCTCTTCCTTCTTGCCAGTGTGACAAAACTGCCCCGATTGAGATGTTCAGTCCGAAATTTGAATAACCTGACTTGTGATGGATTAAAAAACAAAACAAACAAACAAAGCCCCAACAAAAAAAACAGCCCCATCCCCCCAACTAACAAACCTTTTTTATAACTTTATAAAAGGACTACAATGGCCTATATTACTAATAACGAAGCTTTTTGCTAATTTGTATCTAGCTGGAGCTCCAGACACCTTACTGTTTCACTGCTGCTTAGCTTGCAGTAATTGTCTCTGATAAGCATCTTTATCATGTAAATCTATTGTTGTGTGTAGTATGAATTTGCTGTATTAAGGATGCTCTTGTCAGTGACCCCAAATGGAAAGGATGTGGCTACCTGAGCTTCCCCTGTTACCCTTTCAGAGAGTACATTCTGGTCAGGAATAAATTGGGAAGCACTAGCAACGTTTGCGCTGTTTCTGAACACCAGGTACCTGTCCTTGAGTCAACTGCAATTCTTCTCCCAAGGAGGAATCCCACCATACCCCTTATTTTGCCTTTTCAGAGAATCCTGCTGAAATCAGTGGATTTGTCACCATGAAACTTGTTTCAGAATTAGAGACTTAGTTTCCATTTCCCACCTGCATTTTGGCATATTTCACCAGCTCTACTTTTCCTTTGAATTTCCTGCTCTGAATTAAACATGGAAATCTCCCCCCTTCACATAATTCTCATCCCTGTATGGCAATTTCTTCTTGGCTTAAAACTCAGTGTCTTCTCCCACCTTACTTCTTGCAAGAATTATATTTGGATGCCTGGCTGTTGATGTAGAACTCTAATAGATTGTGCAGTATTTAGTTTAATCAAACAGTTTTTCTTGTGATGATGAGCTGCAGTTCTTGCAGCCAGTCAAAACCTGATGTTGTTGGCCTGTTAAATGCATGCTCCAGCTTAGTTCCTCACTGTAGTAACAGTATCTTCTCAGCTGCAGAGTTGATTAGTTCAGCATAGGTCTGTAACTGTGTGAATACCAGTACCTCAAGTTGTTGTTTTGCACTGATGTTGTCATTGCTACAAAATTGCATGGGCGAAAATACTGATCTTAGGTTTGCTCCTTCCTGATGTAAGATAAACATGTATGATTCCTCAAAAGTTGGGACCTTCTTTCTGGTTTCCCTTTTCTAACTTAATCTATCCTTTTTCTGCCCATTTTTTTGTCCAAAAATGATGATTTTTCCTTATGCCAAATATATTGTTAATATAATGGATGATTTCATCATCATATATATAAGCTGTCTTACTCTAAGGTTTTTGAAAACTTAAACTAAGGAAGGAGACAAGTATCTGTTAAATCCCTGTTTGTTGTGTGTAGAAAGTACTGTGTATGAGACATGCCTGTATTTTTCTCTCGGGTATATCAGAAACTCCTGCAGCTTCTTCAGGAACTCTTGCATAATACAGGAAAGGTTGTAAATACTACCTGCATATTTTTTTCCATAATTTTTGTCATTTTCCCACATATGCAGGATATGTTTTAAGCCTTCAGCTATGCAGCCTCCATTGTGTTATGATTAGATTTGTTTTCTCTATATTGCTTTCCATGCTGTGATCTTTGGTAGTCCAGTAGGCAGTAAGACTTGTATGGGCTTCTTGGGGATCAAAAGTTGTATTAGAAGGGAATTAAAATCATGCAATAAACTTTCATGTATGTTTCTGGTCCTCGTATGGCTTTTTTTCCCCTCTACTGTGTAATAACCAGAGTCTAAATTGAGAGTAGCTGGGATTTTTCTCAAAGGGGTTTTAAAAGGAACAAAAAAAGTCACCCTTG
Source organism: Aptenodytes forsteri (assembly GCF_000699145.1). NCBI lineage: Eukaryota > Metazoa > Chordata > Aves > Sphenisciformes > Spheniscidae > Aptenodytes > Aptenodytes forsteri. The sequence goes on from NW_008795128.1 coordinate 4,569,451, forward strand.
AAACAGCAAGGAGAAGAATATGTAAGGACGATGTAATGAAAGGAGTGCATGAGAAATTGTGTGTGTGTAGAGATATGTGTTAAACATCTTTTCTAGCAGAGCAATAGGACCATTAAAAATCTGGGCATTAGTTTTTAGATAACAGAATTTGTTTAAAGAGTGACTTTGCAAAGAAGTTACTGTAATGATGGGCACTACACTGATACCACAGTAGTGCTGTGATTGTAAACATAATTGTGAGCGTTGGTCTTGATACTACTGTGGCATATGCAGTACTAGTTTAGTGCCCCACACTGTTTTGTCTCATCTTAGTGTCTGCTGTTATGGTAAGCCGCCTTGCCGTCTGGTGGCTGTCTTCATCTCCTAGGACAATGTTGGAGTGGGGCTGTGATGTACATGGAATCAGTAGGTCCCAGGAGGGCAGGTGAAGGATGTGGTGATGTTGGTGTGAGGAGATGTGAAAGAGGAGTGTCCCTCAGCAGCACGTTACTGCCTTCTCCTCTGGGTGAAGCCCTTGAGGGATAGGTCCTGGCTCCTTAGGAATAAAAATAATTTGAGGGAGAGGGAAAATTGACTGCCAACAGTAGCTTCCTTCAAACTGCTGATCCTTTTGTTTAGAAAGCGTAATCACACCATGCTCTATGATACCCTTTCACTCTCTATCAGCATTGTGAAAGTTGAAAATGGCAGTCTTTCAGTTGGTTACAGTAGCCCCTAAAAATGGATAAATCTACAGTTTAGTCTTCCTATTTTAAGTAAACAATTGGTTAAAAATCCGTGGCAATCAGTGCGAGTAAAAATGTTTTGGACACTTTGTTTTTCTTGTAGCTGAAGTCTACTTTCATTGTACTGCAGTCTTGCACTCAGCTTTTCTTCCATTAAACACTAACTGTATACTTCTGTGATTCCATGTTAGATTGGCACAGTGATTCAGTGTTATGTTTATGTGATACAGCGTGTAAATCTTTTTACTTATATTGAATAATCATGGTTTTGAGAAGAAAGGAACTTCTATTAAGTGTGTGGTTACTTGAATTCTTCCTTTCAGATTAGTGACTACCATCAGTACTCCCACACTGAGTGTGACTACCCCAGCTACAAATACCATTCTCCAGATGCTACAGTTCCCGTTTGTGTGCTTTTGAGGAGAAGGAAGAAAAAAAAAGGCTTTTGAGGGGTAAGGAGGAAGAACATAATAAAAGGGGAAGGGAAGACAGAATTGGAGGTTGATACCTGTGCCTGTATATTTACAGGGAGCAGCAAGAGTGCCAGCTGACTGGAATGTAGGGGAAGGAAGATCAGAGCACATCAGTGAAATAATTTTGGAGTGCTTCCTGTTGACTTGTTAATACTGCATGGAATTTGGCCCAGGCAATCTGCTGTTGTGAATCAGCATAGTTTATTCACTTGAGTATAGGTGTGCCTGTTATTATTTGAGAATCTGCTTCACTTGAAAGATAACAGGTCAGTCTGGTAAGTAGTATTATTCCCATGTTTCAGATTAGAAACTGAGGCAGAAAGAAATTGATTTATTCTGCATTGCGGTAAATTTATTGGAGACCTTAAGCTAGGAACGGAGGCCCTCACTTGTGTGTTTAATCCAGTAAATTGCTTGCTTCCTTCAAGTCCTGAATGTTGCTACGTTGTAAACAAAAACGAGCCTAAAAATTATTTCTTGATTAAGTATGAGTGGTGTACCAATAAGTAGTGCTTGCCCCAAAGAAGGTGAGATTTTTGTAAAACTGGTTGTACAAAATAAATAGGGTACTTTGTAGTTTTGGATATTTTTTTTATTAGGTTATAGGTTTGAATGGGGATGGGAGACCTTCTGATGTATAGGGGAGATAACAATTAATAAATGTTAATTTGAAATCCAGTGAAATCTGAGTTGCGTAGGTAGGTACTGATGCCAAGAAACAGTCCTGAGCTAAGTTCTGCAGAACAGGTTATCCTGGGTTGAAGGAAAAGTAGAGGTTTGAATGGGGATGGGAGACCTTCTGATGTATAGGGGAGATAACAATTAATAAATGTTAATTTGAAATCCAGTGAAATCTGAGTTGCGTAGGTAGGTACTGATGCCAAGAAACAGTCCTGAGCTAAGTTCTGCAGAACCTGAAAAAATATAGAAGAAAGATGGTGATGGTGGTCGTTGCTGCTGAAATTTTTTTGTCTGCCTTTCTAGCTCCCTTGCATTATACTACAATTAATACAAGAAATTGCATATTACTATGTAGGCATGTTTTTACAGATACTGTTACATGGGCACACATCCTAAATGTATCCAGAGGGTCAGAGTTAAGGTTAGTGCTTACATTTACCAAATTGAAACACCTCCAGAATGTACTTTTGTCTATGACCAGTGTGTGAATGAAGTTCCAGTATCTTTATGATACAGAAACAGTGATATTATACAGTACTTTCTGAGGCTGGCACAATGGAATTAACGTAGCTAGTTGCATGGAATGGTTCAATGCACAGCAAAAGTAACACTGAGTAACTAGTGTCATCAGTGCTGAAGTCTTAACCACTTGTTAAAACTATTCTGTGTACAGCTTATGTGAGCAGAATTCTCCAGTCCTCCCAAGTGAGTACTGTTCAGGGACAGATATCTTGTTCTGTTAATTTGGACAAACCCCTTTTCCAAGTGGAAAATCAGCAGAGTCAGCAATACCCAAATTTCTGCATCTGTCCAAGTTGACTGGGTCCAGCGTTGCTTCCACTAACTCTTTTAGTGCTGCTTAATAAGGACACTATATTCCAATGCCAACATGAAAGGTATGGCTCCCTTTTTGTTACATGCCTTGCTGTCTATTGTAAATAGCTCACTTAAAGGTGTGAGTCTGGTGCTAAGAACTCCATGTGATTGATTCTGTGACTACTCATGGCTTTAGGCTCTTGGGCTCTGGTGGGATATTGAATCATGATCTTTTAAATGTGTGTCTCTTGTTCTGGAGTATCTCCAGTTACAACCCTTAATGGCACTGCTTGTGGTGTCTGCTGGTGTCTTAGAGTATTTGTGAAGCTCAGGAACTTTGGCATATGCCCCTCTAATGTTTCATTAGAGTTGTTCATGTTTTGAGACTCTAGTTCTGCATAAGCCTGGGGTTGACTTTCGGCAGTAAGCTGGTTTAGTATGGTCTCTTTACTGAAGTGCTTTTATGTTGTGACATCTCAACTCTGTAACTGTGGAGACAGCTTCAAGGCCAAATACAAGGCAACTTCAGTAACTACTGCGTCTCATACTCTACAATGTGACTTCTGTGAAGTGGCATTCTGTTTTTGGTGATCTCTTGATTTATAGATGGGTGTAATGAAACTTCCTGGAGTATCTTCTTGTGTTAACAATTTGGTAATTGGCATGCTTCTCCTGTTCACGTGCAGTTAGTCCCGCTTACATCACCACTGCTTAATGAAATGATGTTTCTAAAATAAGTCTCAGGTATATTGCCTTGGCATTAAAGGCCTGAGATCCAAAGAGAGAGCATTGGCTGGCACTGCAGTTTTCAGAGAGAAGACTTTCAATTAATGTTCTCCATGTTGCCAAAGGAAGCAGTTCTGCTTTGTATGCGAGTGTCATGGAAATGTGAAGTAAACCAACATGAGAACTGTATTGCATTAGAAAGGTCAGACTGCATCATCACTAAGACCAGTGGCTTGGAATTGCAGGCAAATGGGCATAAATCTGGAGACATCCATACAGTTGTCCAGTCTTCCTCTGTCACCATGCTGCCTAAAGTGTGAGAAGAGAAGATGATGCCTTAAAATCGTTGCCTGTATTTTGGAATATATCGAAATCAACTGAGTTTTCCTGTGTAATAGTTGAAGAAGTGTCAGCAGATATGGGGGAGAACAGAAACTCGCCTTGAACTTAGGAGAAGAGCAAGAGGGTAAACATTTGGGGTTTTTTTATTGTGAGCAAAAAACGTGAATGAGATTTGAGAGGTTTCTTGGTACTGCTTGGAGCTCTTTTATACCTTGCTTGGTGCTAGAATTTGCTCTCAGTGAGAGATGGGGCACTTCAGAAGAAAACTTTCCAAGTTGTATATCTGGAAGACAAATTATGCATCTGTGATGGGCTTTACTGGTGGGATGGAGAAGAGAGAAATGTTGCCCCGTGGATGATCAGCAGAAGCACTGAAGCATGAATAAACTTGGCACACACACACACACGTTATGATTAAATCTTCTTGCAGTTCTCTCGGGGACACCAACAAATTCAACCTGAAACATTCAGCATATGACAGCATGGAGTTAGAAAACATCTAGTAAATCTGAAGTTCCCAACTACAAATAAGAGTGCCAATTTCTTTGAATTGTTAGTTTGTAGTGCTGTTTGTTGCTGGTGTAGTTTGCACAAATGATCTTTAGGATGGCAAGGGCATTATGTTGCTGTTTTCTTTCAGCAGGACCAATTTCACTGCTATTACTGGCCTAGATAACAATCCTCCCTCCCAAAACAAAACGAAAGAACCCCAAACCAACCTGTGTGATTCCATAAGCAGAAGGCTATTTAAATAACAAAATGATACTACCCCCTATGTGAAGGAAAAAAAAAAGTAGCACAGCCTGAAACTCTTATTTTGTTGTCTTTTTGTGTGACTTAAGAGATTTCTCATGTAAACTGGATCGTGGTCAGCTTTCTCACCAGTGTAGCTGAGCAATAATTTTATTGAGGCAATGTCTGCGTCTTCATGAAACTGATCACAAAGTTTCTGCTCTTTCTTCCACATTTTTATCCTTGATACTTGCTTGTTCCTGATAAGGATGATAAGCTTATTGGGTACATCCATCTTCATCTTACTGCCTACAGCAATACTGAAAGGTGGTGTATACTGGACACTTGCTTTGTTTTCCAGACCTGTTGTAATTTGGGCTCTAGAAAATGAAACTTCTGTGTTTCTCGCAGATTGAGACCTGCTTGTTTATCCTACATGGCTTTCAGCTTGGCTATCTTCAAAAGCTCATCTGTCAGAAGAGAAGGGAGCTGACAGTGATGAGAAAGCAGACATTCACCAAATTGTTTAGGCAGTGCTTTCTAGCAGGATTAGCAGTACTTCCTAGCAGAATTCTGTACGATGTTTGTCCTGGGCCTCAGCTTGAGGTTCTGCATTTTCTACGACAGTAGTACTTCTTCAGCTAGACTTCCTTATTAAAAAGGAGAGCATCCAGTACCGCTCCAGGGTCAGACAGGACCTGATGACTTTGGCAAGTTCAGTTTTCTTGGAGAGGAGTCAGACATTCATCTACATGTTCCCTTTGAATCCGTTGGTTCAGGAGATCTTTCCTCTGGTCAGCTGGGAGGAAGCCAAATTGTTGCCAATCTTAAATGGGTCTTGGCAGTTTTTCCAGCAAACATCCATGGCTTATGTTTAGTGCTGCTTTCCAACTTTCTGGGTCTTTCTCGGTTAGGAGAGACTGCCTGAATCTCCTTGGGTTGACATCCTGATTAGTGAGGGGCTTATAGGAGAATTTTTCATCAGTCTGATGGGTTATGTAAAAACAAAAAACCCCCACACCCTTGAATATTGATCATGTCTTTATTTCAGTGTGGCATTATATTACACAATAAGCATAAACCAGTTTGATTTCTGCTTCAGAAGTTACAATTTCTGCTTTTAACATTATATGCTTGAGTTACAGCCTCGTTTATTTAAGAACCAACCTGCAAAACAACCCAAGACATATACTGGTATGGCTGCTCAATGTGATTAAATGTAAGAACTAACATACTGTGCTGGACCAAATGTCCATCTAATCCAGCATCTTGCCTTTATCAGTGGCCAGCAGCAGCAGCTGACTGAACGGCGAAGGAAATGGGTGAATTCTGTCAGCTGCTGAAATATTAACAGTAAATTTCTGACAGACGCTTATTTAGCTGCTGCCTGAGATGGAAGCTACATTTGGGCTATTGCACTGTGAATAGCAACATCAAACTATTTATAGGTGAACTTGTTTGCTGCCTTTTTGAACTCATTTATATCCATGGCTTCCATAGTGTTCCACAGCAGCAAGTTCCACACAGTTTAACTGCATTTTCTGTGTGCGTGGTGGGTTGATGCGAGAAAAATAGTTTCATTTGTTTTAAACATGCTTCCTGATTGTCTTTCCTCTCTGTACCATTTCTAGTTCTCCCCTTTTTGAGGTGGAGCAGCCAGAATTAGTGCAGTGTGCATCACAGCAGAATGTTCCTTGTTTGTTCTCTGTTCTGTTTCTAAGACCTTCTGAGATTTTCTCTGACTTCTTGCTGCTGGGAGTTGAACTGTTTGCTTGCAATAACCTCAATCTTTTTCATAAGTAGTAATGCCTAGTTTAGACTCATCGTTGTGTATTTATAGCTAGGGTTATTTTTTCCTCTGAGTGTGTTACTTTGCACTTGTCAACACAGGACAATAAAATGACAAATGAAAATCAATCATTCAGTATTATCAGATCCCCTATAACTCTTTGAAGTTTGCTTTTATTTTAACTATCTGGAATAATGGAAAGCATCACAATGTCTGCAACCTCCCTTTTTGCCAAATCAGTTAAAAGTATGTTCACAGACTCAACCCTGGCCCTTGTTATGGTAACTTCCCTGCTTTTTGACTGTTTAGTGTTTTCTTTATTTTCAGTCTTTTAATATATTCTTAAGAAGGGGAAGGTCCTCTCATGGATTTTGCTCTAAGGTGGTGTGAGGTGTACTAATGGGTTCACCTTCCTTTTGTTTTTGATGCAACATGGTGTATGAACCTTGTGCTGTTCAAGATGTATATATTCCAGTGTCCCTTTTCTTTTGCTTGAAGTTGGATGTCCAAAAGCTTCAGTTCATTAAGATTGCAATCTTCTATACGAATGCTTAGAAGAGAGTGTTCCTCAGAGATGTGATTTTTTTTTTTTTTTTTTTTTTGATAGTTTAAATGGCCAGTACTTTGTCAGCTTAATACCATTAATTATATCACCTCTGGTAGGTAGTGGCATTCCCTGCTCCTTTTTTCAGTTCTTTCCTCTTCCAGTTTGTGGAAGTCCCTGTCTTACACACTCAGCACTGATCTCAGTGAGGGATATTATGATCAGTTTTAAGGCAGTTTGATTGTCAGGCAAAGGGCAGGCGTTAACTCTCATAGGTTTAATCCTTGTTTAACTAGAACATCTCAGTTTGATTTTTGGGGGAGTTTGTATTAACTAGTTGACTTTTTGGGAAAGTGGGAACAGACACTTTTCAGAGAAGAAATATTGCTAGAAAGTAATGCTGCTTTTGATTATTATGCTTCTACATGTGAATTTACCTTCCCCTTGCTGCTTTGAGTATTGATTGGGGATTAAATAATTAGCCTGACACATGTACTACTCTGTTCTTTCTTACCATACCTGAGAGGTAGGAAGAAGGGCTGTGACAGACACTTCTGTCCAGAAGACTTCTGGCCTGGAGGACAAGACGACTAATGCTTCATGTATGAACATGCAGATGTGACATCCAGACTATAACAATTTACCCGCTGTAGGAGTTGCATCCTTTACTTCAGCTTTGCTCAGTGTGTATGGATTGTACAAATTTTCACATATCTAGGTGGTTTAGATTATTGTTGGGGGAATCGACCCCCTTTCAACTTCCTTGCTATTTGTGCATTTGGTAATTTGAATTATAATTTTACATTATTATATTCAGAAGCTCTTAGCAGCTTGTTCTCTTGTGTGGGTGCATACTTGTGATGCTTTGCAAGTTGTGGAAAAATATTTTTTTGGTACGTTAATATTAATCTGTTGTGGAATTTGAACAGTGTCTAGTGTACTGTGTGACTGCAGCAGGAACTTAATAACTGCAAAAAGTTTAATTCATAAAAATTACTGTTATCTTAAAGTAAGACTGACAGTTTTAGATGTTCATGAATGAGAAGTCTGAAGAATGTGTTTTGTTTTTGTAGCACATGTAACCAAAGCAGCTGAAGCTTGCTTCAGTTCTCTGTCTCTACCTGGACAAACCATTGTTTTGTGTATTAGTGAACTTCATTCAGACACTTCTGAAAACATAGAAAGCCAAGAAATGAATACTTTCATTGTTATAAACCAGGTGTCATTATTGTGTGTTTGTATTTGGAAGATGAAATGCTTTAAGTGACTTGACAGAGGCTGTTCAAATGAACTAGTTCTGAAATTGGCAACACATGCTACTGCTGATCTGAGGGTCCTTTGGTCTGTTCACTGAACAACCATCCTCTCCTCTTCAGGAAAAAAAAGTACTTCTTAGCATTCTGCCTTCTTCCAGGACTGGAGCCTGTAGTATGTATGAAAGGGTGATATACAAGCCACTTCCCCCACAGAACCCGTGCCAGATATTACGTGCTTATTAATGCAACTTCAGAAAATAGAAAGGGCTGAAATAATTGAAATTCTTAATGTTTCTCCAATAGATGATTTGAAAATATGCCATTTAGCACAGGTTAAAATGACGATAGGGACTATTATTCACTAGGAGTGACTTCCGAGACATTAAATGCCTCTTGTTTTAGAATTCTTTAAAATGCTCGTGTTTGTTTTGGGGACTTAAATACCCCCTGCCTGGTACAAGGATAGATGTTTTCTTGCAGCAGAGGGGGCTGAAAAGGGTGTGGACAGCTATGTCCTCCTGCTTTTCCTTCCTTCTAGTGCAGGTGTTTCTTGGAAGACAAGGGACTAAAATAAACCTTGTAATTTAGTTCAGGTATATTGTGCAGAATAGAGAGGGGGAAACAGCTGCTCAAATTTTGAGATCGGAAAACAAATCTGTAATGGGGAAGAGAAAACAGGTCTTTCCAAGGTGCGTATATAAACTTGTATATAAACTTGTTCTCACTTGTCCATCTTTTTTGTGTTGGTTGTTGTCTAATAGTGAGTTCTTTAGGACTCTGTCATAAATGTTTTATGTATCAAGTGTTGTCAGGGTTTCCATTGCAATGAGCTAGTTAAATCACTGTTTAAATAATAATATATTTAAAAAAAAAAAAGTTGCATGTACTCTGGATTGTCTGGGAAATCTTATTTTTTAATTGCTGTGGACCGTTCCCTGGAAGGAACAAACTGTGGTGATTTTTTTTTTGTTTGGTTTTAATTTTTTTTTGTGTGGATTTTTTTTTTTAAGGAAAAAGTACAATGAAACCATTTTTGCCTCCAGTATTCAGGTAAAGTGTGTATTTCTGTACTTACCTCTAAGTCTTAGTGTTCTTTAATTTTTTTTTTTAATGCAGTATTCTGATACATGTTTGACCTCCAGCATGTTACCCCTTTTTGTTTGGCCTGGCGAAGACGAATTTTGGGACTTCATTGTACCTTAGTTCTTGCTGTTCTGTTTCCCTGGTAGTTATGTGTCAGTCTCACGAGACTGTGTTGCATCGAGTACTTTACCCAAAATGTCATTCAGGGTAAAGCTATTAGAAAATGTGTGTTTTATCTCAGTGTTGTTCCATCTTGCTGGGATGAGAAAGTTCACGCTATATAGAGACAAAACTTTTTTTTTTGTCTTGAACCTGGGTGTTGCAAAGCTACAGGGTAGATTAGGAATCCTAAAAGCAGAAAAATGCTGAATTAGATAAAGTAAAAGGCTTAAAGTAGTTGTCAGAATGGGATTAACCTGGCAGAGAAATAAAGTTCTCTATAAGAGAACACTTGAGGTACTTGGGCCACCACTTAATTGCACTTTTATTTAATAGCGTTGTATGAAAATAAACAGGGGAGTAAGGAATTGGTGTTGAAAGAGAGAAATGTGTGAATATTAAACTAGTGTTGGACTTGTGTATCTGTTGAGAGAATGGGGAAATCTGAATGTTCACAGAGCCCAGCAGGAAGCAAGTGAGAAGAGGGGATTTTTTCTCCTCAGAGGTATGCTGTGAAAACAGTGATGCAGCCTGGCAGACTTAAGTCCTGTTGCATTCAAGGAACAAAAACCAACAGCTGTCGAAGGCTCAGAAGCTGCAGGGTAGCTGGTGTAGTAAAGAAGAAAAAAATTAGGGTCAAATCTTGCACAGTAAATTGTGATTCCCTCATCTTTTTAAATACGGATACTAGAGCTAAAGGAAGCAGAGAAAAAAACCTGATGCTAGAATGATCTAGTAGTTTAAATCTGAAGGGAAATGAGGAGAAGTGGTGGACTCCTGCTCATCTGCAGCAGCACTGCACGCAGAGCCTACCTGATTTAGGCCTAGCGACAGTTGCGTTGGAGGCCTTGGGAAGGCAGATAGCTCAGCAAGCGTGTTTTCTCAGTGTGACGTACTTGGGAGTGTGTACAGCCTGCATGCTAAATGCGAGTGGCTGGATTTGACTTCGCTTATAACAGTTCTAAGAATGTAATGAAATCCCTTCTCACTCACGCTTTTATTTTGGGATGGAGGGGGAGAGAAAGGAGCTTTCAATATTCTGGTTCAGAGTTTGAAACAAGCATGTTTTACCTAATTCTGTTTACTGCCTTTTTATTTAGACTACTTGTAAAAATGTTGATGCCTTTAAGTGCTCTATCATAATTTATCAGTACACAAAACTAGAAACTCATGAAAACCCTAATGCTGTTTATTTTCTTGATTTAATCTATACACAGAGCATACTGTACTCACTGTTAGAGGGTCTTAAGCTGGTCTCTTTTTTTTTATTTCTTTTTTTTTTAGTGGGTCTCTGTGCTCAGGAGATCAGGAATGCCAAAATGACAACATAGTATAATGAAATAATAGCTGGTGAAATAAAATAAGTTTGGCTAAAAAGCAAATCAAATTCAAATGTAGAATGAGAATGTTTCTTAGTAAATGTTACCAGGCTGTACTTAGAACAGGTGTTGTATTTATTCAAGAGGAGAGGAAAATGTGATACCTTTCTGGTAGCAGCAGAGGGTCCCAGCTGCCTTTTACAGGGTTCAGAGCACCCAACAGAATCAACAGAAGTCTGAGACTTTTTTGCATAGAACTGTATGAAATTAACTTGCCAGTATTCTTTCTAGAAAAAAAAATCACTTCTAGCGGGTGAGAAGCATTACCTTTTTCATCTTGTTCTTAAAATCTGAAGACAGATTAAGAAACAAACAATTGTTCTTTGATACTTTTGTCATATGAACATCTGTTCACCAACAAATCATTTTCATATTGTTTTCTGACAATTACTCAGAAGCCTGTGACATATTAGAGCCAGTGATCTGTAGTGTTGTAAAGGCAAGAATTTGTATATAGTTTCTCATTTTGAGCCATCTTACTTCCTGTTAAAACAAAAGTTCTACAAAAGATAAAATGAGCTCCTGGATTCTTTTAAGTATTTTTCAGTATCATAAAATACAGAACACATCAGCAGCTAATTTTCAAGTTTATGCTGCTGTACTTATATACATGAAATAGCTTATTTTTAATGCATGTGCTAAAATAATTAAATTGAAGAGGCCAGTTTAAGAACTGTGCCAGACAGGAAGTGTGGACCAAGTACTTGTTCCAGTATATTGACATGAAAGTTGACCCATAGCAAAAACAGCACAGGTTGGTTTAATTTTAGTGTTTAAAGTATGTCTTAAATGATGATTTTTCTCCTTGACCTTTTTACACAGCCTCTTCCTGGATGATACAGTAAACAAGTAAAGAACTGTTATCCCTGTGCCAGAATGAGGATAAGCAGAAAATAATAGTAATTTCTATTCTGCCTGAGTAACAAGCAGAACATACAGAATTCAGATGCCAGGCAAACTCAGATGCTTCTTTTTCCCCAGTCGTCCTGTAGGTCTTCCAGTCTCAAAATGAAAAGAACGTGTCTACGTGACTGGCTCACTGAAAACGTAACTCACAAGCCAAACTTCTGACCAGGTGGGGAAAGTGAAAGATGACTCCTTGATGATTGGTTTAGCTGAAAAGCAGCAGAGTGCTCAGTCTCTTACCCACTACAGCACACTGGAACTCAGTGACTGTTGAAGGAGGTCTCCCTTCTGCTGCTAGCCCAGTGTTCCTGCTGCTTAAGCTTGTGCTTGGTGCTCCCCAGACCTATCAGTGAATTGCTTCAACTTTCTGTGGGGTGTGACACCCCCTCACCCCCCATTCCCCCCAGAAAAAGAGTGGGGACTGTTGGTGGTAGGGCTTCACAGCTGGAAGAGAACATAAAGGAGAGCGCCTTGGTCAGATAGATTAGCTGCCTGTGGGAGTGTTCCAGCTGCAGGATAAATTAAATGAAAGTGGAGAAACTGGAGGTAGAACTGTAAACTCTGAGCAGAACTGGGATTTACTTAAACCTCTTGGTGTACTCTTAGTCTAATCTTTCCTTGTGCATGCTTGAAGAACTGTCATTCAGTTAGCAGGTTTCATGGACACACTGAGAGAAGAGCTTTACTGAAAGTACAGCATCTGATTTTGAAAGGGCTTTGTAAGTACAGAAGTATAAAAGATTACCTGTTGTTGTAAGGTGCCCTACCGTATAATCACTAATCACAATTCATCTGCATTTTTTAATGTTTGCTTATTATTACATGTGTACCTAGCTTCTGTCTGATATTTGTGGGAAGGTAACATCAGTAGAAGCTTGTGTAGCTAATCTCCATAAATCTGTCACTGAAAATCTCCCCGTTGCTCCTTGTGATTCTTAGCCTGTGATGCTTTAAACTGAAAGTCCATGTGATTGCAGGGCTTGTCTCTTTGTCATTGTAAATGCATGTTAAATTTCTTTGTTCAACAAATTTTCACATTTTGGTTTTCTATTTCTTAATTTTAAAATGCATCGGGTAATTGTGTCTGTTTCCTGTCTGTTGCATGCAAGTTGCCCTTCATCAAAATATGTTTAACACGGAATTATTCCCTTAACTGATACTCCCTTTAAGTAGTTTTCACTATACTTTGTAACCATGGAAATGGTGTACAGATAATATTTATAAGGTAGAAGGAAAAACAGGATGTCTAATGGGACCCCTGCTGTTCTGAAATCTCTTCAGCAAAAAGAAGTCCAGGCTCTTGGGATTCTGTATAAATGTAATAGGAAGTCTTCTGTAATGCAGAATGATTTGCTAGAATATATGTATTCACTTTAAATAAATGAGTTCATACATTCATGTTGGATAGTCTCTCAGTTGTGTAATCACAAAACTTTGCTCTTCATTGAAATGCTAGATTTAAGAAAACTTTGATTTGCAGTCACTCTGTGCTAACACTGAAATGGAAAGCTTGTTCTTCCTTGCTGGTGCTGTTCTTAAATACTTATATTTTGGACTGGCACTTTCACCGTTTCCTCTCTAAAGCCTGGAAGAAGGCTTTAGAGCAAAATACTCGGTTACTTTGAGTCGTATATACTTCCTTTATCCTGCCTCCCCTCTCCAGGAACAGGATCTTTCCCTTCCTTAACTGTTGAGGATGTGTGTGTGTGGTGATTGTTTTGTTTTAATTTTATTCCTCATCTTTAGTGTTTTGCTCTTTCAACTTTTTTTCACTTGTTTGGCATTTCCCCCTGCTGGCAGATTGAGTTAATAGCACTTCGTTCTGCTGTGGAAATGGAAGGCCGTAGTTGTCCTTGAATGTCACTGTTCTGTGGTTGAGGCGTTGGCTGCTTTTCTAATTTTTTTTTTTTTTTGGTCCTCTGACCATCTCTGGTAAATAGATAAAATTCAAAGAATAGTTTGTATAAGCAGAGGATGTGCACCTACCTGAAGTTCTCCCCATCAAAAGTGCAGTAGCATTTCCAGTGATAGAGATACCTCTAGTTTTGCATTTCATGCCTGCAGTCTTGCAGCATTACCCAGATCATCTCCTTTTGTACTCTGGACCTCTTCCCAAAACTCTTAAGGCACTTCTGCCTCACTAACGCATCGTTCCCGCAAGCCAGTTCTTCCCAAAATTAAGTGGATTGCTAGAAGGGGAAGAATAGTTTGGCACTCAATATGAAATTTCTCATCATGTTTAAAAGAATAAAACAGGAAATCAGAGATCCCTCTGTTCTTAATGGAATTTGAGGGGAAAAAAAACCTTAATCAGTACTGGAGTAGAGTTTTCTTAATTTTTTTATTGTTCCTTGCATCTTCAGTTGTTAAATCAATTACTAGGATTTCCTGTGTGTGTTTTCTAGAAAGTAGTCTTCTCTCTTCCTCGCAACTCCTCTATCTCTTTTCCCTAAATAGTCCTCTGTGTCTGAAGTATGAAAGGAAGGCAGAAACTTCTCAATGACTGGAATGAGAAATTTACAACACACCTTAAACAGTAGAGGTTAATGAACTGATTTTTCTGGGCATGTTTTTAAAAAAACCCAAACCACCAACCTCCAAATAACTTTCCTTTGAATTTCTTATAGATTTTGAGACAAAACAGTTGCTAGTACAGCTGGGAGGGTACAACTTCTGTCTTCTATTGACCTTCCTCCTTTGTAAATAAGTCGAAAGTAATTTTTTTAAAAAATTCCACTTCTAAGATTTAACAGATTAACTGACACTTCTTGAAGTTTAATTGATAAACTTTTGTTTTCTAAAAAAACCATGTTTCCAGCAACTTTATAGAATGTGGCAGAATGCAGCAAAAATTTTTGGAAACAAACACCAAACTCTGCCTTCCACTGATTTATATCTTTACTTCATGTAAATGTTTTAATTTTTGCCAGAAAAAATCCCTGGCTTCCTGCTTCAAATATGAAACTTTGCTGTTGCACTGTTAGTAAAGCATAAACTTACAGACTTAATTAGGACTGGGGTTTCCTCTTAGTGTATATATAGATAAACAGTCCTTCTAAATAACAAAGTAATTCACTAAAATAGAAGTTCAGGTCATCCAGCTTTTTACATGAGCAGGAATTTAGCCACGCTGCATAGAAGGTGGTTTTGTGTTTATCTAAAACTGGTGAATGGTAACTCACTGAGCAAAGTGCTTAGTGTTCTTGTTTGTATTTCTCTGCAGTACTATAACTTTTGAAGGCAACAGTGCTGTAAAATATCCCCATATGCTGGTTTCTGGGTACAAAAAGCAGAATTGTACTGATGATAATTTTATGAATGTTAGAAGGGGTTAGATGGGAAAATACCTTGAGCCCATGGTATCAAGTCAGGAAGAATTTCTGCTAGGCTTACTAATGGTCATAGGTTAGAGAGGCAGACTTTCTGTAACTTCCTAGTTTAGTTTTTATTTAAAAAAAAAAATTGTTTCCCTGAATGCCTTATTTATCATATGGAAGGAAATAGAAAAGCAGGGAGTTGAATTTGTTGTGGGTTGGTTTGGTTTGGTTTTAAGTGGCAGCACCTTACTCTTTCCTTTAGAAGGAGGGAAGGTATATGTGTGTGAGAAGTGGGAGGATGGGTGTTTTATTTTAAAGATGGCTTAAATGGTTAATCCTTGGCGAGTTAAATTATGCAAACTTTTCCCTTTCAAGTGTAAGTGACTTTAGGATGTGCTTCTCTGATTCAAGAAATACACTGCGACTGTTGCAAGAAGAGGGGTTTGTGCATGGGTTAAAAAGTGCAAAGCCACATACCTTAAATCTTCTCAGGTGAGAGAGGCAGTCTTGAGATTTTAAAACATACTTGTGCTAACTTTCCACTAGGCCAAATGTGGTTCTTCATTTTGCTAGAGAGCATGATCTCATCCCCGACCCCACCCCCGACATGCCAGGAAAGACTGTGTTCAGGAAGAGTTACTAAAGCCTATCAGAGCTGTAGTCATAGAACAAGCAGAGCTAAGAGGGTAATCTTCATCTGCTTACATGTGTTTGACTGCCATGGCAAGTTTTGGTTGATATTTTAAAAATCATGTTGTGAAGTGGTTTTGTCTTTACAATGGGGATGGTCTTTTTAGCTGTAATGAGTCTTTTAGCTCATTTTCTATATGTTAAGTATAGCACTGCTTCTGCAAAGATGAATGATGGCATCACACACTTCCATTTAAACTTGGTTTGATAGTTTTCTAAACTGTTTTAGAGAAGGTGAAGCGATCTATCCCCAAATGATATCAGCTTCTGGTGTCTTAAACTCCTAATTGCATCTGTTTCATGGCTAATCATCACAGCAGAAGAAACTCAGAGGCAGAATTGGAGCTTGTAGTTTGAATCCTGTAGGTTGTCTGTATGCATCAATAGAAAATCCAAGCTCCTTGACCATTTTAATGGGAGTTATCTACCAGTATTGGGTGGGGATAGGGAGGAGAAAGAGAGAAGTTATAAAGGAGTTGTGCAGATGGACAAACCAGAAGGCATGGCTAGTACACTTCAGTGCAGTCTCAGTTATCTTGGGCAATCCTGTTGGTGCCTTTACCACCTGCCTGGCACATGTTACTGGGGCTGACTGGGAGTTCTCCCAGCTGCAGCACAATGGCAAGATCAGATTCCCTGCACTGGCACACGGGAGACTTGTTTTTAATCACGGAAGCAGCAGCACCGGCACTGCTAACATGGTCATTGAAATGTGAGCCTTATAATAATGTAATTTGAAATAGCTCTTATACTCCCTGTCTGGGCTGTGTTTGGTCTGTCTTTTTCTTGAGACTGCAGAAATCCTGTCCTGTTAAGGAACATGAGTTGTTTCATTTCTCACTTGAAAATCACAGTAAAGTAACTGCTATGACTTATTTTCCTAGAAGATACTGATAGAGTGATCTCTGTATACAGGTTGCCTTTCAAATATAGGAAGGAGAGCTGTTGCTTTGAGGAGTTCACATCTAAAGACAGAGGTCCAGAGAAAACTGTTAATCCCTTCTGTGTGCGGTGTATTTTGCACCAAAAAAAAAAAAAATTAATGCTTTACCCTTAATATTGTCAAGCAATGCTCTGAAATGTGAAAGAATGTCAGGCTCACAATTGCCTGTACACAACAATTAGTCCTTTTTCATCTGAGTCCATCCTGTGCACCGAAGAAGACCGAGGTCCTATTGGCAAAAAGTAAAAATTACATAATTAAATACTGTAATGTGATATGTACATATAAAGTTCCTGATTAAAGTTACATGGTCTAACAGTAAACGTGCTAGCTTCTAGAGTTAGGAAAAATGCTAACAAAACATGGCTAAACATGACTTTTCATTTCTCCCATTTTTTCCAAATAAGTCTCTGGTTACAGTAGCATAACTTTGTTGTATAACTTAAAGGTAATAAGTATCTGATTGATGTAACCAAACATCTTAATATACAGATACTTAGCATTTAAATAGTCTTAAACCTTCAGGTGCTGTATGCTAAAATGTTTAACAACCATGTGTAGTTCTTCTGATGTCCTCAGGGGCTACCAAGCCTTAAACATAGGAGTTTTGTGTTTGAGGTCTTTGTTTTCATAACAGTCCCATGAAATGAGTAACATTTAAACTTTTTGTTGAAGTTTGTAAATAAGGAGAAAGTTGATCTGCAGAATTTGATTGTTTTGGTAATGGTGGTGTATTTTTCCTTAGATATGTTGTATAGAATTGTTGAAAAGTTTAAGAGCCTTTTTTTTGGGGGTGGGGGCGGGGAGGTACTCCTTCTTTAAGTGTATGTATATATCAAACTACCCTTCCTGTTAGTAACACTAACATCAGATTCTCAACAGTCAGTCTCGGTAAGAAAAACGTGCTGGTTTTGGCTGGGGTAGAGTTAACTTTCTTCACAGTAGCTGGTATGGGGCTAAGTTTTGGATTTGTGCTGAAAACGGTGTTGATAATACAGGGATGTCTTAGTTACTGCTGAACAGTGCTTACACAGGGTCAAGGCCTTTTCTGCCTTTCATGCCACCCCACCAGCGAGTAGGCTGGGGGTGCACAAGAAGTTGGGAGGGGACACAGCCAGGACAGCTGACCCCGACTGACCAAAGGGATATTCCACACCATGTGACATTGTGCTCAGCAATAAAAGCTGGGGGAAGGAGGGAGGGGGGACATTCGGAGTGAGTGAGCAGCTGTGTAGTGCTTAGTTGCCAGCTGGGGTTAAACCATGACAAATGTATTTCTAAAACTTTGTTTTATTTGGTTAAGACTAATTTTAATTGCTTTTTATTATTAGCTTGTAGTAAACATAGGTAAGCATTGCTCAAGCTTTTTCTTCTGATCATATGTATGTTTTGGGAAGAAGGCACTGTTCTTAATAGAAAGCAGAGGTGGATATAGAAATATGACTCCCAGAGCTGGGGTTTTAAAAAATCCCCGAATATTGCAGAATATACTGTAATAATCTGAGAGTTAGCCATGCAGACTCATACCTCAGCTTACAGCACGTGTTTCTAGAGCCTTCAAAAGGCAACCTCAGTAAAATGAATAGCTGAGATTTCACGATATGTTTCTACTTGCTGAAGTTTTTGTTAAGAAACCCTGCAAAATGCAAAACTCTTCAGACATCTCTATTGATATGAGTGATTGTGAGCTGTCTAATCTTAACTTTCTAATGTGTTTTGTAGTGAGGGTGAGAGAAGCCGTGTGAGTTTGTGTATGTACTCTTGCTGTGAACAAGAAATAATCTCATTTCATCTACAGAGTGCATTTTATCTGGTACCTTTTTCATTAATACTATTCCATGTTGCTTCCCAGTAGCCACAAATGCAGAGAATTGCCAAGAACCAAAGCTACAGATTTAGTTGGTCATAAACTGTTCTCTACTATAAAAATGTTAAGAGCAATGGAAAACCTAAGTCTGTTTAAGATGCTTGGAGTTACCAATCTTGGATGTTTGTTCGTTCTTCATTTCTCTGCCTCAATTTCCTATCTAAGAAAACTTGCCTGTATCAGGCACAAGTTTTTCTGTGGCTCTTGTTAGTGTGCTGCTTATGAGGAAACCAATTCTTTATTGTAGAGCTTAGATGTTGAATTAAAAAAAGCACGCAAACGGAAAACTCAGAATGAGAAGAAGTTATTCAACTGATACATCATTCTTTAAGCTTGTACTTTCTGCTAAATGAGGCAGAGATGCTAGTAAAAATACTATACTTGCATGAGGGCAGAATTAAAGTATTTTGTATTTCCAAAGGCTTGACTTTCAAACATTAGTCTGTTTTAAACACTTAAGAAAAAGCCCATAGTAAATTATGTACGGAAGAGGTTGCAAATGTATTTCCATCCCCTGTCTAGGTTCTCTCTAAGTGACTTCTCCAAGGCAACACAGCAAATCACTCCGATAGTCACGATTAAACTCCTGGTGTTCCTAACTTTGTCCTCAGGAGCCCCTGGGTTCTCAGCCTGGGATTGCAGCCCTTCAGAATGGTTAGATGCAATCTGAAGGTTTGTAACTGTGCAGCTTTTTTTCTGCACAGTTCAGTCTTGATGAAGCTAGGGTCCTGCTATGGAGGTGAGTCTCTACATAGGGAGGGAAAAAGGAAGGAAGGAATAGTTAATCATGCTGTTATTTTTAAGTGACAGTTTTCTCTTCAGTTTATGTGTCCTCGTGCTACAAATAAATTGATATTTTTCTTTTTTAAAATAAAAATCATGCTCTTTTATTCTAAGACTGTATTTGCAGATGTGTAGTACTGACCGTTTTGTTTAGCTTTCCGGAGTCAGTCATCCTACAGCAGTGAGATTTTTTTTATTATTATTATTTTCTATTAATAGCATGGAGGTATAGTTGTAGTTGCTGGTTGAAGAGGGACAGTTAGTGCTTGCATGATGAAGGAGCTTCCTCTATAGATTTTTGGACCAATGAAATAACTGATTGATAGTGGGAGGTAGAGGTGACAACTAAGGTTTTAATATCGAAGAAGAAATAACTAGAGTTTGAGAATCATACCTGTCTCTTCAGCACCCTCAACAATAAGGGTATTTCAAATTCTGTAGCATCCAGAGCAAATGCACTTAAGTTGAATATAGCCTCAAAACAGTCCATACTCCCCAGTTCATAACCTACCATGATAGCAGTTGGATGTTATTTAAACTAACCTGAAATTGCTCTAAATTGATTTGACAACTTTTCTTCTGTAATATTTTGCTGTTCAAAATACACAATAAAATTTGAGACTAGGAGAGCAACAATACCTACAGTCACTACCAGCAGTAGGCTTCCTGTTTTCTTTTGTGTTCTTAGTGTTCATCAGTACCCTGGTTCTGCTGGTTAGTAAATGTAAACTCCTCCACTTGCGCTGGTCTCCACTGAGTGAGATGATTGTGTGCCTTTCTACTGCTCTATCTGTTTATAAAGCTGGGGCTTAAACTTTAGCTCTGCGATGACTTGTGTGTGGATAGAAACATATCTGCAAAGATCTTGTTAGCTGTGGAGTTGAAGTTTAAATAGTATTTCTAGTATTTTACTAGAAAATTGGAGTATTTTGGAGGCTTTTTTTTAGCATCAGGCCAAGTAATTGAGCAAATGAGTTATCATTTATATTTTAGCTATCTTTTTAGGACTCTGACTCACGAGTTTTTTATGATTCATATGAGGATGATTTAAGAGGTACTACCTTGCTCTGCTGCTAAGTGTTGTTCTTCCCATGACACAGGCAGTGTAATGGGCAGTGTATCTGCTCGGCCTCCACAGTTCATGACCTAGCATATTAGCTTAAACTGCCATTGATTTCAGTTTACATTAGTACTCTGGGATTTGAGCTCTAGTGACTGTGCTGACACACTGCCTGCTCTACCATCTTTGTTGTGTTGGTATAACCTCTAGCAGAGGTGGTGGGCAAATGTCTGGGGTGGGTAACCTTGTCATACTTAGCTGTGGAAACTGACAGGGCTTGTGATTTAGATGTTAATAAACATGGTGGAGAGGAGGTATTTCCCCCAGGGGAGGGGGACACAGGCCTTGCACAGAACTACAAAAGCTTGTACCTGTAATCTCTTCTTCCTCTAGTGACAGTAATAGTTTGTATTTTAATCCAGATTAGAACTGTAGGTCTCCTTGGCTTTCCCTGCCATGTCAAACAGATTTTCTTTCCAAGTGGTATTTTATAGTTAGCATCAGCATTTAAAAAAAAAAAAAGCCAAAACCCAAATGCCCAAAACCTGAAAAAAACAAACAAAAAAACCCTGCCCAAAACCCAAACAACTCCCCCCCACCCCCCCCAACTTTCCAAATCTTGAATTTTCTTTTTCTGTTTCAAACTGTAGTTGAGATGTTTGTAACTATCCTTTGTTGTTTTTCTTTTGTAGGAGGGGGTAGAGAGCTGAAGGGAATAACTTTCTCAGAACCGGTAAGTACTTTTTCCCAGGGCTAAGATGGTTTACCTAAGAATAGATGATATGAAGAGCTGGCATCCATTCCTGGAAAAGTTTGATGTTTACTGAAATCCTATCTATTCTTATATTCAGAAATTAAATCTTAAAAAGTAAATGTTACTGATGGAAGCCCCAGTCCTATAAATAAAATCACCGTAGGGCTGAGATTTGGGCCCAAGGGTCTGTAAGTACAGTGGACATTTAAATTCATCTACTCAAAAATAATAATGTTAAATTCTTTTTTCTGTGTAATGTGAAAAACAAATTTATTTGAAGGGATTTTTGGTGCAGAAAGACTTCTGTCTAAGTTATTCAGAGTCCTTCTATACACACAGAAGGCATTCATGGCTTTTTATGGGTCCTACCTTTGGTGTTTTTATATATATATACACACACATACACAAACACACACACCTCCCTTGTCAGCTGTATTTCTAGTGTAGTTTCCAAAATAGCCGTAGTTTAAATAGCTTTGTGATATTTTAGAGGTTCTGATGTGGATTGTATTTAATTGAGATAATAATAGAGAAGTGCTAATGCACTTACGTGATTATTGTAGAGTTTAAGGTCTCATTTAGTCTCTGAATATTTATATAGTATATAGACATCTACTACCTTAACTGCGGTGCATTGGGGTACTTATCTGAGTATGAAATTTTAAGTCTTGAAGCAACCACATAAGAAATAATGGATTATTTATAACAAATGTGTGCCAGCAAGAAATTGAATGGAGGACTGCTGCCTCCAATAGTTGAAATCAATCCAAGGAATGGCAAATCTACCTCTTGCTCTCAGCGCTCTTTCTGGCTGAGGCTTGGAAGTATGTCTGGATGTACAAGAGATGCATGTACTCCGCAGTCCTCTGCTTTCCTTTTGGAAATCACTGATTCTAGCATTGAACAAGGCATTTGCATGTTTTCCTTTAAAAACTAATGGGATGAAGGATGTTTGCAGACCAACCTATCCATGCAATTTCAATCATCTACAAGCTTTTTAATTAAAATAATTCTGCTGTCGTAAGAGTAAAGTGGAAAATGCAGTATGTTTTATGATTAATCCAGGGATGGTTTTATACATCTTCGGATGTGGTATTCTAGGTAGTTTATAATGCCACTGGACTTAAGTTTTTAAATCTTCCCGTGAAGTTCAGTCTAAAAGAATAAAAGTCCAAAAATATTGATTTTTGCACTCACAAAATGTGTGTGACCGCTTGCTTATGTAGTTATGTATCTGCTCTCAAAGGAAATACTAGCAATACTTAACCAGCTGCCCTCATAGGTATTTCTAGGCATTATTCTCCATAAAACAGAAAAATACAGTCTAGGGTTTGTTGGATGTAAGGAATGATCACTTTTTTTTTTTAAATTAACATTGGATAAGTGTTTAAGGTACTTCAGGGGAATTTTGGATAGGGATAACTTTGGATAGTTATTCCTGCTTGGGAAGGGAAGCTACAAGTGCATGTTCTAGAGTGTTTCAGTTCTAGAGGGGTACAACTGAAAAACAACTGTATGTATTTCATATTCAGAAATCAGCAACTTGACCGAATTTTTAAATGAACATCTTATTTAATGTGTTCTCCCACCCCACCAATGATTTGGATGCTTAGAACACTTCAGAACCTCGTAATAAATTCTTCACTGTCCTTTGCCTGTTTCCTTGTCTTTAAAATGGAGTTGATGCATGCCTCAGCTGGGATGCCATGCCAAATACATGGTAACGAAGTTCTTGTAATTGCTTATCCTGGTTCTTTTTTTACTAAGGAGAGCACTGATGCTGCTACCTGACAAATAGAGTAGCTGGCAGAGGTGATTGCAAAAGATCATTCTTCACTGTGTGGCCTTCGCTGATGAAGCAGCGTTAGTTTCTCTTTCCTTACATATCAGACACTTAGTTTTTGAAGAGGAGGTTGTTTCCTATGTTTAAAATGTGCTTCAGCGTAACTTTGCTGGCAGAAGGTAACTGGAGGTAAATGATACTGCAAAGTGAGTTGCTCTGAGGCTATAATGGGAATGCTGGAGGAGGGGAAGTAGGAAGAAGGAGTCAAGAGTTAGAAAACCTACCAAAAAAGAAAAAGGAAAAAAGGTCAAAAGTTTGTTAATCTCTTGCCTTTTCTTGGAAGCTTCAGTCTTATGAATTGAAATTAATTCTTCAGGATGTTATAGTATGGCACCTATTTCAAATTTATGTATATTGAAGGAATAAATTTTAAGGAATCTTAAAATCTGCAAACTCTTTAAACTACAATGAAAGAAAAATCTGAAATTGTAACAAATATTTTGAGATGGAACTGAATGATTGGTATGTTACTAGAATTGTTTTGGTTTTTTTACTTGTCACAATATATGTTTGTCAATACAAGAGTGATCATGTCTACACCCCTGTAAACGTGGCTAGGCTGAGCAACCACTTGCTTCTGCAAAGCACTATCACTTTTTTCTTAAACCTCTTAAAAATTAATTTTGAAAAATCTTTCTAGCTGTTCAAGGCATCTGAAATTAGGTTTGATTAGTTTTTATGAACCACTGATACTACAATTTCTATCTGTCAGATGAAGTTGTGCATTAATAGTAGTTGCTCAATCTTTATATGTTTTTTTACAGAAGTACTGTGTCATTTTTCCCGTGAACTAGTACTGGGTTTTACAGTCACATGTACTAAAATTATGGATATTGTTTACATTCTCAGTTGAGATAACTGTCTCTTCTGCTGTTTTGCACTGTAAAGTTAATATGTAGTTATAGAGTGATACTAGCTATTCATCATGACTGCCTTCTCATTCATTGAAGACACACTGAGAAAGAAACTATGGCCATATCTGCCTGTATCTTTACCCCAAAATTGAATTTCCAAGGCTTATGAAAGACTTTTTGCTGCTGCAGTGGGTTCCAGTTTTCATTAGCCAGTCTCCCACATGGCTTTCTGAAACATGGTTTCCTTTGAAACTTCAATGGAAGGGACTTAGTGCAGACTATAGTTGTTCTTGTCAGTGAGTGGAAGTAATAAGCCGGGATTCTGTTTTCTCATTACTGTTTGTGGTAATAGAACAGGGAACTATATGTAATTTCCATGTATCCCTTGATACAAATTACAATTTTATAGAGAGTAGTGCTGCAAAGGCAGCTGTTTTTGCTTGTCTGTCACATGTGAGAGAGGCCCTTGCAGAAGGTCATTTAATGTGTTGACTAGAAAGTCTGGTCAGGCCTTTGTTATTTAAATAAGTAACTTTAAGCTAACAGCAGACAGCACTGACAAAGAATGAGTTTAAATAGAATCATAGAATCGTTTAGGTTGGAAAAGACCTTTAAGATCATCAAGTCCAACTGTTAACCTAGCACTGCCAAGTCTTTTTAAAACCCTTTTATAGTCTTCTTTTTTTGTAACATATTTCTGTTTGGAAAGAGAAACAATTTAAATAAAACACCCCACCCCACCCCCAACTTCTTATTTTCAGGAGTTGAAGTAATAAGCCGGGATTCTGTTTTCTCATTACTGTTTGTGGTAATAGAACAGGGAACTATATGTAATTTCCATGTATCCCTTGATACAAATTACAATTTTATAGAGAGTAGTGCTGCAAAGGCAGCTGTTTTTGCTTGTCTGTCACATGTGAGAGAGGCCCTTGCAGAAGGTCATTTAATGTGTTGACTAGAAAGTCTGGTCAGGCCTTTGTTATTTAAATAAGTAACTTTAAGCTAACAGCAGACAGCACTGACAAAGAATGAGTTTAAATAGAATCATAGAATCGTTTAGGTTGGAAAAGACCTTTAAGATCATCAAGTCCAACTGTTAACCTAGTAGCACTGCCTCTTTTTAAAACCCTTTTATAGTCTTCTTTTTTTGTAACATATTTCTGTTTGGAAAGAGAAACAATTTAAATAAAACACCCCACCCCCAACTTTTTATTTTCAGGAGTTCACAAACTTGTCCAGCACTTCAGTTTCCTGTAGTGAGACAATGTTAAAATAAAATTCTCTAACTTATGGGAATTATTCTCTTTTTACAGCCTACATGTCTAATCTAAAGTACCAATATCCTTTTGAAAACAATGAAGTCCCATTATGAAGGCCTCTGAGTTGGCTACAATACCTGTGCAATAATTGTGAGCAATTTTCAAGAAAATAAAAAAATTGGAACTATTTTAACACTTCAGCAACTCTTTAATGTGTGGTGTCTGGATGGAAAAGTGACTGGAAAGGTTGCTACATAATGTTTTCCGATGGCTTTTATGTGCATGTCTTTATAGATGTTTTTACACAGGTTCTATTGTGATTTGAGCATATGGGTTAGAGACAGGAATCTTAATACTGTTTCAGAAGCTGATACTTTTAATGTATTTCTGAACAAAAATCTATTGTCCAACTTTCAAGGCTTTTAGAAGTATGGCTGATAATGCTTTTCTATGTCAGAGGTTGGGGGGATTCATTTGTTTGTAGTACAAGTGAAGATGGTAAACTCATACTCATGTTCTACAAGTAGAATTCCAAGATTAAAAGGATTTTAAAATTAATGGTTTTGAAAAAGTCTTGTCCTGCTTTATATCAATCTTGAGTTCCTTCAAAATAGGTTTCAACTGAAATTACTAACTCGGCACAAACTTTAGGCAGTGTGTTATTAATGTATTAATGTTGTTCTGTCAAATTGCACGCAGACTATCCCATCTAAGAACAGCTCTAGTATCATGGAAGTATGTTAATGCAGTAGGTTCTGTTTAACAATTTATTGCTGTTTGGGTTGCAGAATTTTAGTCTCTAGAATATTTTTTTCATCTACACAGATTTTTAAAATGTTCTCGGTAGTTAAATTTTCTAATATGCAGCTGCAATAGGATATTGGTAGGAAATAGCTGCCTGCAAATGAAGATAAGGGACAGGTATGTCAACTTTGGGATATGTGGGAAGTAACAAATTTGGCTAAATGGCTCCAAAACAGGCATTTTGTACAGCCTGTAGATTTCTTGTGTTCGAAAGATTGTGTTTAGGCTAGAAAGCTGCAGCTGAATATAGTTCACTACTGAATTCCTGCTCTGTTATAATCTCCTTTTTTCAAATTGACTTCTCTTCTTCACTAATCAAAACAAAACCTTTATTTTTCTATAGCACTGGTGTTAAAGAGGAAACCAGAAACTAAAGGCACTGGAATCAGCAAAGACGCTTCTAGAGAAAGTGGAGAAGGTAGAGAATGGAGCTGCAGACTCTACAGGAGGCTCTGAAAGTGGAAATTCAGGTTCACCAGGTAATTTGTATTCTTTCTTGCTTTATAATTTCAAGTAATAGCAGCATTAGTATTGCTGATAGTAGTAATACTAATCGTAGCATTAAGTAATAGCACTACAACTGTAGTAATAATTGTTTTATAAGCTTGAAGCTACTTTAGAATTTTATGCTCTGCATTTTGACCCCACCACCTGTTGTTTTTTAGCAAATGTGAAAATTCTACATTTCAGGCTGTGGGTGGGGATTTTTTTTTATACATATTTTGTAGCAGTGAAAAACATTCTGAAAACTCTTGTGTTCAGCAACTTCCGTCTGGAAGGTTTTTCTAATGTCCTGAAGCCAACTTCAGTATTCAGGTGGCAATGGAAGAATATGGTGGAGGAACTTTCAAGCGAAATGTGCGTAGTGCTGTGTAGTCTCACCTGGTGCTTCTCTTCTGGAGTGTCTTCTACTTTAGTGCCTTCTAAACTTGTAATTTTACAGTTTTGCTAACCAAAACGTTGTAGTGCTTGGGCTCAGAAAATTTTACTTGTTGGGTCTTTTACTGGTAGCCTGTCCAATACTATATTGCAGTAGAGTTGCAGTTTGCCATTCCATTACAATACAAATGAGAAATATTAAAAATAATAAAACCTAATTTAGCAAATGTAAGAGGACATATGCATGTTAATTCTTGGAACAAAATGGTTACAGCCATAAACGTAGAGTAGCTGCCAACTTGAAATGTTAAATTTATCGATGAGACCTTTTCTAAAGACAGTTCTCCAAGTATTTCTGTTGGATATCTGAAACTCACAACTGTTACAGTGGATAAAAGAAATATATGATAGGTTACACTGATCAGTGTAACCCATCACATAAAATTTGGAAAATGTTTCCAAATTACCTGGTGACTTGTCTAAACAAGTGTTCTAGAAGACTTGTTCAGTAGCTGCTGCAATGATGAGCGTAGTGCAAGAACTTGAATGGGTGGATTAGTAAAATGAAGCTATGTCTGCTTTAACAAAATACAACTTTCAGCTAGGGAGAAAAACTTTAAAAAGCTAAAGGTGAATTTCCAGAACTACAGACAAGTATTTTGATCTCCTCAGAAACTCCAAGGCCCTTGCATTCAAAACTTCAATGAAGTTTTGTTATGGGGGTAAGGAAATTCAGAAATCACCCATGGCATTTTGCTGCAGGCATTAAAATGTTTAAAGCCAGTAAGTATTTTTTTTCAAGTATTGTCTGCTGTATGGTGATCGGAATGCTAGTCATACTTGTGTTTGTATAACAGCATTTACCTCTTGTGTGTATCTTCATTCCCCTTTATGCCTAAGCTAACCAAAAATTTTAAGACTGCGAATTTTGAATAATCTTTAGCATCCGTTCATAATGATGATGATGAACAGGGATGAAGACTGGAAAATGTCCAAAAAAACTTTTTTTTAACAACTTCAAGGCTTTTTGACCCTGTTTGCCTTAGCTTTGCCCGATCCTCATTAAAAGTGAGCTCTGCACTGAAATCAACTTTAATTAAATTTGGTTTTAGTTGGTGACACTAGACAAGCCATTATATCAGAAGGTTGTCTTTTTCTTCAAGATACTGTATGTTCCCATAATTAAGGCTAAGAACAAGACTAAATGTTTACAATAGGAAATAACGCTTGCGGCAACATGTTGGGTCCTTCAGTAAACTTTTCTTGAACTGTGCCTGAGTGGTTACTGCTGTGCTCGTCAAATGGCCACTGATAGAAATGAAACTGGTTTTGGCACAAAAAAAAGAAATCTTAAGTGAAATGCTTGAACTGTATGGTATATCTTTGAATTTTGTAACTTAAAGAGATACAATATATCCCTTCTCTTGGCAGTGCTTGGAATTTGTGGAGAATTGTCTCACTTGTCATCTTTTTACTTACCTAATATTTCTTTTTCTGAGGACTCTCTAAAAAAGCTTGCTAACACTCATACAGTCATAGTTTTTCGTCCCCTTGTAAGTGGTGGACAGGTGTTTGATGAGCGTACAGAGTTCAGCTCTGCACTGTGAGCAAAGCCTCCCAGCTTCCTGATGCTGCGTGTTACCTGTGACTGCTTACATAGCTGTAGAACATGATGGTCAGTATGACTGTATTTTTGTTTGAAGAACAGCTCCTTGTTTCCTGCCTATTCCAGTTCACCTCCAGAACTCTCTCTGAAGCTTTGCTACTGCTTTGGCAAAGTGTATCTTAAACTACCAGTAAGGACCCAGAGGAGGTGTTTTAGTTGTTTAGAAAAAGCTACTACTTTTGTTTCATTTTGATGATCGAAGAATCCTCCATAAATGAAGTCTGACCAGGTCACTTGCTATATCAGAGTACAACTTGAATATTCAGGTATCTTCCATGTCAAAACTATATTGCTTGTCCTGAGAAGAGATGCATCAAATCTAAGTAGTTCATTCTGCTACTGTGTTGACTTAATTAAGGTTATTTTGAAACAGTCTGCTTGTCATAGTTTTGATCACAAGAGGTGTTAAAGGAGCTATATTTAGCTATTCTCACAGAAGGGTTGGGCTTCATGGATGACTCCTCGAGCTGATATGTGGAAAGAACCTCAAACATCCTCTTCCTTCTCTTATTTGGTAGCAAAAAGATTGGTAGGTTTTAAAAGATCTTAAATCTAGCTTGCATTTGGGGTCAGTGCAAAAAAACAGTTGTGGGTTTTTTTTTTTCTTATGATTGGATGATGCAGTATTGTGTGATCCATAAATTTAGCAATACTTCATGAACAGTTTACAGTCACTGACTGTATTGTCTTATGACTGAGTCTGTACAAGCACTTGTATAGGAACTAACAGATATGTTGCTTGTCAAACTCTGATGTGGTAGAAAGCACCAAGGAAAAATAAGCTAAGCATGTAAGCAAAAGGTTGACATAGCACCTCAGCTCCCATGACATTGAATGGCGGCATGACGAAACAATAATATTCAGTGTAGATAAATGCCAAGTGATGCACTTTGGAAGAACAGTCCTGCTTTTACATCTGCAATAGCAGGCTGTGAATTCGCTATTAGCACTGCGGAAGGAGTTCTTGCAGTACAGAGTACTTGAGTGTTGCATGCAGTTTTAAACTTTGTCTCCAGATAATAGAGACGAACTAGAGAAGTACAGGGAAGAGTGCTAAGAGTGAA
Source organism: Aptenodytes forsteri (assembly GCF_000699145.1). Taxonomy (NCBI): domain Eukaryota; kingdom Metazoa; phylum Chordata; class Aves; order Sphenisciformes; family Spheniscidae; genus Aptenodytes; species Aptenodytes forsteri. The sequence continues at coordinate 4,598,845 of NW_008795128.1, forward strand.
CAAAGCAGTGGAATGATTCGTGCATAAGGAGACTTTCAATGTGAAGAAGCGGTGACTGATGGGGGAATGTGTGGTGTGGAAAAAATGTAGGAAGAAGGTGAATAGAGAAACAGTCATAGAATCGTAGCATATCTCGAGTTGGAAGGGACCCATAAGGATCATGAAGTCCAACTTCCAACTCCTCTTGACTCGAGTCAAGACTGTTTTTCCATAATCTTATTTGCCCCTCATGCTTGCACTATCAGGAGGTAGATTCAAAAGAAAAATGAGGTCCTTTCACATAAGAGTCCTGTAGTTTAACTTTGGAACTTATTGTCACAGGAAAACACTCAAGATCCTGAGTTCAAAAAGTAATTAAGGCAGATTAATGGAAGAAAAGTGTGTTACTAGCTATTAAATCTAAGACATAATCTTTGAAGACATCAGAGATGTAAATTTCTGAAAGAGGGGAGATAACACTCTCTGCTTGACCAGCATAGACATCATGCTGATGCCTCTGTTTGCTATTGGCTAGTACTAGAAAGAAAATGCAGCAGGTAAACCTGTGGTCTGACACAGAATCATCTTTGTGTTATGCTTTTTTTTATTAATACCATTTTTAGGATGTGAAATGAAACAAATTTTTAAAGAGAATTAGTTGACAAAGTCTGAATTCTCCAAGTGGTATCAATGCAGGTGAAATGAAACATACATTTTTCTTGCTTGCTTTGTACATCTGTTTCTCACTCCTTTTCCTGATTCTGATGAGCAAATGGGGAAGAAAGTACAGATTTTACATTGTTCCTTGCATGTGTGGAAGGGACATAGCCATGTTTATTCATCACATTGCTGTAACCAAAAAAGAAATTGGAAGTTTTTGGTTTACATTGCCTCTTCATTCTGGGCTCTGGTTTTCTTTGGTGACAGCCTGGTAACTTTTTCCTTGCTTAGCAATAGACAGCATTCTCCTGCAGCTGCCTGAAGGAAGTGAAGGAGGAAGAATAGTGAATGGTAACCATCTGTCTGCTTTCCTTTGGATGTGGAGGGCATCTCTTCTACAATGATCTCAATCTCTCTCTGAGGGAGAAAAGTGGCAAAGATACTTCTGAACATGGGTCTTCCATGTGGTACCAGCCAAGCCAACACACAGGCGGACCCTTAGTACTTGAAATGTTCTGCTCTTGAATATACAAACTGCTTTTGTGCCTGCAGTGGTTATCTGTGACTTGTGTTTCTTGTGACTGCAAGCAAAGAAGGCAGCAGTTCTAGAGGAGACACAGCTATTAGATTATCTTACCCAGCTGGCTTAAATTGTCCTTAAAAGGCATCACTTGTTCAAGAGCTGTTTAGGAGGAGAAACAAAAGTGGTGGCTTAGTGCGGTTGTTTTACTATATTAATAAGAATGGGTTTGGAAATTATATAATAGTGGATTCCAGGCCTTGCTATTGAAATGCTGTAAACTGAATATTTTGCTTTTACAAAGGTTCTTCAAAAATGGTGAATTTTAAACTGTTCAACAAGATCTGTAATGAAATCTTCATTGTATTGTTGCATCTTTTTTCTTTCTAGAAATTGGTTGCCCAAATGAAGCAAGATCCGCAGGTAACTATTTATTTTTATATTGTATTATTTACCTTTAAAAATACATGAAATAACAGTGCATGAAGCTAGAGAATTAATTTTAGATATTCTTGATCATGTTTTTCCTTGCTAACACACTGTTTAGAAGAAAACTATTATGGCAAGTCTTTAAACAATGATTGTTGGATGGTTTAAAACAAAACCAAAACTTTTGACTTTATGGACCCTTTTGCCTCACATTCTTAATAGTTTAAATCAAGCAACTCTTGCGGGCTATGGTGCAGTTCAAACATGCAGTATGTTTCTGATTCTATTGGAAGCTGCTCTTTATAAAATCTGCCATTACTAGAATTAGCTTTTTTCTTTTTTGAGTATCAGAAGGTTCAGAGTTGTACAAGAAGAGATGGGATATTTTGTCCAAATGTAGCTTAATGCTGTGTTCAGTTTGCCTGTCTTAGGTATCCAACTTCAGCACTGTGGTGCCTGGAGAGTGGGCACTTGGCCTTGGGATGTTTCAGAGCTACTGAAGTTGGATAACTAGACTCCTTGCGTAGACAGCAGAAGTCATCCCTTTTCCAGTGACTGTGGAAGGAGACTGGGTTATCTTATACAGCAGTTAAGCACTCCAGTGTGCTGAATGGGGAGTTCCGTGGCGTTCTCTAACTAGCCTGAAATGTTGAGTAGAAGGATAAAGGCAGCTCACTTGAGGCTTGCTATGAAGTGCTTCCATCCCCATGCAATACTAAATGCCCTGTAATTTTCTGAGCATATATTTTTCTGAGCTCAGTGGAGTGGGAAGACAGATTTTTGTAACAGTCAAGTAGTTAGACCCCTGACGGGGAGGGATGAGCAGGGAGTAGGGTGGTATTGGAAAATCTGCTTTCTAGAACTTCCTTATTTTGATGGGATTTGAGTAAGGTCTGTGACTCTTGCTGGGCAAGTCTGCTAATGATTAGCCTGCAGAACAGTTCGCTTTCAGTTCATATCTGCTGAAAGCCAGGTCATGCTGCAAGCAGCTGTGCAAAGTTCCTGGAGCCAGGAAGAGTAAATCTGGTCTCTGCTTCCAATGCTCTTAATGCATTTTTATCCCAGATTATTAAGTGGAATCTAGAAGAAGGGAGGATGACTGGTCAATATCTGGTTTTGCTAGAATTGTGTATATATTGGAGAAGACTATCTACAAGCCGAGACTGTAATGCATTTCAAAATTGTATGGAGGAATATAAAAATAGGGAAGCTCTCCTGAGCATGAAGTTCCTGTAATGATATTAGTCCTATGTTTTAATATTTCTGTGTAGCACAGCAAACCTGTGTAATCTAGTGTAAAGAGTTTACAACATCAATGAGAATAAAAAAAGTGGAAAAAGAGAAAAATATAGGCAAACTTGCTTCCTTGTCATGTTTCTTCAGAGCTTCACAGGCTTTAAACTGAGGACAGATTTTTAAATTTTATTTTTAGTAGGAAAGAAATAGTCCTGGTAAAACTTGTTTTCTGACTGCATCTTTATAGTGATGCTTACAGCTTTCAAATCTTAAACTTAAGAAAGTGCTATTGTAAGCGAAGTGCTGATATGAATGATGCACTAAGGCAAATGTAATTCTCTTAAATACAGTCTAAGGCATAAACATACATGGAAATGAAAACTTAAATATGTTTGCCTTCATTTGACATGTGTGTCAATTAAGTTTTAATAGATATGTTTGCTGATGCTCTACACAGTCAAAGGTATGATAATGTCTTTGCATAAGTAACATAGGTGAGAATGCTTTAGGTAACATACCATAGCATACATCATATACAATATGATACTATTGTATTACATATTAACATTTCTCGTTTAATTTGTAAGCTTGATGAAATGTACAAATGTGCTTTATAATGCAGCAAGCACTAATGGATGTTTCAATGAAATCTTCATTCCAAACTGGGTTGTCTCTCCGAGTGCTAGAAAGGTCCTCTGATTATTGTTGCACTCAGTGACTTAAGTAAGGCTTTGTTGAGCCTCTTGAATTTTATTGGCTGTACATCCAGAGGTGCTGTATTTGTAGTACACTATGCAAAAAAACAAAACAAAAAAACCCACCTTCCTGCTACTATTCTATGTTAACAAATGGAATATCTTTCTCACAGATATTTTTTCTTTCTAATCAGAACGCTGATTTGAAGAAACAGCTTCATGAACTTCAAGCCAAAATCACAGCTCTGAGTGAGAAACAGGTAGGGAAACAGAGATATATTTTTTTAACACCCTGTTCTAAAGATGTCTCCTTTTCCCAGCTTCCAAGAGAGCTGCTAAATTTTTAAGTGCAAAAATAAGTGTGGGCAACGAGACATTTTGGATTTTTATTTGATTTCTCAACAAAAGGCAGGATGAGTTATTGCGAGTCTATCAAACGAGCAACTAGTGCAATCAGTGGAAGCTATAGCAATTTTTCTTGTGTTGAAATGTTTTATATTAAGGGAGCTGGGAAAATGAATGAATTTTGTCACATCCTTTATTATTATTATTATCTTGAAACTTATTCTAAACCAGAACATTCTGGTTTAGGCAAATCTTTAGATTTTGTCTTAGTTGGTCCACACTGTATGTCTGGATGAGTATGCTGTAATTTTTCTTTATGTCTAGACCAACTCAATTCATGTCAGTTATGGATACCTAATAGACAATTTGGAAATTAGTTGTGTGTTTTTACCATGATAAATTACACCACAGTTGTCTTACATTTGCCATTTGGTAGGAATTCTCTTTGACAGGTCTAAAGTATGAGTAATAATTACAACTGAATGCTTAATAGAAAGATTGTGGAACTTAAAGGTGCATCTTGTGGGTAAAGAGAAGAAGAATAAGTAACACTGAGAGATCTACAAAACTGGTTCTCGCTTATGTTTTTAGAAAAACAAAACAGTAACACACACAAAAAACCCTCATACATAACCCCCCCCCAAAACTAAATTGACTTAAGCAGTCCCTTAATTGCACTGCTATTGTGTCAATAATGGAACCAAATTAGGTGAATAGATAACACCTTTGAAGAGGGGAAACACTTTGGGACGTAGTTCCCATACCCAATACAGGGTATTAAAAATTAGAATATAGTTACAGATCAGTGTCACATCTAGATACCTGCATTCATCTGTTATCATCTGCATGTGTTCTGTTTTGAGAATTACCTTTCCTAAGGAAATGGGCAGACAGTGATTAACATTTATCTAGAAATTCTATTTACTAAAAAATTATAGTATGTTTTAGTAGTGGAACAGTGAGTCTAGGAAGGAACATGTAAGGATAATAAAGAAAATGATTTTTTAATGAGAATACTAATTCAACAAAAACTGAGGTTTTGCTGATGTGATGGCATGCATCTCCTGAAGATGATTTACTCTCTGAAACCAGCATGAGCCTCTGCATGTGGCTATGTCTCACAGCAAGCAGCTTCAGAATTCTCTGGTAAGCTCTGGAGGCCCATCGTAATTTCAAAATTAGCTTGCCTTGATGCCACGAAGTAAGTCATATTGACTACCAGTTCACATGATCAGCAGGGACAGGCAGTGAGATAGTGAGTGGAAGGTAAGAAAGAAGTAAGTATATCTTACTGTAACTTTTAAATTTGGATTCATAACTCTTAAAATTATGTTACAGTGGTCTATACTAACATGTATTTTAAATTACCCATCACCAGAAATGCAACTGTATTTTTTTCTGCTGAAAATTACAGCTCAAAGTACTAAAGCACACTTGTTCATGGGATGAACATGGGCTAAGTTTCCAAAAGACTTTGAAAAATAAGTTTCTGTCTTTGCTTCCACCACACAGCGAATACAGTCAATATGAAGTCACAGTCCAGTTTCCTTCTTTGTATTTTTATGGTTTTGATTATCAGTAGAACAGTGAACTTCTCTGTGATTGTTGAAGCTTAAATATCTTGTTATATCTACCACAGAGCTGCCAGTGTCCCAGATGATAGTGTTGTTAAAGTAGTATGGCTGCTAAAATGCAACGGTCATGGCAAATGTGAGTTCTAGGAAAAAACCCACAACTTCCCAATGCAGAGAAATGCTCACTCCCTCTTATTTGTAGAAATCTGTTGTATAGACATCTGTGGCTTAGCAATGCAGAGTTAAGCAGTATTTTAGAGACTACAAAAAAGCCCTTTTTTCTGTTCTCACTTTCATTTCTCTTTAGGAAAAATAATTATTATAATTGTTTTATGGGGAGAATATTATCCAACAATTTAATTTTCACACAGCATGGAGAAACGTGCAGTTTTGCATAGTAAATAAATGCTTTACATTGTGCAGTGCATTTCTTTAAGGAGGAGTGCAATGTGTTATCTGTACTCTTGTTTAGAGCCAAGTAAGTAGTCTCGATGTCTGATGTCCGATGAATAAACTCTGAGGGCCTAACTCCACTGTGGACAGTTACAGGAGGCATAATTGTTACTGTTTGATAAGCTTTTAATGAAATGTGAAGAACTAAAGTTCCAGCCTGTGTGGTGTCCCTACTCGGAGCTGAGACCCTGGTGTTAGAGAGGCAGAATACTGAAATATTTTTGGCTTCTGAAATATTATGTCAGCCTAATGTACCCTTTTTCTTTGCTCTCTTATTTAATGAAGTTGCATGAAGACTTGTGCAAGAACCAAGTCAGTGGTAGGTTAGCTAAAAGCTTTTAGTTGCTTTAGGACTTCTCTCCATTTCTGAAGCATTGTGAGAGTAGTGCTGACACTTGCTGCCAGTCACTGCAGTGATTCATAGTGGCTTAGGTTTCTTGCTGAGAATTAATAACAACTCTGTTCAGAAGTTTGTGAAATTGAAGAGATCTGACAAAGTACGAAAAGAAAGCAAGTAGGCTGTGCAGCGTGTAGGCTTAAACCTAAGGAAATTTGTTAGCTGATGCAGGGTTAAACTGTTACAGCATAAGGTACGTCATATGTTCATATGTTTCTTGAAAATGTGAGAGGTGAAAATAAATGCTTTGATTTGTTTCACCTGAGAGATGATGGAGCAACGTATGCTGATTGCGTTATCATATGGAAGAAAAACTTCAAAAAGAGAAAAACTTATTTGAAGATAATTTGCATTTAAAGGGCAGTAAACATGAATCCTTCAGATGATTATTTTCTTCTGCTAGTCTCTTTAAGTTATTACCATGGAGTTCTAAACTGTGGTTACCTTATTTTTCTAACCTGGGGGCAATAAGGTGAATTCAGTTTAACAGTCTTGTTCCTCAGCTATAAATGTGAGTGCTGCAGTTTGGAAACCCTGAATGCATTTTAAAAACTGGTTTGCTCTTTCTTCCTCCATCCCTCTCTTCAGTAAAGAGAAGTCAAGAGTAACTTTTTGCAAAATAGTTTTAATTGCCAAATCTAAGCTTGGGTTGTAAATATGAATGAATTCTGTTGCTGTGTAGCACTGGTTTTTATTACGTTTTTACATCTTTGTAAGAAGCAATAGTCTTAGCACTCTTTCGTTCACTGTATATTCTATGATAGTGTCTTCCTTTGGCATTCTGTTTTGTAGACTTTCACCCACAATTACCTATCACTACTCAGCTTTTGTTTGGGTTGAATATACTCCTTACAATAAAAAACATGAAGAATGTAGTTTTGATTATTTTTTTTTTTTCTTTCCATGAGGAAGTTTACCAGTGTGTACTTTTTTTACTTTGGGGAGGTGGGGTGGAGATTGTTACCAGTGACACTAGTGAAAGACTGAGGTAGAGCAGGGCTAACATAAAGGAGCAGGAGGGATGTAATCTTGAAGTAACACCTTTTTTTCTGCTTCTTTTCCTCCATAGTTAATTAAAAATTATAAAATGATCATGCAGATATATCATCATCGAGTATGTATCATAGCAGTACTTTTTTCCAGTGACAAGGAAGAGGTCATGTTTATTTGACTAAAGAAATGTAAAGAAAGGAGTGGGCAGCAAACAAATGCTTTTTAGCAATATCATGTCAAATACAGAGGAATTTCTACATCTGTCCCTATCACAATTTCTTGGAAAAGTTGGAGCAACATTCTGTCTTAAATGTGGAAGAAAGCTTACAGGAATAGTCTTTTGACCTTATGGTAAAAGGTGATGGTGATAAGCATATACTAAAGAAATAGCGTGTCTCTTTCCCCTATATTTGAAAATAAAATGAAAATGTCTCTTACTGTAGTTGCAGTGAAATTCATTGAATCTTCAAGAAAACAGTCTTGTGAAAACTAGACTTGTATTCTAATGCATTTGCTCTTGACATGGAAAGAATAAAGTGGATCCCTTTGTTACTTTGATTTCTGAAGAACTGTATACACTTACAGGAAAAAGTACTCAAAAATAGTTGTTAGCATAGGGATACTTGTGGTTTTTTCGTGGGGGAAAACGTTTAACATACTTTACTGTGAAGAATAGTTGAAACTGTAGAATGTCATCAGAAAAAATGCACACTATAAAAGCGAGCTTATCTCTATTATTATCTTTTGCTTGTATTTAAAGTTTACAGCAAACTGAGGTAGTTGAGGTTATTCTAAATCCTGTATGTTCGGGGTGAGACTCCTTTTAACCTTGCCAATAAATAGCAAGTAATGGGGAAGAGGATTTAGGGGGGGATTTTAAGAATGGTAGTGTAATTTAACCATGGTTTTGTATAGTTGAATAAATGTAAACATGTGGTTTAGACTGACAAAGGAAACTTGTTATTTAAGTCTTCAGAAACTGTAAGGAATAGGTTTAAGCATTAATGTTGCTATATTTATTACAGGTACCATAACTGAGTAATGAAAAGATTGGTAACATGCATAAATACATCCTGTGAGACTGTTCTTCTTGAATGCTTGTCATCCATAGTAAAGGTGAATTTTTATGGAGGCTTTTCGAACACATTATCAGAAAATTGTACCCGAAACATGTTCCATCATATTCTGTAAAGATGAAAGGCTGTGTTTTGGTGAGAGGAAAGTAAGCACAAGAAAGCTAGAGAGCAGGAGGGAAACTGGGTACAGTTAACCGGTAGGAAAGAGCACTTTGAAATGCTTCTGCATAAGAAGGTAGGCAAGATATGCCTGTATGTTGTAGATACACCTAATGAATACCATGAGAACTTTAGGGCTCAAAATCTGGAAATAAATAATGAAGTCACTCACTTCTCACTCCTGCCACTTTTGTCTGGAGTTTCTAATCCCTCCTTTCCCCAAGATCCATCAAGGGCATATTAAAATGGCAGTTATTCTATCAGAAATGGAGGAAGTGTGCAAATATGCCATATGAATGTGTAGTAACTAATAAATTGAGGTGGGTGATGCTTAATTTCAGTTCCAATTGTTTATCCAGAACAGTACGTATTACTAAACACCTATCTTTAAGTAAATGGCATGAATGATAAAGATACGCTAATTTCCATGTAACTGCAAGCATCCATTTATGCCAGCTGTTTATAAAGCAGTCTTAAAATATATGAAAAACAATTTTGCACCTTCCCAGAGTTTGGTTTTAATAATGAAACCCTGTAGTGATACTTAGCTCTACCTCCTCCCATAATTGACTCTTTGTAGATTCCTTTCTTAGTTTGAAGTAGTCACTCATTTTTCCTGTCAAAAAGATACTGGTCTATCTGGACGTAAGTAGGAGTAAGTTAACTGCCTCTGTGAATTGTCAGACCCTTTCGAATCCTCTGATCAGTGTGAACAGCGCCTGTTTAGAAGGTGAATGTTTGTTTGACAGATCTGCATGAGCTTACTATTTTAATCTTTGGTATTTATTTAATTTGTGTCCAAATATTGTGTGAAAATGTGAATGTAACGACTTCTCATTAAGTTATCATCTTCCATATTCTCAAGATATACTGGCTGAAACAAGTTTTGAATGTTGTACAGATGACTGTAGATAGGCAGAGTGCATGCATCTCTCCCTGCTGCCTCTTTTGCCCCAAACTCTTTTGCAAAACCAATGTTATAATCATTTGCATATGACTGAAATATTGCTAAGCTTTCTCAGTCCTTTTGTAAGGCTTAAATCATGATTAAATCCATACTGGCATCTAAACTTGGATTTCCCATTCTTCTCTTAATGTAACTCCACCTAGACTTCTCACTGTTGGTTTGTGAACTTAATTTTTGCATATCTAATACACATTAGCACCAGAATAACTTAATTTAGGAAATGCAAGTGACTATTTCATGATATCATTAAAAAGAAGAAGATCCTTCCACACCTTCTTCCTGCTACCCTTCCTTTAGAACTGATTTTCTGGCTCAACTTTTAATTTTTGAGTTCATGCTATATTTAAGCCAGATTTGAATGCATCTGGAGAACTTTTTTAATTGAGCCTAGTTGGAGACATCTTTCATCTTCATATAAGCCAGGGCATAACTCCAAAATAGCCTGCTCTGCTTGAAAATCAACACTGTAGATAGAAAATGGGCAGTTAAACTACAGTATTTCCTTGAAAATCCCCTACTGATGGCGAGAGTTCGTTATTAGGTGCTCCTGCATGTTTTGACTTGCTGGATAACCTCACACATCAGCAGTTATTTCAAGACCTACTAGTCCCTTTTTCCTTTTTATACTTGGAGGAAGGACAGGCGAAACATCAGATTGGATTTAGGATGTTTTGTATAGCACCCTTAAAGGTGTCTTATTTGGAGGCTGGGAAAAGGGATTAAATCTACTAATGATTTTTTATAAGTGAAAACAGATTAAAATAGCCCATTCTGCTGTGTTCTGCATGACTCAGTGGAACAACCTCACAGTCACAGAAACAGTATTTTGATTTATTCCAAGTGTATCAGTGTTAGAAGGGGTCTGCTTTTCAGAGCCATATGGTTCTTTAGTTCCTATTGGAGTTGTTTGGTCCCTGGCTCTTCTGAAAACTGTGAGTTTTGGAAGGGACAAAAGAGAAAGTGTGTCTAGTGCTTAGAATACAGGCAAAAACTTGCCTTTGCTGTTTGTCCTCTGCTGCCTGTTACTTGATTTGAAAATAAGTCACTTCCTGAGATTGTGCTTCTTTGCACTATGAGTTACCGAATGCAGTACAGCTATGGGCTAAAAAAAATTATTAGTAAAAATTATCTTATTTAATGGTACTACGCCAAGAACAAGACTGACGAGGGTAGTCAGCATTAGGTGGTATTTTCCAACACATTGGTTACACATTACACCCTCATAGTGCATTGTGGAACCACTCAGTTCAATTCCTCATGCTCGTTTTTGAAAAGGACCGAGGTGAATGTGATATATTACATTGCTTCCATAGTGCCAATTCTGGAATTGGTTTCTGTTAATTGTACTGGCCTTTACAGGTGGACTGGGGGTCCTTTGTGATGGACGCTGGACAAATAAATAGGAGATATGCCTTTCTGGAAGTGATTTAGAGAGAAGGTGGCATACTAAGGAAGCGGGGGAGGGCCAAATGCCATACAATTTTTGTAAAAGTTTATTTTAGGGTTTGACTTTTCTATTCGAATAAGTGTTATCTGCCCTTATTGCTCTAGTCACTGTGAGGTTTTTTTCCTCATTTTATTGTGGAGACTGTGATAGGCTTGGGCCTTGAAGGGCTTAAATAGAGAACAAACCTTAAGGATTAAAGGGTAAGAATGCCCTTGATGGGGTTTCGCTAAATCTGTCTGCTTTCTTTTCTATACTGACCCTGTTGTAGGGAGAGGATACAGTCTTCATCCTCAGGAAACATCGGTGTTCACTGAAATTATAACCTGGTATACATTTTCTGTCCATAGAAATAATTAAGAGTATTTTCTTCAAATGTGGGTCACATCAATGTGAATTCTACTATTTGTGGGCATTATATATAGTCAGTTTCTTTCAGTATTGTACTCATTTCTGGGTTAACTTTTAAAATAGTTGTTCTGACTTTTAGAAACTCCAAAAAGTGTATAATCTCTTTAGAGCAACTTTTCCCCTGCTGTTGCATTGCAATAACTAGTTAGCAGAGACACCTGACGGGGAGCTTCACTGTTAGGGAAGATAGGTGGTGGAGGCCAGATGGCATGTAGGTTTTCTTGGTGTGTTTTTTGTTTTAATTAAGTCCATTATTCTCTGAGCTTTTCTTATTTCCTCCTTCATGCTAAGTCTGTCAAAACTGATATTGATGTGCAAGGTGTCTTTCTCAACTTTCTCCCCTTATTGTAATGTAACAGGTAGATTTAGGCAGTGGTGAGTGCAGAATTCTGACGGAAATTTTGCTGGAATGAAGGTTTGAATCACTATGGGGATCAATAGGTAGAGAGAGAGTACTTTCCAGGAGGCAATTCAGAGAAGGGAACCTAATTCTTACCGTTCTGTGTTGCCTTTGTGAGGGCCCACCCCTCACTCAGCTGACTGTAGAAAATTTGTAGGAAGATTAGGCTTCAGTTAACTTTTGTGAGTTCATTACCTGTTTTCCCTACAACATTGATCTGTTGTATTCTGTGGAAAAGAATTCTTGTTCTATTCTTTCTTTTTTTAATAGTGAGAAATTCTAAGTGTCTTCTTACAGTAGACTTTTGAAAGCTATCAGGGAGAAAGCCCTTGAGTTGTGATGAGCATTTCTTCTTTGTCCTGTAAACTCCCTTCAAGGTTAGGTGAGGCAGGTTAGAAACAGTTAAGTAGTTGTGATTCCTTTTTTTTTTTTCTTCTTTCTCAAGATTTCCTCAGTAAAATGTTGACAGTGTGTCACAGTAAATGGACACTAATGTGTAAAAGAGTTGGACCCAGGCTGCCCTATGTAGCAAGGAGAAATGAGCCAGCTTTTCCCTTGCTCAATAAGTAAAACCTCAGTGATGGTGTTTGTACTGTTTATAGAAGGCAGAACTTGTTTACCTTATTTTTCCTTTAAAAATAAATGGAGGAAAATTACATAAGAACTCTAGTATGTGATGTGAATTTTTGAGACATGCTTTAGAGCTGCTTAATGTCCTGCAGAACAGCAAGTGGCTATCCTTTTTTATTTTAGAGTTCTGAAAATTTGAATAGTTGCAGTATTTAAGCCTGTGGAGTCTTGCTCCATATCCATGCACTCTATAAATTGCTTCATTTTTGTTCTAGTATGGCAGCTTTTCAGAGCAATGCTGTGTCCTTTAGAGTTGCAGCCAGCCCAGAGCGGTGTAGAAGTGCCTGATTGTCAGCAGCTTTCTAGTGTCAAAAGCTCCACACGCACCTTTGGGCTGGTAACAAATGCTTCAGCGACCAACTTGGACAAAACTACGTTCTTGAATTCTCTAATTCATTCTAAATTTTGTCGTATATCTCAAGAAATAGAAATATCCCATTCTCTGAGTAAATCATTTGGGGGAAGCAGTTTTACAGCAGCCCAGAACACTAAGCTCCTAACATTTGTCCACTGGGCAATTAAATTGTGTGGCCTAAAGGTACGGTGTACACTGCATATTAAGTAATCTATGTAGCACTTGTAGAAGGTAAAGGGTAAACAGGTTTTGCCCTTTCCTCTTTCTTTATGCTGCCTATTTCTTTCCACTGTATTAAGTGATGTAAACACTTCTTATTCCATCATTTCATAATGGGTTTTTACATCATTTGGATTTAGCTATGTGGAATTAAACTTGATGTACTACTTCTCAGAATAATCTTTGTGGGTTCCAAATTATTCAAAAGCTGCTTGAATGAAAATCGCTGATCATTCGAAGCCTTGCAGGTGATAAAATCTCCTTCTCCTTCACCTTCATAGTTCACTTACTTATATCTTTGAATGGTGGCTGTTCTGCTAGCTTCTAAAGTATATATAATTTCTCTACTCAGGAATGGGTTTTTTAAACAGTATGTGAATTACGGCATTTAGCAGATAGTTAGCTTCCCTTCTGACCTTTCCTGAGTTAGCAGGAGACCCACTTAACTGACACACATACAGTCATTTTGAGCCTTAGCTTTCAAAAATATTTTAGTGGGTCAGATGTCTCTAAAATTTCATTACATCCTTTATTTGCCTTTAAAATATTAATGATCTGCTCATGCAGTATGCTGATTAAGACTAGAAAATGCTGAGACAAAAAGTTCATTTTACCACTTATGGTACCCAGGGCTTCTCTGTGTTTAGTTACATCTCTCAAACCTTATTAAATATTCTAAGACCTCCTGAGTTGAAGTCTGTTCCTTGAAAAGACAAGGTTTGACTGACTGATCACATAATCTCCCATAAACTTCTGTATGAGGGGAGAAATAGGAGGGGTTGTAGACTTAAATTTGATCCCAGTCTGAGGCATGCAGGGGGGTGGGTGGTATTTTCTTGTTGTTTTGTTTTTTTTATTACAATTATTCCTACAACCCACAGGATAGATTGGTCTGTGCTCTCTTGGACTGGCTGGGATAGCCAGTAAATCTGTGAAAACAGAGCCCTTGCCCTCTCCCTCCCCACCTAATATTTTGAAAATTAGTTGTATAAATTTCTATAAATTTTCCTCTAACAGTGTCTAATAACAGCATCAAATTCTAAGGCCATGCGGAAACACCGGGTGCTGTAATAATCTCGGACTCACTTGATAAAACTCTCCACTAACACCCGGGATCGTTACTGCCACATCAGGCTGAAAGATGAATGCAATTAACTTGGACCAGAATGGGGACAGGAGTGTGCCTCTGAACCAAAAGTAAGGGGAAGGCAAGACTGCAGAGGCCCTGGGGGAAGCCCTGTTAGCAGCTGGTTCTGAGGAGAAAGCTTGCACTAAGGTTGATGTTTGTGTTACTGGGGTATTTTTTCTTATCAGCAGGTTTGGGTATGGGGTATGTGTACTTCTGTTTGAAGACTTGGTAGGAGCTTGGCCCATTCTCAGACAGTCTTTTGTCTGCCTTGCTGGGGGAGGGGGAAGAGGCCAGTGTTTGTATCTGACTGTAGCTTACTCTCCCATATTGAAGAAGTCATGACATAAGATGTTTATTGATGCCAAGAGAAAAGTTTGCCTCTGGTGCATGGATTCGGATTGTAAGAGCAGTTGCACCCAAAAGCACTTTAAACTCTTCAGAACAGTTGCAGTCCTGTTTGCCCATGTAATCTCGATTTGCTCAGTGTTTCCCAGTGTCCATTACTGCTTTCGTACCTGCTTTTAAGGGAAGCTGTCCAACTGTGCCATGTGTTTACCTACACCTCATCCCTACTCAAACTATTCCTATTCCCTGGAGATGAAACCCTTTTTGCAGCCCACTTGTCATTTCTGGAGGTCAGCAAAGAGGACAAACTGTGGAGAGAGGAGTAGGATGCATCACCTGAAAGGATGGTGCACCTTGTGCATATCCTGTTTGCGCTGACATACGCTGCGGTGGTTTGCAACTGTGTAATGTCCCCGAAGCAGGCCTGTGCTTTCAATGCTGGGAAAGCTGAGAAGACCATAGGCATCAAATGGTGTTGCATAAAAAATAAAAATCGCCTATTACAAGGCTTTAAGTAATTTAATGTTTGTATTTAAACTGCTTTGGTAAGGAGTCAAATTAAGTTCTATAGGAAACAAGGTAATAAGAAAGTATCTTTAAATCTATCTTTTTTCCCCCCGTGCATTTTGTTACCTTGCCTGTCTTAAAAATACAGGTTGTTTTGAAGTCTTTTATTTTGTAGGGCTGACTGCATTTCAATAAATCATTTAATCAATTGATGTGTGGCATATAATTTATATAAAGAGTTAATATGTTTATGTTGCCCATTATAAAAGATAAACATTTCTTTAAGAAGCTTTTGTACTTTTATTTTTGCAACAGGCCTTTGGTAATTCAGACTACAGAAGTACCTGCTTTTTAAATAAATGTTCATCTTGTACTAAAAAATACCTGTAAACCTGCTTTTTAAAAACTGCTATTTTCTTTATCTTTTCTTAATGGTCTTTGAAAGACTGTAAGCAGGTTGCTGAAGAAATTTCTATTCAAGAACATCCTGTGGTTGGGCTGATGATAACACTTTGTAGTGTCATTATCTGGAGTTACTGAAGCACTGCCCAGGGGTGAGGAAAGTCAGGTTGCACCACTTTACTTTGTCTTCCTCTGGAACCAGTGGTTCCAGTGCTGTGCTTCCAAGGCACCAAATTCGCTATGTTTCAGAGGCGAAACTGAGTTAGGATCCCATACATTGTGGTTTTGTAGGTTGTGATTATATGGCTGCTTTGATTAAGCTTCAAATTAGACTGCTGCTGTGGAAGTAGTGACCTGCCTTCCTGCCTGGTCTAACTGCTTACTTCTGCCACTCTTTTGTGCTAGAATTACTGCTCATGTCACTCTGCAGTAACTGGAGTCAAAAAGTTGTCTGGCCGAAGACTAGCTCTGAGGCATGCTAGTTTTTGAGCATGATCCAGTTTGCTCATTTGGCTTGTGTGCAGTTGAATGAACACTGCTTTTGGCATAGGGAAGTGGCAGAAAGGAAGGGCTGAAACAAAGGAAGGATGAAACAGCTTTCATTTGACAGCTGCCTGAACTTAGCCTGGACTAAACAGCTGTGTAACCACAGCTTTGAACCCAGTCTGTGGCTTGGTAGTCTCCTTTTTCAGTGGTACAGTTATGGTAAATGTACTTGCAGCTCCGGAATGGCAGAAAGGAAGGCAGGCTGTGTCTATCTTGCTCCTCCCACCGGAATAGCTAATCCACCCAGTAGCCCTATGCATGAAGCAGACATAACACACGTGACAGTAGACCTAAATGACTGGGATTTAAGTACAGAGGATGGAGATTGTTACAGTTGCACATGGAAAATTTCTGTTAAAGCTTTGCCTTTTGTTTGTCACCATTGATACTATTTTCAGTATAATCTAACACAAGAAGTATGAAGATGAAGCACAAAAAGAAATCTAAAAAGGTTCTTCAGTGTTCTTTGAAGAACTGAATTTGTGTAACTTGAGTTTGTACATAGGAAGAACAGCTGAGAAGGTTTTTTGGAAGCTGTTTGACAGCAGAGAGCAACCTGAATTCTAAGGCATTATAATTTTTGTTTAGCAAATTTCAAACTGAATTGGTTGGAGACAGAGCTTTTAAATTGTGCCTGAGAACTTTTTTTGCAAGTCCTGAGTGTTTCAGTATAGATCATATACACGGGGGCCAAGCAGAAAGCAACGAGGTGTCTTTGAAATCTCATACAGTCAAAGCCTTTGTTTATGTGTTAATCGCTGGCTTTGAATAAAACTGTTCATGGACAACAGAAAATCAGACCCAAATGATAGTCCACGGTGGGTATCCTCACTCTGCTGCCCAATTATGAAGAAGGAGGAAACCCCTAAATTCCACCAAAAAGGATGTGAATTTTCCACAGCTGCTTTCGTTTTCGGTGGTCTTACGCAGGCATAGCTACAGTGAGAATTTGTCTTGTACTTGGAGCTTGGTTAAAACATGTTGGGTTGTTTTTTATGCATGAATTGAAATAGAAACAAGGTTTTTTCCCTTCTAAGTTCAGCAGAGTTGATTCAACATAAATAAAAATAATAAAATTGTGTTTGGGGTTTTTGTGTGGGGTTGTTTTTTTTTTAATTTAGACTGTAAATGTATGTAGAGATAAAGCTACTGCGCTTGTTTCAAAGTAGCTGAGTCTTTAACAGAAAGCTAGCAATATGACTTATACAAAATCACTTTCAGAATCAAGAATTCTAGAGGGTAACTTCAGTCTAATGCTGTAGGGCATCTCTATATTTTGGATCAGTACATAGCAGTTATTTTTGATTAAGACATTTCTCACTTGATCATATAAAAAATGCTAAAGAAACTCAAAGAATGCTAAAGCATAAGAATACAGACACTGATTTAGTTGGTCACAGGTGTGGATTTAAAAAAAAAAAAAATTACCATTTGAGGCAGGCACTTGTAAGAGGTTTTCTGCTTTTTTCAACCAGGGCAGCCTCTGATTTTTCTGCTCCTCTGCCCCTTGCAAATCCCCCATCATAATTGCTTTATATGGTAGTAGGGTGATGGGTAAGGATGTCTGAGAGGAAAGACATCTGTGAAACTTAAATGTGCTGTTCAATAATTTTTCACTGGTGTGCTGATGCAGTCAGGTTGTTTCTAGACAAACCAGCAGCCAGGTCAGCCAGAAAGGAATTGTAAATGACAACGACTAACGTATGGAGCTTAAAAACAAACAGAAAACTCCCTTCTCCCCCACCAAGCTACCACAACCAATACAATGAAAAAAGAAACCCCAAGAAAAGTGTCTCCTCCTATTGTCAACCTTGATCCTCACAGTCTAAAGAGTGAGAAACTCTCAGAGGCACTCACTGACAGTAGGCAGAGGTAAGCTCCTTCACATGGAGGAAGGAGGAAACATCCTTTGACCCTAGCTTACATTTGTTATATCTGTGCACCACGCCCCTCGCAAGTGCATGTAATAGAGCCTATAGTTCAACTCTAGAGACACTGGCAAACTCCTACAGGATGTTATACCTCAGTGATAAGAAATAAGATTGTTATGACTCCGGAAAGTGAAAAAGATGGAGAAGTTCAGGCATGGGGTACACTCAAGAGCATGTAAAGCAAGTTTTATTTTTGTAATGTGCATTCAGGGCTGATACTATAATTGGTGTTTTGATGGGGTGTGGTAAATGGAAAACTTTAGGTACAAAGGGAGCTCGAGAGGCCCAACCTCCTGCTCAAAGCACATATGTGCTTCATGAATACAGAGTGATACCAGTCTCCCAAAAGGGATTGATGGCCTGGACTTGCATTATTTGAATAAAAGTATAACAGTTGTTTTTCCATTTGTATTACTTAGTATCCCTGTCTGAACTCAATGCGTGTGCCATCAGTCTTAATATGTTCACTCATATATTTGACAATTTATTTTCCTGGGCTGGAAAACTCCCTCCATTGCAGCATTTTAGGAAGATGTTTTGAAAACACTGTTGTTTTTCTGAAACTCTTCCAGGGCATTAACACTGCTGCAGCTCTCCTGGCACTAACACCAAGAGGAGTGGTACTGTATGCAAACGGTTTTTGTTACTGTGTTGTCTGCTAACTCCTAATGTGGAAGTAAGCAACCCGTGCTTTTCTCTTGTGCATCCAACCATTACTAACTGTAGTAGATCTGAGCAGGTGCTATGACAAGGAGATAAATGTTTTCATTTGTCCATCTGCAAGGTCTTATTCCAGTCTGAAAAGAGTCTTAAACAGTGTCAGTGTTTGAGATGAGATCTTTCTTAGTCAAGTCTAGAGCTGCTGCTAAACTTGTTTTTTTTTTTTTAAATTAGTGTCTTTTTATGAGGAAGTGAGGAGTGCAAAACTTTCTGCGTTTTCCCTTGAGTGTCAGCTCTGTTTATTCTCTGTATACATATAAAAGATAGCTCTAGAGCTAGCTCTGTCCCTTGTACAGTTAATTAACCCCCCTGCTGTGGGCCTAGATAGGTGCTCTTGCTGTTCAATGATGTGTGTGAATTGACTGAAGAACATACACACCCATGCAGGCGTACGCAGAGAGAGAAAGCCTCCAAGAAACACAGAGAAAGATGATGGGGTAGCACGTGGCTTCATAATCTGTCATGCTGAATGCTAGCTAAAGCTTGCAAAGATTGAGGATTTCAGTTACAACAGATAACTACAGAAATGGCTTATCATTCTGTGGTAACAACTAGTCAGTTTTTAAGGTGTTACTTTAGGAGCAAACCATAATAGATGATAAGCATCAATAGCCTAGAAATGTTCTTCAGTACTTCAAGTATTTGAAAACTCTTGAGTAACTACATAACCTCATACAAGTAACTGTTAAAGGACTGACTTGGGCTCTTAAAACATAGATGCATGCAATCCTAAAACATGACAAGATGCAAACTCTGGGAAAATCAGTAAAACTTCAAAATAGCAAAGCTGCCTGTGAAGTTTAATGAAAGAGAAATAAAATTGTTCCTGTAGTGTGTATTTTTATTGCAGAATTAACCCGGCTCATTCTCAGGATTTCTCACACTCCTATTTCTGTGCAAACTTCTATACAAATGCAAACACCAAACTTTCACTGAATTTGGTATGATTTGAAGCTCACTTTTGCTGCTGCAGCTAGGAGTCTGTATTAAGCATGGACAGTATCTTTTTACACTTATCCCTTTAATCAGCCACTTCTGAATAACATTGTAGTCATTGCATTGTGACAGTTTTCTAATGGCTTTTTGTAGTTTCTTCCCATCGTGTATCTGGAAGAGTAGGCAAGTTCTAAAACTGGGAAAGACGCACCACTTAATGCATACAAACACAAAAGCAACCTGTGCTATGGGCCTGAAATCCTATCAGCAAATTGTAGGTAGTTTGTTACCTATGAGAAGATAGTAAGGTAGAAGATAGATTGAGGAGGAGTCAAAGGAGTTTCGGTAAAATGAGCCAGGAGGTATTCCTCCAGATGCTGTGAAAGAGGGCATATCAGCGCAGTTATGGCTGTGTAGAGAGAGGGCACATGGATGCTCTGTAATGTGGACAACCTTCAGAGCAGGGATACTCATATTTGAAAGTTTGATTTCTCGTGCTGTTGAAATGATAAAAATACAAAGGGAAAAAGTGGGCTTTCTGTTTAACTGGAGTCCCCAAAAGGCTGGTTTAAAATTTAATTACACTTACGATACACTGATTCCTGTTGTTCACCCTAAAGCATCCCAGCTGCTCACTGGATGATTTTCAGTTGCTTGGGAGGAGGAAGGAACTGAGAGGGTACTCGTCAAAGCGAGGGGGGAAGGGAGGACTACAGTTTTGGTAATCTTCATTGTGAAGTTTATCAAAAGAGGGAAAAAAGGATGTTTACTGTCCGTATTTTCCCCTTACTATTTCACCGTATTCCCTCTTCACAGAACACTTTTGCAGCACATTCTGTTCAGCGTGTAGGTAAAAAAATCATAGTCTGGAAGTTAGGAACTGCTCTGAATTCTAATTCCTACTTTACTGTCATTCATTGGATGTACTTACAAAAGCCCTTTGCTTCTCTGTGCCAGATTCCTGATCAATTAAACATGGCTCAGAGTATGTCATCAAGTAAGTAAGTAACTGAAGATACATTAATTTCTGTTTACAAACTACCTAGATCATGCAAAGATGTACGTTACTTAAATACAAGCGATCTGATACTACACACATGGGCATGGACACGGAAGCACCCTGCTGTCCATATAGACTATAGCTATGTATAAATATTACCCCAGTATGTCTTCTAATTTTTCAAAAGATTTCTTTTTTAGGATTGTGTTTTTTAAATCCTTCCTGTGTGTGGAAGAACTTTCAGATACATTCTGGTCTTCCAAGGGAAAACATGCACAAGGCAATAAAAGCTTTTTCATTAGGCGGTAACGTTTGTGCAAGTGCTGTGGAGTGGCATTGCTTAAATAGCATGTTTAAGGAAGGGAAGAAAAAGAGCTTCTGCAGGACCCCTGCTCCTCTCCCCACAAAAGCAGTTAAAAACAACTCTAAGCTAATTGTAAATTTAAACATTGTAAGATGCAACATTTTAACAATACATACTTTGCAAACAAATGTGCCTTAGTATTAAACTGGGTTTTTTTAAGCTTAGCTGAAGCTCCTTGCAGCAGGATGATCAGTTCAAAGAAGGCCGATCAAAGACTAGCAAACAGTTTTACTTTCTGTTGAATTTAAAGAAGGCATAATCTAGATAGAAAGAATGTCTTGATGTAAGGTTTTTTGTGCAGATTTGGTAGGAGGTAATGTTTCTCAGCTTGTTTTCTTCAGGTGTGCTGTATTAAGAGTTGTCAAAATCGATCTGTCCTTGAGCAACTGATCTCAGGTTTGAACTGGATTTCAGTAAGTGTCATTGTGATAAGTTTATGCTGGCCTGAACCATAGTGCCCAATGAGAAAGCTTTGTTTATGTACGGCAAAGATAGAAACAGGTTTAAAGCTGTTAACCGCAAACCAAACTTGCCCAGTTCCCTTGGTTTACTGCAAATTCAATTATTAAATGGCCTGATATAAATCATTAAATGCACATTTTAAGGTTCTATAAGAGATTAATTTTTCATTGTTTTTCTCACACGTAGCCACCCTATCTACAATTTATAGTTCTGAGGGCTAGGAAAATTATTAGAGGATTGTCCTTCAGGATGCCGAAGTGAAATGCTCACATCAGTAATCCTGTTTGGAATGTTTGCTTCTGGCATCATCACTTTTAGATATAAATATTCATATTTCACCTGGAACAAAAAACTGCTGATTTTTGAAAGTGGGTCATTTTCTTTAAAAATGAATCTTTTGGCAGTTTTCATTATGTGTGTGTAATGCTACATCAAAACCGGGGAATTTCGTGGCAGCATTTGTCTGTAGATGTATTCAGCTGAAACTTAGATACCTTGACAGCCCCCCACACGGAGAGAAGAGGACTCGTTCACAGCCATGTGAAGAAGGCTGCAAATGGGAAAAAGCAGTGTATTCTGGTATGGACATTGTTTGCCTTGTTCTGCTGTTTTCTTATTCACTTTAACTAATTCATTCAGAAGTAATTATGCTGGAAGTCACATAAATGAAGATTTTATTCCCCAGTGCGTGAAATGAAAGTGCAAAAATTGTTCCAACATGTAGAGTTGTAGAATGTAAATTTCTACTTTGTAGAATTTACTTCTGTAGAATAACTTATAAAAGACTCTCCAGATCAATTTGTTAATGTTTGTGTGGTGCTTTGAAGTATTAAATTGCCTCATAAGCAATAGGGACAAAATAGTGTTATAACCTACTTTGGTTGCTCATATATAAGGAAGGGCAAATTCTGTTATAATACCATTGGTTTGGTATAATGCCATAGTGTCTGGACACCATCTAGATGTGTGTAGGTGGGAGAACTGTCTGTGTAGATGAGCTTACAAATATAAACACCTATTTAGGACAAGGTCTTAGTGTTCAGTAATTTCACATGTGAATCTGGAATATACTTTCATGCTTCATTTTGCTATGAAATGAAGTGTGGAAGGGGAAGAAAATAGAGTCAGATCTACTGGTAATCTTCACTCTGACATGTTTACTTAATCTTATTTAGAAAGTTTTGAGCTTCTTCAGAAAAAAATCCAGATTTTTATATCCCCCAGTGGTTCATTATTTTTGGTTTGTCTGTTTCTCTTTAATTATGGTTTTCCTTTGCTTTGAGAGAAACTCTTAGAAGACAATGGAAGTTTAGTAATAGATTTTAGTTATTTGCTAGTGAGAGGGTGCTCTCATCATTTTGTGTCGGAATGATAGAAAAAGAAAGAAGAGTGGCAGCTCTACAGGTAAGGCTCTGCCTTAAGGTAGCCAGTGTATTTCTCTGTTGCAAGTTACTGCCCTGTCAGTAGAGGGAAGGAGCATAATGCATGCTTAGACTATACCAGTTCAGTCCTGTATCATATCTCAGACTCATGCTAATAAGTTATTATTTACAGCAAGATGTCAGACTATGAACAGGTGTGGTTGAGGAACAGTTATCTTCTGTTCTATCAACTGATTTATTTTTCCTAAACTAAATTTGGAAAAATAATAGGTCAATAGGTGCAGTGCATAGAATGGCTAACTTGCGCATCAATTTACACTATTCATTCAGGAAATTTCAGTGCACTCCGGATCACTCATGAACATCAGAATAAAAATGGCACAGAAAATGATACTAAAAGGTTTTTTGATTAAAAGTCTGACCAGTTTACCTGTTGGTGTGTATGATGGGAGAGCTAAGTACAGTATACATGTGTCACGGGGGGGACACACGACACAGGAGTTAGTTGCCACAAGCACCATTGTATTGCGCTCTCTCTACTGCTCTTCTGTCATTGGTAGCTATTGAACATTCACTTCTGATCAATTGTAAGGATGTCTTTCTGTATTGCTACTGCAGAAAGTAAGCTAATTTTACAAAAGGACAGCCTAATTTTTTTGTTAAAAACAGTTGTCTTAATTTCAGTTTAGGGGGAGAAATTCTGGACCAAAAAAAATGTAACGTCTCGACAAATATTTTCCTGCTTTTTAAAGCAGGTAGAGTAAAATGACAGGAGGTAAAAAATTAGATCAAAATTATTGAACAGTATCTTTGTTTGAATTTGACTTGATATGAAGCAGAAATACATAATTTTTATTGAATGAATTCTGCATGGATGGATTCAGTATTTAACAATAAAAGTTTACAAAACTTTTATTTAACTTTTATACTTAGAAAAAGTCAGATCTGCTAAGTGGACCAGAATATTTACATT
The DNA here is from genome assembly GCF_000699145.1 of Aptenodytes forsteri. NCBI lineage: Eukaryota > Metazoa > Chordata > Aves > Sphenisciformes > Spheniscidae > Aptenodytes > Aptenodytes forsteri. The sequence goes on from NW_008795128.1 coordinate 4,622,484, forward strand.
ACATTACATTACATAAGTAATGTATCAAAGAGTTTATCTGTGGGTATTGCTAATTACTTAGTACAATGTGTAGCATATTCCAGCCCCTCCCCAGGCTCAATTCTTATCAGTTAAAATCAATAATTTTTCTGTTCACTTGAATTGGTACAGAATCAAGCCTCCCAAGGAAAACTCTTGTATTTTCTGAGTATTAATACATAATATCACTAAGAAATAAAATAATTGAACTCTGAGTCTCCCTTCATGTTTTAAACAGTAAATTTACTTCCGTTGTCAGAGAAAATGAAACAATAGACCTTGAAATGGAAACAGGCCAGAGGAGAACCCAGAAACATGCTCCAGCCATGGACAGCCTGTGCAAAGCAGCCTTCGGAGCAGCATTCCCAGCAGTCGTCATGAATAGCATTGATAGCTTACTCTTAAAGATACTGAATAGTAGAAAGGTGACAAGTGATTGTAACACTTATAATCACTACACCAACCACAGAAACTTCATGAATATTTTAAAATTATTATTGTTAATGACCTGATTTAAGATATGCGTGTAAAGCATGAATTAACTATGTAGTGCATTTCTTTCATTAATGTAAAAAAGCAGGCTCTTAGTGGAAGTGGGTGTGTTCTTAAGCTGTGTTATTGGTCCTGCTCTCAATTTTCACCTATTCAAAAATTAAACTCTCAACCACATTTGGAAAGATGTCAGTTAGAAAATAGAGCCAATTCTTGAAGTGCTCTTTGGGGTGAATACCCACTGAATTGGTGAGAAATTGTCTTAGAATATTGGGAATGAGAAACAAATGAGTAGCTCAGGGATTTAGTCCATATGTAAAAGAGAAAGTAAAAGAAAAATCCTTGAAACACACCATTAACAACAGCCTTAAGAGTAGTTAAACCAGGTAATTTATGAAATAACATTATTTGCTATATTTTTTGCCAACTTTTGTATTACATCCTAGTTGTGTAAAGATAACTTATGTTTCTGATCAGGTTTATTGATTCTAATATATGTGTTGCAAACACAGGAATTGGTGTCTAAACAAAACTGCTTTTAATAGTGGGGTTTTTTTAAATTGTGGAACGAGTTGTTAATCTTGCTTTTTGTAGGTCTTAGTTCTGTCTCAACTGTATTTTATTTGTAGTCCGTCTGGCTTTGTCCATTTAATATTTTGAGAGGAGCCATGGAATAAATCTCCAAAATTAGGACTTGCTGACTTTTGTTAAGGTGCAGACTTTGAAGTGACTACTCACCTTCTGCAAATGGAAAACAGACTTTGTAGTCATTTGGACCATTGTGGAAAATATGTCTATTTAACTTTCAAATTATTTTTTTAAAGATTGCAGGAGGTGTAATGGAGTGTAAAACTATAGCCAATCTCTAGAGTTCTTTGGAATAGAATATAGAGCAGACCTTTTGCAAAATTTTTCAGTGTTCATATTCTAATCTTTTATTGGACTGATACAAATGCAGTCCGGTTTGTTTCTAAACATTGGTAGAATGGGTTAATTAAAACTGAGTAATCCTTCTTTAAATTAGGATGTGAATAGCGAAAATTGTCTGAGGTTTGGTACTCAGCTGGTGGAAAGCAGAAAAAAAAATTAGCTCCTTTCATAACCTCTTGAATTTCCCCCAGTTATTTCATGAGATCTTACTAATATGAATGTGTTCAGAAACTATGTTTTATTCTGCTTCTCCATGATATCTCCAGATCCATTTTCCAGTGTTAGGCAGTCAGTCATACGATGTTTCTCAGATATCATGTCATCAGCTGAAAAATCGCCAAAAATTATCTCCTTTTGTAAAATCCAGATACCAATGAACCCGGTGTACCTTTTGCTATTTATTTCAGCGGGGCCAAAGTTTCATCTCTTGTCCTCTTTCTGTCCCAGATTCTTAGTTCTCTGTCTTTTTCTGCTACTGACAATAGTGTTCAATTTCTATATTATTCAGGTATGTAATATTTAGGTTTGTTTTTTTTTTTTTTAAGTATGTTCATTCCATTGGTTGTAGTCAGCTAGGTCAGCTATAAATCTGGTGCTTGCTTTCTTAGCATTTTAAGACATGCACTTTTTTTTTTATCCCTGTGGGCAAGCCTCATTTCATGCCATGTCTTAACCACTGCACTATCTTCGGCTCTGTACTAGACATGTCTATTATGACAGAAGGAATGGAGACTTCTTTCACTTCCTAACATGTAGCTGTTAAAATAATCCTTCCTGCTTGCTGATTTAATTGTCACTCTTATTTTTGTATTCCCCCTACTGTTCACCATCCATATTTGCATCAGATTTGAGCTCCTTTCAGTACTTTCAAAGTTCTATATAATTCTGCCCTTCCTTACTTATGTTTCCTCGTTGAGTTTCCTGTCTCTCCCCCACCCGCTCCACTTCTTCGATGTTCCCACACATCCATCTGTCACTTCTTGAGCAGTTGCTTCCGTGTCATCTTCCATGTTACCATCTACGCATCCTATGACCTTCCAGGACTCATCTGTGGAAGTGCTTAGCTTGGCCACATTTAAGTCCCATTTAAGAGCACACTTCTTCTCTGCTGCTTTTATGGAGCTGAGTTGGATTTTATTTAAAAAAAAAAAAAAATCTTTCTTGTTCATTATTCTTTCTTCTGTAACTTCTGTTGCTGTATCTATAAACTGTACGCTGCTCATATTACTAACTCCCTTTAAGTGCCTAGACAGATACCCTTTTTGCAAAAATGTCTAGAATAATTTAAGATGTTACCAGCAGCAGTTACGTGTTCTGCACCTCAGCTAATCAAATACTTCAAATGTTTTACAAGCTGATAGCGACAAAACTTGGGGCAAAGTGGCCTCAAGTTTTCATCTGCAGAGGAGTAGAACATAGAAGTAGGAGTGGGGAAAAGTAACTTCTAAAAGGGTTGTAGACAGACTTACAAGATGATATCTGCTGGAGCCCAAGCTGTCTGGAAAGCAATTAGTATGTTGTTTGTGTATCAGTGCTATACAACAGGTTTAAACAGGTATAACTTCAGAACTTGCATTACACTTGCAAAGATTACTAATGAATTTCTGTATGATGTGTGGTATCAGTAAGTGCCTGGGCAGGAATAGGAATCTGTACAATACTAATACTGACAAAACTTGATGGACAAGTGAAAAGCTCTGCATTTTATTTTTTTGCATGTCTGTGTCACCTATATCGATACTTCAGTCATGGTAAAATTTAGGCATCTACTGAAAATTTTAGCTCAGCATGACCTTGCTAACACTGTATTAAGAGTGCAGGTAGTTCGGTCTTGGGTTTTGAGGTTTGGGTTTTTTTTATCGGTACAACACTGTTTTGGCTCTAGGTGTAGGATCCTGTCTGAAAAAATCTGAAGCAAACAGATCTGTCTTGTGTTGCTCTAAAAGAAGGAAGACATAAGATTAACCCTGATCAATGTCAGTGTTCTATAGCTTGATGTCTTTAGCTGAAAGCATCTGCTTCCAGCTTTCTTGAACTTAACTTTAAGCACCAGTAGGTGCATTGTACGTGTTGATTTCAATATTTTAGAGGACGTATGCAGTAGGAAAGGTAGTCTTTAATTGATCCCACTGAAAATTCTCAAATACAAGCTGTGTAATAACATATGTGTGTATTGAAATGAAATGATGTGCCCTTGCTGGAAATAGCCACTAAACCAAGTGGACTTTGAACTTTTTGGCCAAGGAGTGTGTAGAAGAATTGTGAATGCATTCCCAATTACTTGGAGCATTACAACGATTAACAGCGCTTCAAGAACATTTTCACTTGTGTACTTTGTCTTAAAAATACTGCTACTACTTGTAAGGATATAATCTGATACAGTGGTATCTGAACATACAGTTTTGCCAACAGGATGAAATAAAACTAATACTTACCTGACAAAGTAATTTTTCTGTATCAAGATAAAATACTTTAAGGACAGGAAGTAAAAGTGTTCAAGTGGGAACAGTGTCAAGACTTAATGTTTTGCAAATACAAAACCAGAGATCACTTCCTATAATTTTTGTAATAAGAATTGTACTCTGAGAGTCATCCTTTATATAATCACTCCAGAATATTAATTATGATAAAGTATTTTTTTATGGCATTTCTGTGCATAACACAGAAATAAGTTGGTTTTAATTATAATTTTGATTTTTAGTTTGTATGTAGTTTAAAAATGAGCTGCCAGACTTCTGAGCGTGCTTTTCATTGTGTTGGTATTTGAGTAAGTACCTCAATGAGTTGAATAGGTTGTGTTGCTTGCGTGATGGAGGCACAGACTGGACTGGGTCTTGGGTTGTTGCTGCAGGCTTCAGTGTTCAGGTGCATATATTATTTCCCAGTGTCTAGTAGGACAGGCAGTTTAGTTGTTTTTCTAAAGACAGCTGAATTATAATACTAAACGTTTAATTTATAACAGACAATGCAGTGTGCAGGCCAGTTAGTCTATACACATATATAAATCAGGTAAACAGTAACAGGTTAGTACAGAATTGCGTTCATTGTGAATAATCTTAAAAACAAATGTATTTGTGCTTGTGCCTGTCACACCTATTACAGAGCATGGAGAAAATATGCAGAAATCACTATATCATGTTAGAAATCTAATAGAAATGGAGGGAGAAGGCAGAATGATGAGAGACAGCTGCTGCTGCCGCTGCTGCCCGGATTGGCAGCCTATTTATAATCGGGCAGGCTGGTAGCTAGATTACTGTGCTTGGCTGTAACACATCAGATACCAGTGATGATTGTTTGTGTATCTATGCTAAGCATTTTATTTTTTAAAGCAATGCATAATTTTCACATTTTAAAGAAATTAAAGAAATGGACCAAACCAAATTTTCAGTATTTTAAATAGTTTTGAATGGTGTAGTACTTTCATATCAGGAAACACTATTTAACAGTTTGTTACTGATTTTTTGCATGAATCAAACATGTTATGGTAGTAGGGCTTGTTTACATGTCCTGAATGCCATCTGAAATGATAATGTCAGGTGAGATTGAGTGTCGCACAAATCTTGGCTGTGTATGAAAATAAGTGTGTAACAGTTACCAGCCTGTTTCACATTTTGCTTTTTTTCCTTCTTTTTTAATTGACATTTTAAACATACGCAGTGGTATTACCTTAAAATTACCTTTTTAAATATTAGGGCAATTCCATTCATAAGTCACATGGGGGAATTACAAAGGCAGGCATTCATTCCACTTGGAGGTGATTTCTGGCTAGATGTCTGCATAACACGCAAGGGCATAGAGCCCAAGTGACTTGTTTCACTACTCAGATGCAGGAGTTTTACCAATTGATTTAATTTCATGTAAAGGTCAGTTCCCTCCAGCCTCTCACCTTTCTCAGTACCCCCAGCTCCTTTACTCTAACTCTGGCAAGCTTCAGAAATCTTAAAGAAATCTTGAATTTGTTGTTTGTTTGTTTTGTGGGAAGATTATTCTAACCAGGCTGATGCACAACTAAGCAGTGTAGAGGTATTGCATTACATCTTGACCTGATCTGCTGTTTGGAGTATACCTGACAAGGAGATAGGTAAAATATTTTTACAGATTGAGATAATGTTGTTAACTTCCCTTCTTTATCAAAATGTGCTATGAGATTGTAATTGATTTCGTACCTTAAACATTGAGAAAAATTAGATTTTCTGTCTTTTTGGGGGGGAAAGGGGAAATAAAGGGGTAGGAGTGTTTTCTTTACATAATGATGTCCTTACCTAAACAAATGTGAATGTAAGATCTTCACCATGCTACCTTGTGGCTGTGAGTTCTAAAAGTTATTAAACAAAATTAGTTTATTTCTAATTGAAATTGTTTACTTTCAATTTTTTTAATATTCCTTTGTGCTTCAATTTTTAGAAGGACTAATAGGACTTTGTTTTCTCTGCAGCATTTATTCACTCACTTCATCTGAATCAATTATATAAGCCTGATTTTTTATTTCTTCACATGAAAATCTTTCTAAGCATTATATTTATTTGTGTTGTCTATTACTGAATTAATTATATTTTGGTTGTTTCTGAGAACAGAATTGGGGAAAATACAGATACGGGATCCTAGGCCCACTGTTAATTTATATAATGCTGTAACATTTGTGTATTACATCTTCTTTGCTTTGCTTTTTTAAAAATTATTTTGAAATTGTGTAAAACTGAGATTCCAAAAGGTTTTTAATTTCCAGGGTTTTAATTTCAAATATATTTATTGATTGATTTTGCTATGTCATTGCTGACCGGATTGTCTGTGGTAAGCATTCAAAGTGCCTTCCACTGAAGTAAAGCTGGTTCATCTGTAATTTCTAGGATTTCCTTTTGCATCTTTAAGATAGTTATAGTGTCTACATTTTAATTGTGCAGGTGTATATAAAAATGCCTGTTTCTGTCGGTTGCTCAAGTCCTTCATTTTAAATTCCTTCATACTTTCCAGGTGTTTTATATATATTCTCAGCGACTATTTCTCCTGTAATTTTATCATCTGATTCCAACATCCTCTCTTTGGCATCTCAGTTATCATATCAAGATATATGAAAAGTAAAGTTATAGGCATATATTCATCTTGTGAGGAAGAACTCATACAAAGACATAATTTTGTTTTCTCTGCAAATTTTTGACCTTAGCTGTCCGTTGATTCTTCAGCAGCCCAGCAGACTGGTGGCTTCCTGCTTTGATGCATTTCAAGAACGCCTTGGTATTGCTGTTACAGCTCTGTTATTTGCTGTTCACATTTCCTCTCGTGTCTCCTTATTTCCATCTTTCATTTCACCTGTCATAATTGATATTTCCTGCTATTGGTTTGCTAGGGGTGAATTTCCCTCTTTTGAGGGATACATGTTTGCCTCTAATAACCTCTTCAATCACACCATTAATGAAATTGGTTTATTTCTCGCTTTTTTGCTTCCTATTCTGTATGGGGTTTTTTCCTTTGCTTGTTTTATGGTTTCTATGAGTCTTTTTCGCTTGGTAAAAGGCTTTCTGGTAAGTATTGGGGTTTTAGTTTCCCAGCTTTTATTTGTAAAGCCTTTTGACGCACATCATTTTTCTGAAGTTTTAAGTTAGCGGGTTAGTGTTTGGAATTCCAGGTGTACAACACCTGCCCTTTCCCAAAGGGATCCTCTCTGGGCAGTATTCATACACATTTCTGTGTATGTGTCTGGTTAGCTATCTTGTGTGTTTGTAGGAGCTTCCAAGCATAATCGGAGAAACTGGTGGAACTTGTGAACTGAGCCAGGGGGGCAGTTCTGGATTTTTTTCCTCCCCTTTTGAAACCTAAAGTGACACAATGCAGGCAGCTGTGGCGATGCTTTTACGTTTTTGGCTTAGATTCAAAGGGAGCGCTTTCCATTAGAGCATCCCCTGCCCGACAGTCAGATACCACGGTTGGAGCCAACATCCCCATTTCACGGCCTTCCCCAGTCAGGCTTTCCGCTCCTTTTCCTTTCCTCCCTGCTTCAGTGACCACCACCTTGTGTCGTCTTTCTGCTACTGCACTGTCTTTTCTCGTTGGATTTTGTGTCCCTGGCAGGAATCTGTTCCAGCCCAGGAACAAAGACCAGACGTGTACTCTGGGCGAGTACACGTAATTTTCATTTGCGTGTGCTCACGTATGTCAGCTGCATGTTGGCATACATTTCCTTTCACCGCTCCCTAGTCAGCACCCACGGAGAAGTGTTTCTTTTGTAATTACTTTCACGAACTTTTTGTTTGCGGGGGATGGAATAAGCAAAAGTCTCAGTGAAAGTGCTGACCCAAAGCAATATCAGGTTTTGTTCCGAAAAATCAAGATGTATGTGTGAGATACCAGCTGAGAGAAAGTTTGTTCACTGGTTAAGAATTATATTGGAAAAAAATGCCATGCCCTCAAGGGAAGTGAAGCCAAATTAAGAGCAACAATGTCCTGCTAGGAAATTATTTACCTTGAACTGATATGGCATAGTTTATACAGTCCGTTTTCCTGTGGTGAATAATCAGAATAGCCGAAGGAGACAATGGTAGTCTTTCTACTTCTGTACGATAGAAATCCATGCAGGAAGGCATCCTCTCCGTGTAAGTTTGGAGCCACCTTTGTCCTGGTTCGTGTTAAAAGCAAAAGTGGGCCCAGGCTGGCACTTGGTTGCCCTGATTCTGATGAAGGTGGCATTGACTCAGTGTATGATTCTTCATTCTTCGTAGTATTAAATAAAGGCCCCTCTGTGTGTGTATATCTGAAGAACTAATATGCATTCTTAGTTGAAACTAATTATTATAAAAAGGTAGGTAAGATCATGGGCTAGAAGCTGTAACAGGACCTGGCTAATCTTGCCACAGAACTGGTCACCCATTTCATTAATTATGGAAAATAATGTAACAATTTAAAAAATAAAATACAATAAAAATGTTAGCCCAGACTGTCAAATGTCTAATGTTATACTCCTGGAGAAAACTTGTTTTCACAAGCTCAGAGCCCCATCTGCTTTTATTGATTTTAGTGCCTTTAAAATTAGTCTTTTTTTGCTTAGGCCTTGACTTTACATTTGGGAGACCTACACTTGCATTTTTGTTTTTAAATTAATCTCTATGTTTCAGTTTTCCCATATGTGAAGTTAAAGAATAATGAATACTTTACTCCCTACCAACATTACAAGGTTATTGTTTGTTTTTATTAATCTCTATGTTTCAGTTTTCCCATATGTGAAGTTAAAGAATAATGAATACTTTACTCCCTACCAACATTACAAGGTTATTGTGAAGATTAATTTTGCTTGTAAACATTATATAAAGGCCTGAATATTGCCAGCAGTATTACTGTGCTTTATTAGGTATTTACATGGTTCATCCTACAGGTAAATGTGTAATGTTCAATGATGAGTAGTTAGCAGTTGATAGTTCAAAAAAGAAGAAAAAAAGATTGTTCATTTAAATTCCTCCTTTTATTTTAAAATGTACCTACTTAAAATTATTGCAAATCAATGTCATGCCCTGTTTCAATTTGAATAAATCTATTTTTAATAAAGATAATATTAAACAATACAAGGTTGTTACTGACATCTTAAAGAACTCAAATGAACCACCTCATGGAAATCACTCGGTACACTGCTGGAATGAGTGTGTATGTGTTAAATTGAATTATGACAGTAGTAGTCCCTTCTGCAGGTAAAGAGCATATTTACTCATTTATGCGTATTCAGTTGATTTAGTTTTATAATTACTTCATAAAGAGCTGAAAAACAATGATGGCGAAACTTTTCTATCTTAATCTATAAGTAAAAAGCAGCTGAGGAGAAGGGCAAGATCTACTAATTCTAAAATCTTGAAGGACACGTTCACTAAAAACAGTTCAATTTTGGCTTATCAGATGGCCCTTCTCTGTTTAATACATCTGTTTTAAATGCAAATCGTGCCTTGATAAACTTCCATTCCCCTCAGATACACAACACATTCAATATATTTGTACTGATCTTCTTTAAAATGTATAGTGTTCTGGTACAATATTGATATTCTTCTCGCCACAAATTACAGTAAGAGATTAGAAGAATAAAATCTAGTAACATGAAATAATAATTTTTGAACGTAGTAATCTATATGTGAATAATTTGAATGAGTGTATGTTTAGCTTTATTTTTACTTTAAAATTATATTGATCTGAGCTACTTTCTAGTTAGCAAAAATAGGTAAAAATTTTAGAGACTGTTTTTGTTACATAGTTTTAGAGATTCACTGTCAGTGAGAACCAGCTTGTTTTCTAAAAAGTTAAAAAGAAATACAAATTCAGAAAAGATTAAAACCCAGCTGTTTAAATAAAGATTTTCTTGTTCAAAGGAAAAATCAAAATCAAAGCTCACTAACTTTCCTGTGCGCCCTAATAGATAAAATGTACCCTTAGATTTTAATTGATTTAACTCACCTGATAATGTAGAGATATATATAGATACCTATATATAGGTACCTATAGATCTCCGTGTCTAGGAATCACAGAGGGCGACAGCATTGTCTGAGTCTTTCTCTTTGTATCCACATGATCTGTTTTGTTTATAATGTCACTAGTGGATGTTGGATTCTTTATCTGAATACCTGGAGAGAGAGGTAGGTTAGAAGCAAAGGTCAACGGCATCGTGCTTTTGCTGCAACGTTGTAGGCAGCAGTTTCTTGTAACTATTCTGTTGGTTGTTGGATTACCTCCGTTCCTCCCCTGCGCCACGTGTGTGTTTTATTCCAGCCACAGCTGAACCAGCAGGGCTGAAGAAATGAGTAGCCTCCAGAAAGGTTGAATTTATCAGTAATGTAGTAGTGTGTAATAGCAGCATGTAACCACAGCCTTGCCATCAGCATCCAGAAGTGAATGTGTAACTCTCCATATTTGAATTACACTAACCTGATAGTTTATATTTTGCTGTTTGATTTTTCAAGAGGATGATTCTACAGTGCACGACATTTTTAGTGAACAATTCTGTCATTTCAATATGTTCGATAGGTTTTTGTGTCTTTTTTAATGGATGGACTTAAATGAAGACTCTTTGGGGGGCTTGATATGAATTAGAATTTCATGTTTTAGTCATAGCATGGTTTTGTCACACCTGTTTGTGCATGCTACCCTGATTAATATTCAGCTGATGTCATTTTGATGTAACCTGATTTGAAGCTGAAGTCCTAAGCTCATCAGAAAGAGCTTCTAGTGGCAAATGAGAATGCTGACACCCCAGAAATACTTTAGAAGGCTGTAAAAAACATGAGAAGTAGCTTTTCTCTGTATATTCAAGAAGTTAAAGAGCAAAAGCCAACTATTTAAAATGAGAAATTGCAGGCCCTTAGACAATATGTGTATCTCATAGTGTGCACACGAAGGAAATGTATTAGTTTTTAATCATCAAGGACATAGCTGATACCTGTTTCCAAAGTTCTTCACATGGTATTTAAAAAAATAATACTGTGTTGATGTATCCCAGGTCAGACTTCAGAAAATGTCTCGATACCCATTGATAGGCCTAGACTTTCAAAACGTCATTGTTTCCCTCTAGGAGCTGACTTTCAAATAGGTAATACTGGCGCCTCTGTATTTCTAAAAGTCTAGTTTTGCATTATTGCTTAGTCTCTCTGTTCTTTCATAGCTTTAACAGAGATCCTGTCACGGTGAAGGTGTGCTTTTGCTACAGATACATGTGATATATGTTAGTTTTGTAGTTGCCGCGACAAGTCTTGTAACTTTTGCAAGTGCCCTGCACTGAGCTATGTTGCTGTAATTTGTCATCTCTGTAAGCAGCAGGCTTGGACACCTGCAGGATATTATATGAAGAAAAGGAAAGTGTTATGTTATTCTGCTGTCATGTATTCGGTTACTGTTCCTACTGCTTTCACATTGTCTACCTTAAGTTACACAGAGCATCTACAAAGGTACACAAGCAGTCATTATCATGATTTGGGGAACTGTAGTCATTTCTGCTGCAACTGAAACTAATGGTACAGTTTTTACTCTTTCTAGCCTCAACTGGCAGCAGTTAAACCCAGGTAAAGCTGTTCAAGTTGGTGACAGCATTGGCAGAGTTGACCACAGAGTTGAATCCTTGAGGTCACAGTTTTGTGTGGTATTACGGTGTGTTTCAGAATCTAAAACGTGCAATGAATGTATTATAAATTAACAAAAGGCAACATTTGGATTTTTCCTAGTCCACAGAAGTGTTTGGGGGTTTTGTAGCTGATTTAAATGGATTCTGTATGCTGTGCTGTATGGACCTGCTACCAGAGTTCATTTTAACATGAAAATGATCTTGACAAGCTACTTTTAGAAGAGGTTTAAAAAATATTAATGAACATGACAGGCATTTCAGAAGAAGTTATGTACACATTGAGAAGGGACAGCAGCTGCTGCTCCTCAGCTTGAATGGCAGAGGGAATCGTCGTGACCTGCTAGTCAGCCATCCTGTACAGACAGGCCTCATAATTTTATCAGTAGCTTCTCCTTGAAGCTACTGCTTACACTTCGGGTTTCTGCATTTGGAAAGGTTTTTGGAAGGGGGGGGGAACAGCAGTTAGCAGCGTGTGTTACGTGAGAATGCTCAGTGACTCTGTTACAGGCAAAATGCAAATGAGGAAGCCTGTTGGACTCATCTGACAGCGCTTATTTGCTGGAAGCTGTCATCTTTTGTAGCATTTTTTCCTCTCCTTAAGAAATGCGGGGGGGGGCAGAATATTTGTAGAATTAGGGTATAGTTACACCCAAATAACAACCTCATTTTTATTTTTCTGAGGCAACTGAGGATAGAAAATGTTTTTAAGGAAAAAGGCTGTGAGACTTATTTGAACAGCTTTAAACAATTTAATGCTGCGCATATTGCAACACAGTCATCTTCTGCCTGTAGTTTATAGAGAGTGGGTTTTGCAGACCAGAATTTCTGAGTTGTGATGTTAGAGGAGAACCCAGTTCTCCTCAGTACACTCTGTATGCATTTTTTTCATTACTTTGTATACAGTGTTTCAAGAGAAAAGTAAAATAAACACGTCAGAAATATTTGATACAGAAGTTAATAAATGAATCCAAACAAGACCTAGGAATAATATTGACTTAATTGGTTCTTTTAATGGAGCAGATAGAACCTGTAGGTAACATGCAGCTTTCCCAGGTAGAGGTCCAAGACACAGTCCTCCCACTAAATTGAAACGCGGCAGACGCCTTTGCGTGTGATTCTCGGTGGAATCTGGGTAGCAGTATGCCCTCGGAATGTCTTGCAGAGCTTTGTTCACTCCGGGGGAGGAGACGTGGCAGTGACTGAATGATTGTAGAAGATGGAATTTTATAGTTCGTGTGCAGTGGAGTGGAAGAGAGGGGGGTCCCGATGGGAATACTTCATATGTATGGTATCTGGTGGTTTCAAATGCAAAATCAAAATAAACAGATGCTGGTGCGGGGACCAGCATTCTCTCTCAGGGGAAATCCCTCCTCTTTATTCTCCCTCTTCCCTTCTCGCTCCATCCCTGGGCATCTTGGGTTCTTTTCTGTGGCTAAGAAGGAGAGATAAGAAGTGTCCCTGGCCCAACTTCACGTACTACCAGATGCTTAGAAAGCTCTTGGGGAAAGAGATGTACTTTTGTATTATCTTGAGCTGAAAGAGGAAATGAATGTCATCTGTCACTTTTTGGGCAAGTACTTCAACCACAAGGACATGTGCAGCCAAGCACTGCCGGAGTAATGTGGGTAGATGCCTAAGTGTGCAGAAGAGATGGGATTTCAGGCATTCTTTCTCTTCAGGATTTCCTTTAGGCAGAATTGGACTAATGGGATTCCAGGTGTTGTAAATCTTTCTTTTATGTTAACTCTGCCTAAGCACGGTGTAAGGTATGGAGGTGGCCCAGCATGGTCATCTGAGTCTGCCTGTATGTAGCCAGGATGATGCATTTGGTTCCACAACGTGGAGCTGTGCTGCACTAGCCAGTAGGAAAAAAGGTTAGAAAAGTAAGAATGAAATGACTTGGAACTCAGTAGCTCCAGGAGCTGGAGAAGTAGCTTTTCTTGTAAGACACCTCGTTTGGATCCAGTTCAGTACTAATGGTTATTCCTCACATTTCACATGCAAGTGGTGTCAAACAAACTTGGCTAGCCTACTAGGCTTCTGGGGCTTATATACCATGGTTTCACCTACGTTATTTTCCTTTCTTATCTTACTTTACCTTCTATTAGTTTAGAGGCATCAAAAGCAAAGAAGATCGGGTTGGTTTTCAGTTTCTCATAGGTGTAAAAAGTGAAGGCTGAAAACGTCGTTTGTACAGCATTATTACTGTATTACCAAGTATGAATTGTGGAAAGTGAATTTACAAGAAGTAACTTCCTTTCCCAGATTAAATGCTTTATTTTATTTAACTGTTGTGGTTAGTGTATTTTTACTGGTTTATTTCCTTTAGAAGTATTAGCTTCCAGGAAGATTTCAGACAAAGTTAATATTAATGAATAATTTGAAAAGAAAAGTTTAATTATTAATAACACGTCCAAAAGTCAGTAATGCACTGGAACAAAATCGGTAGCTTCCTGAAACAAGATTGCTGGAGTAAGATTCTTCAATCAGTGATTTCCAGCAGTATCCAGGAAAACAATTTAGCAGAGTGTTATGTTCAACATCTGGCATTCGCATTTTTAAAACCTCTGTTCTTTCTGTTTCCGCACTTTCTTAAAAAAGTGCTTCTGTTTTAAGCAGAGAGATGTTCTTGACTGGAGATGAGACAGAAAAATTGTTACATTTCTGTTTGATTCCATGTGTTCTGATACTTTTTTTTATTACTATGATGTTATTTTTAGCTAAGTTCACCCTTGCACTTTCCTTATTTAAACAAAACAAACATGATTCTAATTTTATCTAGAATTTTTTGTGGCATATTCCTCTTTAAGTGTTCAGATCCAAATTGAAGGGAAGAAAGTTTAATGTCTTCAATCTTTTTGCATTAACCAGTATCAGTTTAGCTCAGCTCTTCGAACTGTTAAAGGCTTATTTTTGCTTATTAATGTAAACAGCCAGAAGACCTAGTTAAGATTAAAGTCTTAGTATATTAAATAATTGTACAGACAGGTTCATTTTTTTTCTGAAAACAGTGCAAAAATGTCAGGAGAGGGGAAAGGATTATTTTCAAAGTGTGTGGATACATTTAATTGGTCCTTTATAAAGTTTGGGAGCTGCAGATTCATCTCAGATCTATGAAGTTAAGAAAAATCAGTTCTTGTTCTCTACGACACTGGAGTTTCTGCTGACCCATCAGCCCCCTGGGCTTCTGCTCCCAGAGAGCTGCTGGGGCAGTGGGGGGCGGTGTGTCTCAGCCTCCACACACTGTGACATACGGTGTGTGGGACATGATCAAAACACATGAGAGGCGACTGAAATTTCCAACACCTGTCTTCTGTTGTACGTCCTTGTAATTTCAGTTACAGTATTTTTATCAATGATGATTTTTTTGAAGAAAATACTCATGTGAATTAAATCAGATAGTTATTGATGAAAGAAAACTAGGAAAAACCCCAGATTTTGCTATTGGTTACCATAATAAATATGCTACTTTCAGTCCTCATGCAAGTGGATTACAAGAAGGTTTGAAACAAGGACCTTTCGTTAGCTCTCAGCACCACGCTCTCTTGACTGAGTTAATGGGAAAGTGGGAGAAGTAACAAAAGCAATTTGTTGGTGTTTTTGCCAAAAACACAGCTGTTTTTAAAGGAGCATTTCAATGTGCATTGGATTTCCTTGAATCTCTTCCTACTTTGAGGAGAGGCGCCTGATTAGAGCTGTGGTTTTATGCAGGATAGTCAAATATATGGATTTGACATGTCGTCTTAAAGGCTGGACTGGTTGAGTCTTTTTTCTTTTGTATTAGGACTGTGTTTCATGTCTGATATTGCAGAAATACCCTTGTGCAATCTATGTTAATTCATTTATAAGAAAAAAGAAATAATTTATCACCCTTACAGGTTGAATGGTTTGTGGCCAGGTTCAATAATAAAATGTTAGAACTGAACAAAAACATGAGTAGCAGTGAGTGTTCCTTGCCGTATAGTTCACTGCACCTTCCTTAAGGCCATGTATTTTGTAGAACACCCTTTTTCTCAACTTCTGCTTAGCAGAGATGCGTGTCGAAGAGATCGACTGACTCAAGCTCTGAAACATTGAAATCTGTGATGCTTGGGAGGTCTGGAATGCCTGTCGGACAACTGATACTGGTACACGTCTCTGAACAGTGCTTCTTAGAGGCCTGGCTGTCAGGCCAGCAGTAGAGGTATCTGCTGGTCTTGAACATGATCACCTTTTTGTGCACATGGGTGTGGCTAGACAGATTGCCGTTATGGGCATGTGGAAATTAGTATTTGTTTTCAGGCATCTTGGACTTTGTATGTAATGCAAAGCACATTTAAATCATACTCTGCCATAACTCGCAGAAATGCAGAAACAGATTTCTTGTAATATTAGCTTGCTCGCAATGTGTGTGTGTGTGCGCGCTGATTATGTTCTTCTCATTTGAGGACAGATGAAACTAGACTAGTCTTTGCTGTAAGTTAGAAAAAGCCTTTTGCCGGACATCTGCTTGGCTGAGTGTTTGCTGTAAGTTAGAAGAGCCTGAAAGCCTTTTGCCGGACATCTGCTTGGCTGTAGCTCCATTGGCCACGAGGGTAGTTAAGTCTGAGAGTGGGTGTAAAGTTCTGGTTTGGTTGTGCCCGGCAGTGAGTAGTGCCTGAGCTGGTGCACCAGCTGTGCCGCATCTGGGGAGGCCCCCCTGCCTTGGTGAAGTGCCTGGGCTGCTGTTCCCGCTGGTTTTCCAGCTGCCTTGAGCCGCTGGAGCAGCGCACAGCAGCTGGAGTGGGATTGGCGATGGAAGTCTCTAAAGTCTTGTTCGGTCTTCAGCTAGAGCCTTTGCAAATACCGTAATGTGCGTTAGGAGTAAATAATGTCACGCAAGAGAGGTTTAGCGCTAACGGTGGAGTTAAGTCTAGGAACAACTTTGTTAGGAGATTAATGTGAACGAAAACTTTACAGGGTAATTGTAATGCTTCGGTTTCACGACAAACAGATTTAGGTGGCTTTTGAGATCTGAAAAATCTCTTAGGAATTTAACAGCGGTGTGGGTTTCTTTGACGTTGCTGCACCTTCTCATCTCCGCTGACGCCTAGTCAGAACCCGCTCCGGGAACGAGGACCGTCCCCCGTCGCCGGCGGC
>NW_008795128.1:4639165-4713166 GCF_000699145.1 Aptenodytes forsteri
CGGGGAGACACCGAACCCTCGGGCGGGCCGGCGTGGGGCGGGCGCGGCCCCTGCCTCTGGGAGAAAAAGGTGGATTTCTCCATCCTCCGCGTCCTGTAACGCACGAATGAGAATAGCCTGGTGGTACACACCGTACGTACTTCTACTGTGCGTAAACACTTACGACAGCGTTAGTATTTTTTAATGATTTCTGTAATCGCTAAGCTTCTGGTTCCTCTGATTTGTTACAATTTTAGAAAGTGAAGGTAGAATGTAGCCGTTCGCTGTTGAAACAGGAATTTGCTCAGTGTCTTCCAGGAAAAAGAAAGTTTTGTAATAACTGAATTAACAACTAAATGATTCGTTAGCCATTTTGGTGGTTTGGCCACTAGAAAACTGAAGTGGAGGAGATGCTTCTTATTTATTTGATGGGGGTTTTTTGCACTGTCCATTATTTTTAATTCTGTGTGTGAGAGAGAAATTTGCTTTGGGGTGTTTCGTTTTGTTTTGTAGCAGTTTCAGCTCATTTTAAAGAATGCAAAACCTTGTGCAAGTTTTTGGGTTTGGGGGTGTGTGTGTTAATGTGAAATACCCATTTATGTGCATTAAGTACGTCATTTCTTGGAAGACCAGTTCTTGAGGATGTCAAGGTTCCTGCTACTAAAACAACTTCCATGTTCTGTTAAAGTAACTTTTAGTCTGATCGTGCAAATACAGTTGATGAGTGCAAATTCTTCCAGATGCATGGAACAGCCAGTACTTTGAACAGCCTGAGCTTATCTTTAGTGCTTGTTTTACACTGACAGATTGTTAGCGTTCGGCTTTCTTACTTTTAGAGACCATTCCGACCCTAATTAATTGAAAATTAATACAGAAACATTTGTGGGGGAAAGTTTTTGAGAACATATGTTTTTCCTGTGTGCACATACATAGTATAATTGAGTAGATCTGGGAAAAAAAAATACAAAAGCAGAAAACAATAGGCAGAAGTGTTTGGTACTGTGATTGGGTTTTGAACAAAGTACAGCAGCAAAAGTATTTAGCTGTCTTACAACAATACTTATTCACTCAATGTTGTCAAGACTTTGCATAACTGAAAACAAGAACATCAATTTGGTATCAATGTTGTTAAGACTTCACATAACTGAAAACATGAACATCGATTTGACACCTCTGAAAAATGTCAAGTCCAAAAGAAGGATGCATTTTACAGATGCAACCACTTAAATGTTTGGGCATGAAAAAGCTTACTTTTAACTACTTTTGGGTTTATAAATCTTAATATATTTTGGTTTTAATCTGTTTGTAAAAAGCCTGTTAGAAGCGGGTAAGTTCCCTGCTTTTCATCTGCTTCATCCTATTCTGTTCAGCAAACTTTAATAGATTTCATGTATTTTTATTGGATGTGAATTTAACAGAGGTTTTCTATTTACTTCGTTGTTTGTGCACCTTCAAGACTGTTAATACTGGTTCAGTTCTAAAATTATCATTTACCAGCTACTAAAAAAGCATGCTGCTTTAGTTTCTTGTGCAGGTGATTTTCTGTGTTTCAGTATAGTCATAAAACCAGGATGATGGACAAGCTGTAAGTCTAGTGATCCTTGGTAGTTCTCTAGTCTCATGGGCTTTAATAATCCAGAAGAGATTTTCTACTTTTTTGACACCACCCCACCCCCCGTGTGTCAATTCTGGCTGACACTCAATATGTTACGATACATATATTGAAAATATGAACAGTGTTAGAAATTTTAGCACAGGTTTCCCAATAGTATCTTGGGCCCTTGCAGAAAGTTACATTCAGCAAAACTCAGTGTTCAGGCTCCTTTGATGCTGGAGCTAGTCTGTAGGAATTATTTGCAAATACTTTAATATTAACCTGAAGTCAGTCAAAACAGTATTCAAAGATAAAAATATTTAGCTGGATCATATGGCAGAGCTGTTTTAAGGGGATTTCCTAGAAGCTTTATGAAATAACCCCTTTGTTTCTCCATTGTGTTCATAACCAAGCAAGCAAGATGCATATATACCCAGGGAGATCTGCTGTGAATCATTTCACTGTGGCAAAGTTTGTAGGAAGTGGTAATATCTTTGATTCAAAGAAATGATGCCCAATCAGGAATGCAAGCCTTTTATAGTTGCAAAATGGAAAAAGCATATTTCAAGATACGAATACACTGAGAACAGTCACTCAGAGTTTTAATTGAAAACTGTCAAATCAGAAAGGAAGAGGTGGGTGGTATTTGTGAAGCAGAGTGAATGTCAGCAAGGGAGAGGTGCTGCATTGTATTGCCTGTGTTAGCATCAGGATATGCATCTGTAAGTGATTGCTGCTGTCAACAACAAAGTGGAGGATGAGTGTGGTGCTGTTTT
Organism: Aptenodytes forsteri; assembly: GCF_000699145.1. Classification (NCBI taxonomy): domain Eukaryota; kingdom Metazoa; phylum Chordata; class Aves; order Sphenisciformes; family Spheniscidae; genus Aptenodytes; species Aptenodytes forsteri. The sequence goes on from NW_008795128.1 coordinate 4,641,515, forward strand.
TAATGATGGACAGATGAAGTTATAGTATCGAACAGCAGTATATGCATACAAGTAATGGTGCTGTAAAAGAGGGGTCTGGGGAGTTGAGGAAGAGTTGTTCTGTCTAAGGAGTTGGCTCAAGGTTTCTAATTTCAGCTGTGTAAAAAGTAGTCTAAACTGTCTGGAATTTGTGAAGACAGGGCACATGCCGAGCATTATTTATTCAACCATCCATCTGTCTGTTTCTGTTGGCTATACGTGGAGGCAAAGGGTGATTTATTTTTTAATTACAGTACTAGAAGAGTTGAATACCATCCTAGGTACGCAGTGTAGATGGCTTTTCTGAAAATATCTGTTCTGTGGTCAGCTAAGGTACTGGAAGACTGCAAATACATTCCCTGCTACTTCTGAAAAAAAAAAGTACCGTGCATTTATTGTTGATGATATCCAGAGCATGAGGATCCCAAGCGGACAAAATTAATATGCGTGGATGTGTACCCTGAACACTTTCTTAGTTTCAGATACTTGGGTTTCACTGAGTTTGATAGTCGGCAAGAGCACCAGTTAGCTATAACTCCTTGTTAATAAAGATTTTTGTTGCTGAATTTCCTTAAAACTTTGGTGTTTGTCCATGTTTGGTTTTGTTGGGGTTTTTTTTTGTTAAGAAAGAATTCCTTATAGGAGTCAGTAATCAGTTATGCTGTTGTGCTTGTGTGAAATTGATAGTTGAACGGCCTGGTGGAATAGCGGATTCTGTGCAATTTGCAAGTACAACTTTCTTCTGTGCCATATCACTGCAGAGTGGAAGTTTATGCTTTAAAATGTCTGGGGTATGCGATTGGCAATAGGGTCTGTGAGAGGAACCCACTGGCATGGTTATTTGTCCCAGTCTCTATTTACACCAAATTATGATTAGAGTAACTTTAACCATGTGACGTCAAGCAGCTTCTCCATTGCCACACTACCATCCCTTGCAACTTACAGCTCCTTCCTGCTGTTATTTCCAATCCATTCTGTGCTTCCCATTAAACTGTTACAATTCTAGTAAGCATTAGCACTTTACAAGGTCTCTTTTTCATTGAGCTGTTCCTTGTCTTCCGCTTTATATGCGAAACACAGGTAGCAGTTATATGATGTGACTGCACAGCCCCAGCTGTATAGCCGAAGTTTAAGCAGTGTAGTCCAAATTTAAAGCTAATCATGCCCAGCTGTGTCCTTAGTCACACTTCTCCATCCTAATTCGTCACTTCCAGTTAATTCCCACTAGATGAGCAGAGTCATCAGGTATTTTAATTTTTATTACAGATGTGTGATTTCAGCCCTCAGCTCTTCAACCCTCAGTACTGAGGCACTCTGGTCATTATGCAGGAGCTCCTTGCAAATCCCCGGAGCACTCTGCCTGAGGTGCTGATACCATCACTGCAGTGTGTCTCCCCAGCTCTGCTCCCCGTTGCACGGGGCGAGGGAACGTGGCAGAGCAGGCTGCTTTTGTTCAACCTCGGCCTGCCATGCCACGTGCCAGCCGTGCTCCTGTCAGCAACGGCGAGAGCCCTCGCAGCGTCGGGCTGTGATGTTCGCAAGGGAGATGGCTTTGAATGGGAGGGCTTGGAGTGAAAGAGGAAGGAAGAGGAGTGCTGGGGAGTGGGTGACAGGCAGGAGGTGTTAACCTGGGTGTCTCAGTGCCACCCTGGGCACCTTCTCTAAATCTGCAGTCCCCAGGTCCTAGCTCATACGTTAAATAGGGGGAGAGGCTCAGGCACCAGCAGGAGGCATAGCCAATCAGTGCAAGGGGTGGTGGTTCTCAGCTGGCAGTGCCGGGTGCTCCTGGGTGATGAGGTGGCACTTCCAAGCCAGGCTGACGAGTCCTTGTGTAAATAGTACTGGTTAGCGGTGCTGCAAAGGGGAATGATTTATGAAGAGTGAGTGTCTGCAGTTTTTAATAAAGTGTTTAAAGATATCTGCGCAGACCCAGATTTTAAGGCTTTCTGTTCCAATTTTAAATGTTACATTCCCTCTAATTTTAGATTATTTTAACTAGGCACAGCTGTTAAGCCTTTATCTCCTCTTCTGCCTCTCCTCTCCCCAAAGAACATAAGCCTCTAAAAGTCCACAGTTATCTATCTTACTGTAAGCCTTGCCGGCTATCACATATTTAATGAAGGCTATTAACTACCTTGTGATTAAGTTGAAAGAAATAGAGTAACTTGAAATAGGACAGTGACTAAAAAGAAAGACAATACCAGCTTGTATCAGAAGATTTAAAAAACACGTTTTCAAAATAGTGTGCCTTCAAATACACATTAATTAAGAAATTCTTTAACTTCATTTGTTTTGGGAACCACATCTATGTGTGTCACATCTGAAAAGCTTACAAAAAGCTTTTACAGGTGTTTCTTCAGAAGGCGTTTTACTCACGTTGCCTGAACTGGCTTGCCTGTTACAGTTACCTGCCTTCCCAGCACATTGAGTCAATGCCTTTGAGAAGTAAGCTCACCCCACCTTTTTAACAACTGACCAGTTCAGTTACTAAGAACTCACATTAAATGTTTTTGCAGTTTTGTTAGTGTTACTAAAATATCTCACTATTACTAATTTCACTTCTTCAGGTAGGATACGAAGTATTTTCTACATCTGAGTGTCTTTTGCAAAATGGCATAGAAGACCAGATCAGGGGTAAATAAAAGAAAAACAAACCATATTGCAAATTATAACTCATGGCGTTAAACAAGCCGTACAAAACAGTGGGATGACAAATTTGCCAGTTTATAATGAGTTAAGTAAATTATAAAATCATGTTATTTTTGGGACCTGTTTTTTGCTTTTAATGTCTGATGGTAATTTTCCAGTAGTCTAGTTTTAATGAAAACATTTACTCATGTAAATGAGGGTTTCGGTTTGTTTGTGTTGACATTATTATTTATTTTTGTAGAGACAAATCCCTCCTTTCTTTATCATCTACTTTCAGAAATCTTTTGGAATGTGCTGAAGAAATGTCATCCTTCCTTTGACATTCATGTTTTGTTTGGGTTTTTTCTTTCATTTTAGTTTCTATGAAGTAGTGTAAACTCTCGCTTAATTTGATCTGGCATCCCCGCAGTTGAACATTTGTAAGTATCTGTTATTGTGGCCCATCTGGGTTGCCATAGAAACCGGAGACCTCCATCCTCCTCCTTGTTGTTGGAAATGGAACGCACACAGGGCATCAAAGTGACGTTTTTCTAGTACAAGTGAGAGCCCTGTGAAGAGCCAAACAGAAAGGTTTCTTACTGGTTTTATGCTCTTGTGGCCTGTTGTAGCAGTTGTTATAGTACACCCTGTTTTCTCTTGAATATCTGGCAGCTGGGTAATAGAAAAAATGTGAGCATCATAAAAAAGCCAAGCTTGTGTGGTTAGTCTTGTCCACAGCTTTTTCCTCTCTATCTTTTCTTGATGTATTTGTCTTGGATTGGGCTGCTAACTAGTAAGGAGGTGAGGAGCATGTTACTGCAAATCATTTGTGCTGCAAGGGGCTGAAAGAACCAGTTATGTAGCACGTACATGTGGCTTAACGTTTCTCTGCACTGATCCTCTATCATCTTACAAGAAAAAACAGCCAAATAATTCTGGCAAATGTGTTAAAAGTTTTCACTTGCAAAATAGTAGAAATGCCAAGTGATCATTCTTCAAAACTGTATGGATTTAACAGATATAATTGCAAAATCATACACCGTTTCCCTTCCCCCACGTACACTCCAGCTGTGTACTCAGCAGTTCTGCCGGCGTGTTGGTGAATGGTCGTATCTCCTCCCCAGGACAAAGAACCTTTGAAATCACCGCTGAATACTAACCAGCGCAGCCAATTGTACGTGATTGTGGATTTCCAAAATAGGTTGAGAAATTATTTTCTAAATAGCGACTTGCTCATCAACTGAGAAACAGGCTCCATCAGCACAAAGGGGGCACAGGAACAGTTTGGTTTTGTGTGTGGGAGAAAAATCTTAGTACAGTCTGTTCATGCTGAGCATGCTGTTGCTGGCCTAAAAGCAGCTGCCTCTATAGCCTCCGCTGCTGGTGCGGTTTCTCGAGCAATGTGGGTCACTGGGCAGGCTTCTGATCTTCTTCAAATTAATTAAGGAAATCATTTTCTGGCCCTGTGCAAAAGATGGATCGTCCAGTTTGGAGAGCTACGCAGTGTGAGAATCTGTGCTGAAAGTGTTAAAGGCTTGGAGCAAAAACTCCTCTTTCGTCATTGCTCTGGTAAACTGGAAGAGGAAGACGAGGAATGTGGAGGCAGAATGCTACAATCCTGCATTATTTGTCTAGCTCATAATAAATACATTCGAAATGCAGAGCAGGAAGAGGCCACTGAATTATTATTACTATTTGCATAGCACTAGTATGTGTTAAATATTTCAAAAGGTTTTTGCAGACTAGGTTTTTGGCCTGCAGAGCGTACAAGCTAATTGTGCAACCTACCAGCGGGGAAACAAAAGAGGAAAAACAATTAAGAATGTGGGTCTGTGGGATTAAATTGAGCATGGTTTACTGGTCAGTTTTTGCATATGTGTATATGAAGTGTGGACTTCCTTTCTTCAGTGAGATTGTTATTTCTAATACCTTGAAAAAAATCTCAAAGTATGCCCTGCACTACTTGTCTCACCTCGGACATCCCGCTGGGCATAGGCCTGACGTGTCAGTGAGAAGGGACTTTAAAAGGGGATTGTGTGACTGGAAGTGTGCCCTTTTTTCCAAGTCAATCTGGTAAAATAGAATACTTTCTCCTGCAAGCCTTGCCTGCCAGCGAGAAAGGACTAATTTTTGCTTGTCAGACTTCACTACTTTTAGGTTCAGCTTTACATTGTCTGTGAGTGCCCTTTGCTTGTGTGAACCTGTTTCTGCTTACTCCTTTCTGTGTTTCCTGATAATTTTTTTTGGAGCTTGTTTTTTGTTTTCTTCTGAGCTTCCTTGCAATCAATGACAGCTTGACTGTCTTCCTATGCAGACTGACAAACGTGTTTTGGATTAAGTGTGTTTTTGATACGAACATATTTATATGATCCTCCAAACAATTACCATGAAAATCCTACTCTGCTTGTAATGAATACTGCCTATACAGTGCGAAGTCAAGTATTTGTTTGCACATTAAAATCTTTACATGTTGGGGTTTTTTTTTATTTCTGCAACACCTATCACACTGACATTTTTATTACAATTGGTTAATATTTTCTTAGCCTTTGGTCATGGAGTTTCTTTTTTTAAAGTTAAGTTAGATCACTAGTTACTTACATGCCCTTGCATGCATTTACTGATATAAGTTTGTGGGTGTGTAGTATAGATCTTTTAAAAGCCTCTTTCTTCTGCTTACATCCTACCCCAACTCCAGATGAAATACAATAGAGGATACTTCTATCAAAATGAACAACTAAATATGCCCTATTTTCTTGAGTATGTGCCCTGTCACATTTTTTAGAAAACAGAAAGAAACCCTGAAGCTTTTTTCCCCAAAGCACCCCTGCATTTCAGCGTCAGTTTGGTTTATTCAGAGGCAATATGAGGGAAAATGTTACCTCAGCTGCTTCTTTCCACTAATGGCCCCCGTACCTCAGAGCCCACAGAACCGGCTCCCTAATGTTGATGCTCCCCTTCTGCTTCGCATTTTGTGGAGGTTATCTGAGAAAGGGGGTTATGTGAGGGCTTATTTTTACAGACTGGAATTTAAAAGGGTAAACATTATGTGTATAAAACTTTAATTAGGCTCTGGTTGCAAAGACAGTGCAGCTTTAAGGTAGTTCTCTAGGTTAATATAGAGCTTGAGATCCCAGTATGAGTAAAGTTACCAGACCTGAGGACACAAAGCAAGATGGCTTGCTGTAATAGCCTATGTTTCAGTTGCTAGGTTTCTGTAATCTTTCAGCCTTTCTCAACAGCGCAACATGTGTTTCCTTTAAAAAAAAAAAAAATCCATCAGTGCGAAACCACGGGGAGGAAAACTACTGTTTTGTGATTTACAGCTCTTAGAGACAGGTGTGATAGGTGTCTTTAGAGATACCTGAGAGAGACCTGCTGATACTGTTTTTAGAAGTCCGTGCATTCTGAGCTAATAACATATTCACAGCTGAATTGTCACGCAAGAAATGCTGAGTGAGGGCCAATGAAATAATACTTCCGAGTTTCACTAAGACTGTCTGATACCTCTGAGTGCAGGTTTAGCTGGTCAGACCAGTTTGTAGCATGAAATGTGTTCATCCAGCAATATATTGCATGTTGCCTGCAATAGGTAGCAAGTCAAGCATATGGTCTCAAAAAAGAACTTGCACTTTGTTATGTGATGAAAACATACGGTAGTTTTTGTTTAATCCTTTTTAAAAAAAAAAGTTAATTTGCCTTTTAAATCTAATATGGGCCTGCAGAGGCAAAGAAGAAATCTTGGTCTCCCCTAAAAACACACTTATTATATATGTTTAGTATTGCATAAAGAGGAATTACAAAAGAGCTTATGTTCTATTTCTTACCTCTCTTTGACAGAGAACTCCTTGGAGAATTATAGAAATTAATCAAAGGCTTCTTCAGAGTTCATTTTACATCTGTAGCATTTACAGTCTGTCTTTAAAAGTTTTAACAAAATATTTTTAACAACAATACTCCCCCCAAAAAACCAAAATACAGAGAGTTTTAGCCAGTTGCACTAGGATTCTTTTCCCACCATTTAAAATGGGGTTCTCACATTTGTATTAGTGATATCAACAGTCCCTCAGTCTGTTAGGATTATTACAACAGCAGTATAAAAAGCCTCAGCAATTCTGTTCCAGGAGTCCTTCACCAGACTGTATATTTCTGTATGTGATAGGTTAAAAGATCTGTTCACCCACCTCATGGCACCCCAAAACCCTCAAGAGATCTTCTTTATTGACATAATAAAAAAGGAAAGTACTTGCATTATTTTTGACAGGTCTTCTGTAAAAAGAGAATGATGAGCAAGTGTAGAGCAAAATATTTCCTTCTGAAATATTTTCTAAGAGGTGTTGGGAAAATAACAAACGTTACCAAAAAGTTCTGAAGAGGCACATTGCTCAGGTGACGAGTTAAAAAAGGTCCCATCAACTGCAGCGTTGCATTCTTCAGAGGTGAGCTTGGCCCACTTGTCGGAAAACAGTATTCCAAATGGTGTTAGCAGCGATGGGACTGCTCAAGGAAGTGGAAGCACTTCTGCAATGCTTTATTCTGAAAGCAGTTTCCACACTCAATGCTTATAGCCAGGAATTTTGGAGCTTTCAGTCATGATTCTAGTATGTACTCCAAAAAAGATGAGAGAGCAAGTTATAGAGGCATTAAGTACAATTCGTTTGTACATAAATTCAAAATTCTTTTTTACAGAAGTAAGAGCTAAGTGTGGCACAAAAATGTGGTTCTGCCTTCCTTCACAGTGCTATCTTGACTGTCCTGGCAAATTTTAATCCCAGCTCAAACAAGATTTCATTGTGTTACAGTATTGAAGCATTATAGATACATTTTTACAAAACAAGAGATATGGATGCTTTCAATAATTTTATTCAATGTCCTAATTGTGTATGTTTCAAATTTATTAGGTTTGAGAGTGAACATCATCTTTAGTAGAGAAATTATATCTGACAGAATTCATCTTGCATCTTAGTTGATATCAAATGCATCCCAGCAACAGTGTTCATTGTTCATCCAAGAAATGACTGTTACAAAGGTACTTGTGTTTGCACTTTGAGCAAGCCTGTCTTAGAGGGAAGAACTAACTGTCCTCTGACTATTCAGCTTTCCTGAGGCAACCTCAGCAGCTTGACAGTTTTGGAGTCACCATGTTTGGTCACATCCACGAATTCTGAATTTATGTCATATATATTATAGGCTTAGGTGGCACAAGTTAAATTGCATTAAAGACCAAATTGGCATCTTTAGATTAAATTTAAGAAAATTTGGGAAAGGAGGTTCAAAATCTATTAGAAAATTACTTAGACAAAGAAAGTGGGTCATGTGTTAAGAGCCTTTAATGATCGCTCTGAAAACCAAGTCTCTTCAGGGTACTTTAGGTGGGTTCAGTAGCAGTGTTTACCTTTCTGTTAGAAGACAATGGCCACCTCCGTTTCCTTTGTAGTGGAGGGGATCTTTGACAACATTCACCGGAACTCTGAAATAAAATTCCTGTACCATTCTGAACAAGGACAGTGCTGGATTCATAGCTTGGCTTGTAGCACAGAGATTTTGTTTCAGGCACTTCAAAGTTACCAAGACTTAGAAAACAGCAGATCATTTCAAAATATTAGCTGGAGGTTGGGAAACTTAGCGTAGAAGAGAAGTAAGTTATATTTATTTATGGAGATGCATGCAGATGTTGAGTATCGCAATATGTTAAACAACAGGAGAGGGATGGGAAAGGATAATGGAGGTAATAGCGAAAAGAATATCACCATCACTCACTCATATAGGTCAGTTCCGTATACAACTTTATGTTGTGAAGTCATTTGAAACAGTTAAAAATTCCGACGGATAGTATAAAATGTCATTTGAAAGTGCAGATTTTGTAGTGTTTCATTTATTTTTTTAAATAATTTGGAATCTGTTCCAAATTGTTTACAATCCCTCCTTCCAAATTTGTTTCCCTTTTATCTGTGTAAGCATGTGCTGACGCTGTTGCTCAGTATACACAAATGCTAATCTACCTTCATGCACATGGAAAATAGCTTTCCTGGCACTGAGTTTAAAACTCCCATAGAATACATTATTAATCGAAGAAGTCTCTCTTTTTAGAAAAGCCTATCATTTATGTGGTCACCGTTGAGAAGGTTATAGATAAATATAATGCTGTTTGTTAACAGTGTGGTCTTCAGAACATACAACAAACAACCCCAGATACTGAAAGTGCATTAAAAAAAGATTTAAATTTCAAAAGTAATTTTCCTTCTCTGTACTCTGGTTGCATACGCTAACATGATCTAATTATAATGTAACGACAACTTCTTTTCTATTGCCCTGCATGCTTTAATGCTCTAAATGCATTTCTCTTGGCAGGTCTCTGCAGTGAGGTGAAAGCATGGTAACTATTCAGTTCCCTATAGCGAATAATTCCCTAGTTCTTCATTTGGCTTTCAAATGCTAGATCATGTGTCTATGAAGTTCAAGGAGTAAAGTTGTGAGGGAAGTGGGTGGGGTGAGGCTGGTGTCCATCTGTGTATAATTTAGCTGAATGTGACTGCCGCTCAGTAACAGAGCTTCAGCCCAGCTTCTGCTAAGTCTGCAGTGCTGAAGTGTTCCTTTAGTTACACGTGCTGGTCTTGCAGACTCTGCTGAGCCTTATCAAACGCAGCCAGTTGGTGCTGCTGGTATGAAAGCACAGGGGAGCTCTCATGTGGAAGGTTAATAGAGTGTAATTAGAAAGAAAAATGAACTGCTCAACCACTCTATCTCACTGTACCTGCGCTGAGAGTGACAAGTGCTCTGATCTTTTATAAACCCTAGAGCAGAGGTTTAACAGTCTAAAATTATGACAGTATAACTGTCAAACAAGCAAGCACGCTGTGAAGAAGTATTATGAACTTAGGGATAGGAATGTTTACATTCCCTTATGTGGTCTCTGTTAGTACTTTTTTTCATGCTGGATATTGTCCATATTGATATAACAGGTCTCAGATGCATTTTCCTGCAAGGTGTCCATCAAAGCCAGAAAGCTCTTTGTGTTCCATGTGTGGCTTCTTCGTGTCTGCGCATCGTGTTACTGTTACCTTGCTGGATGAAGTGATGACACCTTCCTAAGGCATTTTGATAGTAAGGGATTAAGCTTTCATAGAGAAGAGTTCTGACGGGAGCAAGAACAGCTACTGGGGTTTACATTCCCAGGAACTAACCAAAATTTGAGATTACACACGTAATTTGAGATTAGATACCTGATCCTGTTAATTAAGTTAGGTACTATGTACATCTGTTGAAAAGCATCGTGTTCATAAAATGGTTTGTCTTTCATCTAGCATGCAGATTTTTTTTTCTTTTAAAAGAATACTGATAAACTTCAGTTGTGAAACTGCATCTAGGAAGTAGAGGGAAGACACCACACATCAAATCCAAGAAGAAGGAGATTAACCAGTTTAACTTCCTGCATGTTAGAGGCCATTATATTCTACCCCGGTACTCCTGTGTGACGTCTGCTGCCTTCAGGGAGACTAGGACAGTTTGGTCACCAGGAGACTGCATTTTTGTCTTTCACATCTTTGTGTTCCAGAAAACAGGTGGTGGATTTGGCTGCCAGTTATTCTGAAGGCCCTTGCAATGTCAGCAGGTTGATTAGGGGAAATTTGCCCAGCTAATCCTAGCAGGCAGTCCACATCCTGCATTGCAGTGGAAGGGAAAAAACCAACATCCCAGCAAGTCTAACCTGGGGAAATTTTTTCCCATTCCAAGTCTAAAATCAATAAGAATCTAAATATGTAAAGAAAGCATACAATAAAAGGCATCAAAGGAAGAAGATAAGCTTGCTTCGCTTAGGTTCTTTTCTCTAGCTGTGGCCAATATCTTGTGTTTCAGAGGAAGGTGAAAAAACAACATTGAGTATATCTGGTGGTTTGTGCCTCTGGACATGTTCATATTCTGAAGGGTAAGACTGTCTTTATGCAGAGTTTCAGTGCTGGAGAAGCGTGCTGGGTACAGTGCTGGCATTTGCACTGTCCCTGGTAAGGGACAGGAATGAGCAGAGGCTTCCCAGGTTCCAGGGCCCTCTCCCCCACACGTGTACTGTACAATCTCGTCCAAAACATAGATTAAGCATTTCCTTTAGAAAGCTCTATAACCTTGTCCTAAAGACTTCAAACCATGGTAGGCCATTACCTCTCATATTAGGCTGTTCCACCATTTAACCATTTCTGCATCTTATTTCAAGGTTGAATTTGTCTACCTTCAACTTGCAGCCACAGAATCATCATTTTGCATTTCTCAGAGAAACTAAAACCCCTCCCATCATCAGATATCTTCTCCGTCTATAAATATCTATACCCGGTGAGAAGTCACCTCTCAAGCTTCTCTGAAATAAACTGGATATGCTGATCCCCAGTAAGCCTCACATTACACAGCATTGTTTGTTGGGTCCTTGATTATGTTTGTGGTTTCCTTTGAACTGTCTCCAGTAGCTCTGCGTCCCTCGTGAAAAAGGTAGCTTTCCATTCTTTTGGCAAAATGCCTGTTCTTGGGTGTTTTTAAGAGAGGTGGAAGTTCACCAAATCTTCAGTTGTTGTGTAGTTTTAGCCTTACTTAGCGAGGCGCTTTTTGCGCTGAGATAAATAAACACAGGGACAAAGTCCTCCCTCCCCATGCCATTTAAATCGGGAGGCTAAGGAAGAACCATTGCTTTGTTTTTCAGACAGTTACTGTTGACTGATCCACAAACCTTGATACAATTGAAGAACAGCAATTTGGGTCTTCTGCAGTGATTTAATGTGATGTCTTCTCTGTGAAGCAGGCATTTTTCTTTGTTTTGATTGTGCTTGGTTAACTAAAGAGAATAGTACAGCAGGTATATTTAGCTGGTCAGACTATCTGCATTTGATAAACTGTTCAAGTGACTAGGAAGAAGAGAAAATCTCTCATTTCAGTGAGGTGAAACGATGACTTTTTGCTCTGATAACTCATTCTGCCTGTGAAGTAGAGATCCACAGTGAATTGCGATGTGATGTTGTTAGTGATGGGTTTTAATTGAATTGGCGCTAAACAGTATGTGGTTGACGACATAGGGAAAAAGCCTGCCTGCTGCTGTTAGTTTGTGATGTTTGTAAAGCGACTGTGGAAATGAAATATTAGATGCTGTTAACAACATCAGAGTAATCAACAGGTGGTTGTACAATATAGTTTGAGCATCCAGATCTTTCTGTTCACAAAAGAACAAGTTTGCATTCTGTGGTGAAATAAAACTAGTCATCCTGCTTGATACTTCGAATCATGTGTGAAGCGCATGAGCATGAACTGTGTGTGTTTCCTTTCATGAGGAGGAGAGGAGGTGTGATTCAGTCGTCGGAATAGCTGTAGGATGCACAAGAATCCTGCCGAAGCTGATTCATTTTTATTCAAGGGACTGTGTTACTGTGCAGTAGTACGCTGTAAAATTACTTGATGACTATCCTTTCCACTTGTGTTATTCAAAAATATGAGGAGTTACCAGATTAGAAAGTAGACTTTTATTTAGGTTGATCATTTGTAAAACATTAAGTAAGTTTACAAATTTAAATTGCTCTACTGGGCTTGCTTAATTCATAGAAATTCAGTTTAAAGAATGTCACATTATGAGGTAGATCAGAGGGTAGAGAAGAGAAGCAGCAGGACTTCCCTGGCAGAGGTGTTGAGCTTAGACAACTGGCTCTCGTGTATAGATACGAATGGCTTTCCCATGGGGATGGTTGTTCCTGTGTGTTCTCTTGCATAGGAATAATAATCCACAGTATTTTTTGTGCTGAGATTTTATATCCCAAGCTTCAGTCCATGACAGATTTTACAAGACCACCTTATACACTTCTGGAAAACTAAGTTCAGTCAGAGATCATAGAAACATACTTTATGTTGAAGTACAAAAGAACCCTTGTTTCATTTCTGCACAATCTAAGTGGCTATTTTTTTTCCCTAAGGAGTTTTTTTTTTCCCCTGAAACAGACAAATGGGGGTAGGACAATACGGAGATGGGCAAGATAAAATTGAAATAAGCGCCTTTTCCGTGGTAGTCAGCAGTTTAATTTTTTCATTTCTTCAGCCTTTTCATGTTGAGGTGATCCCCACATTGTATTTGTGCTTGGAAGTATTTCTGGGAAGTGGAAAAACCTAAACCAAACCAAACCTCGTCAAACCTTGTCAAATTAAAAAAAAATTAATTTCATTCCTTTCATTCCATTCCTCCTTAATTACATTCAAAGTACTGCACTTAACTGTTTTTCCTGTTCTGTTTTGCCTGTTGTCATACACTTAATTCTCCATTCATTAATTGCTTCATTGTTTAATTATTGTAGCTGTTCTTGCAAGTTTCTTTCCGTTAACGTAAGTACTGGGGTGAGAAGGTAGATATTACATTTATTTAATACATAAGCTGGAGGAAAACATTGTATGTGTGCTGCTCCTACTAGTTCAGTCTCTGTTCCCTACTTTGTGCAAGAGTAAAAATTCTAAAATGAGAAGACAGTGATGCATAAGGCATTTCACAGTACAACATTCCCTTCCAAAAATTAATTGGTCTTGTGGTGCTGCAAACGGTAAAAGACACGGTACGGGAAATAAAGCAATCAGGAAGTCACATAAAGCAGAATGGCACAGCAGCTGTTTTTGGTCATTTTTATTTATAATTCTAGCTATATTTTTAAATAAAATAAAAATGATAAGCATTCGCCCCTGTTAAGAATGAAGGAATGAACATCATTTTCAGAACTCACATCATTCATTTCTGAATGATTTCTAGCAACTTCAAGTAGTGTTTCTCTATCACAAAGGAAAAATCCCACATTTTTTTCAAAGTATGTATGTTCATGTGTGAACTGTGTATTTGTTTAAGAATGACACCTGTAGTGATTATTTTAAATAGTTTAAAATATAATGAAGTGTAATAAGTTTACCAGCATTTTTAATGACAAAAATACTTTTCACATCATGCCAATGCTATATAACAATGTTTATCTGACGAAATGTCAAAGTGGGTTTTTACAGAATGAAGATTTATTTAAATTCCATTTTACACAAGGTACCCTATGCCATATTCAGTAATTGTATTAAAGATATTAAGACTGCAAAGCAGGCTCAGGAATTTAGGGCGTACCAAAATTAACTTACTTTCTTGGTCCATCTCTAGTGCCCATCGGTATCATAAGTGTATTGCTCAGATTATCCCATAGGACCATCATGGCAGAGGGAGGAGAAGCTTTCGGTTCCCCTAACATGCTCCACAACCCCTTTTAGACGTGCAGAAGAAGTCCTTGTATCTTTGTGCAGCTTTTAGCCATGTTTTCTGTGGGATGAAGGCAGCGCATGCTCTTTGGGACAGTTACTAGAGTGTTGGCAATGCAACCATTGACTGGATATGGTTAAGATATCTGTGTATTTAACAAAAACTTAAAAAAAAATTAGGGTTTTAAACTATAAAAAGAAATAGTGCACATTTCAGTAATCATGCCCAGTAAGACATTCAGGTATGCGGTGGAGCTGGTCTCCCAGTGCCACTGCTCCGTTCCCGTTCAGCACACAAGAACCCCTGCCCCAAGAGAGTCCTTTCTGACTGAAAGGTATAGGTGCCAGTTTGATCATCTTTAAGAAGTAGGAAATTCTACCATGCTTTTTTCTTGGAATAAAATTCTTTCTAATGTAGTTGGTTTAGATTTTTTTGTTGATTAAAAAGATCTGGATATGAGTGAAACACAGCCAGAAGTGCAAAATTCCATAAAAATACAGGATAACCACAGAAATAGCTGAAAATATTTCTATAGTCCTTTGATCAGTCTTTCAATGGAATTAAATTCTAGTTGTTTTGTGCAACAGGTTTTTTTTCCTCACTGGTGTAGATTCTGCGTCATCAATTTCTATAATTGGATTTCACTATTTTAAATTTTAGATACTATCTTAAAGCAGTAGATGAGTGAGTGTACAATTATTCTCCTTGCTTGTAATTTTCCACTCCCAAATTCCACTCCCAAAATGCACCCTCTTTGCAGGTTAAAGACTAACTGTGCCAGGGCTCCAAAATCTTTTAGCTTCTTTCTGCCATGAAGTTTTGGTATCTTTCTGTTTTGTCAAAAAGCAGAGGTATTTCACTTCTCTTTGGGTAGCAACAGGGGATGGGGCTGGCAAGGAGAGGGGTGGGAGGCTGGAAAGGAAGATTGCAGAGCAGTGAAATTCTCTCCATCCTCCCCACTCCCAAGTTGGAGCTTATTTGAAATCAGTACTTTCTCTTACCATTTCAGTCTCAGCAGTTGGCAACTTTTATATCCCAGAGAACACTTCTTGGTCATTAGAGGGAACGGGTAGCAGAGGATCCCTAATAGCTGAGTTCCTGGAATTGGTGGAGCAGGAAAGCGGGTCACTAGCAGGCAGCTGAGCAATTCAAACCACATCAGCTTTGTTTTTGTGATATGAAAGGTATGCATTGCAAGGCTAGTTAGTACTTTACTTTTTTCTCTCATTTTTAGAAGATTTTTATGTTTTAATTTTTAGAGATTTTTGAAGTTTAAAAACAGACCTTCCTTTAGATATTTATGCCTTTCTGAATGTGTTTCCTGGATGAAGAAGAAAACGTGTCACCAAATATAACAAAGGATCTAGTATTTAAAAAATTGCTGTACTCGGAGAACTACTTTGTTATTGATTGATTAAGATGGAAATAATGCTTAGCTAATAATGTTATACTTAAACCTTACTAAGCTTTAAGTTTGCTCCAAGGACTTTCCTGATCTTACAGCAACATATTCATGATAGTTTTTTACATAAGCAGAGAGAAGACACCTTTTGGTGCAGATCTATTGCCAACAAGACGTAGAGGCAGATTTTCTGCTTAATCAAACCAAAATAATCTCCTAATGCTGTGTTATAGGATCTGGCCTGTGGCATGAATGAGAAGGTGGTATCGCTAAATGTCACAATATTGATTACGATTATTACCTTTAAGAAAGGGTCATGTAAGATGTCTAGGGCTCTGTGAACTCAGTGGTGCGAACGGTTCTTGATGAGATCAGCAATGAAGATGTCAAGACAGCAAGAGCTATGAGATTAGGTAGTATGCTTACAGGGCACTGTTCGACAAAGGGGTTTTGAAGTAGTCCGATAGTAACCATTGCAGAGGGCTAGCAGTTACTTTTTGGGTAGAATACAGTTTGGAAGAAAGGATGTGATTATTTATTTCTTTCATGTTCTAGATGTAAAGAGAGTATTGGCATTCAGCTTGGAAGAAAATTCTGTAAACTTGAAAGACAAATGCTTTTTATGCATTTTTAGTGTTGCAGGAAACTGAACTATTTTAGGAATATGGGGAGGGTTAGAGCTTTCTGACGTTCAGAAAACTATTATGTTGTGTTTATGATGATGTGTTTATGACTGAGTTAATCTCAATTTAAAATTTTGAATTTGTCAGTAAGAAATTAAATATTCTTAAATAAGAGTGGGAAGGAAAAATGGCAACGATTACATTTAAAGAATTAGTAATATTTCTTAAGAGTTCTGTGGCACTTTTAGATAACCTCAGTCTCGCTGGCACTCGATCTCTAAGGCGTGTATCTACGACTTTATACCAGCCTTGGCAAATTTCAGTCATACAGATTGTACTTTCTGCAGCACAAACCGCCTTCAAAATTGATTAAGAACAGTCAAATAACTCAAGAACAATTTCAAAATACAGTTTTAATGAAGTATCAAGTCTGACAGTAGACAAGAGTTTCTTTCATACTGCCCTCCTGTTTAATCCCCTACAAAACGAGGCTCTGCTAACATTGCTGCAGACAGACACGTGCTGGGGCTCTTGTGCGGCTGCAGAGCAGCGGGGGCCGCCGGGCGCCGCGGAGGGGGGGGGGGGGGGGGGGCCGAGGAGCTGTGCGGTGTCAGACCGACAGCGTGCATTGAGACCGTGCAGAGGAGGACGCAGCAGAGGGTAGTGCTGAAAATTGGCGTAGATCTGCTCTTAGTTCCTGTGTAGGTGCAACCCTGAGAGTCTCGTCTGGTTTTGCTAATTAAGCTAAGTAATTTTGGAATATGTTGTTCAGAGTCCTTCTTGATAAGTACTAGCAAACAGATAATCCCAACAGTCTTGCAGATAGTAAAATGATTTCTGTAGTTTCAGTGTGGTATTACTGACAGTTGGTAGAAGCAGCTTAATAAACTGAGTAAGCAATTGGCACGCACTGCAAACTTCAGTTTTACTCTCTGAATCTTAAAAGCATTAGATGTTTCTTCCAATTTAGTATCTGCATAATGGATATGGATGGCAGGATATGCTGCTGCCAGGCAGCTCTCAGCAGCCTCTAACAGGCTAGCGTAGACTTCCAGAGCAACAGCGTTTTTCCACTCATGTTATCCATCTTGTGCCAAATATGCTAAGCCTCAGTTTTTGCGCAAGGCACTACTAAAAGTTGTGCTTCGGCCCTGTTTTTCCCCAGCTCTGCACGCCGTGGGTCGGGCCCGGGGGTGGAACAGGCGGCGTGTGAATGCGATGTGACTCACCTCGCTCCTGCTCCCGTCCTTGCTGGCTCTCGCCCTGCCGTAGCAGTATGGCAGAGGAGTCCTCCAGCCTGCCTCTCCCTCTCCTCTCTCCATCTCTTTTTATTTTTTTAAAATCCTTTCACTAATGTTCCCTACCATTATAAAGAACAAGATGGAAATGAATTCTTGGGCCACTCCTGCTGATTTCCTCCAGTTAGGGAATCAGTAGAGGAGCACCATTATCACTGAATTTCATACAGGCAGCTGTGGAAGACAAAAACTCCCTTCCTGTTCATGTCGGGTACAGTAATTCTTTAGCCTCCTGTGCAGTGTATGTGCAGTCCAGCTTTTGGCAGGTATTCCATAGGCATGTTGCATTATTTCCTCTCCTACTTTGCTCCGTTCTCCTCTCCTCCCCCTTGGGTTACTCTCTGGAAATGTTTTTTCAGCTCTTCTATCTGCTTGCTGACACGGCACTTTGGTTTGCATGTTAACATGGTTGATCTTTTCAGGAAGCAATTTTAAATGATTGTTCAGTTATTACGGGTATGAATGAGCTGATAGACACAGGCCATTTAAAACTATGTAAAATATCTGAATTAGAAAAATGCCTTCTACATTCTTATTACCATTATTTCTTCCTTGTTCTAGAAGGTAACAAACAATTTACAGCTTTCAGGCTTTGGCAGCTTTTAGCACTTTTCTGGATGCAGTGTAAAATAGTTCCCTCACACTGCCGTCCAATACCAACTTCCTGAATTTTCCGTCAGGCTGGGCCTGTGTTTCTCTTGTCGTCGGAGCTGAGCGTGCATCCCCAGCCAGGGTTGGGGGGTTTGTAGAAGCCAGGCAGCCCTCCTTCTGTACACCTCTGGGTCGCTGAATTCAGTCTTTTGCAAAAAGGTCAGTCATGTGAGATCACAGTGTTCAACCTTATGAAACAGGGGTGTCTTTTTGGTTGACTTGTGTGTTTTATTTGGCTTTTTAAAGTTCCAGTTCTCAAATCTGCCAATTTGGGACCCTGCATCTTTTGTTATCTGCTTCTGGGCTAGAGGTACACGTTCAGTGTGTGAGGCACAGCACAGTTTTAACTCATCATAAGCAAGATACTCGGAATCAAATGTCTACAGTATGTCCACAAGAACTATGCAGAGAACAGATACTTTGTTAGCTCAGAATTTCATAATCCTGTGTGAAAGAAATTTGAGGGGAAAAATTGTTTCAGTTCATTGTAAATAGCTGGATTTTTTTGTTTTGGTTTGGTTTTGTTCCATCTCTCTGTTTTGTACTGTGTCTTAATACTGATGCTTCAAAACAAAAATATAAACATTTTATATTGTCAGAATGTTTTTTTTCTTTTCCATTACGTGTAAGTGGAACTGCTTGGGGCAGCCCGCTCTGTCAGTGCCTGGCTCTGGTAGAGGTCTCCTGACCATTTCTGTTTCCCCTAGAGCTTTCTCAGTTGAGCCCCTACCACGTCTGTTGACTTCATTGTCCTCTTCCGAAGCCAACGTTGTTGTATAACTGTTTGGAGTATGCGTATGCTCTTGATCGAGGGGGCTTAAGTATATATCTAAATCTTTTTAAAGCTGTCCTAATTTGGGGGTGGTTGGAGTGTAGGAAAAAATGTCCGTTTTCTATCATGCCCGCAAAAGGTAGAAAAACTCTCATGGTGTTTTCACCCTTGTCCACACTGAAGTGTAATATGAACATAAATTGTAAGCCCTTATTACCCATGTGGAGACATGGTATCTTATCCTGCAGGTCACCTGGTCTGCTCTTAAATCTGTTGAGTTACCATCTAAAGATACACAATGGCTACCAGGAGAAGAAACTTCTTTTTTAAATAATTTCAAACTTTCATGTAGGCTATAATGTAGTAGGAAGCTTTTAAGCTGGGAGAAATAAATCTGTGCAGTTTCCTTCCCACGTAGGTAGCCCTATCTGATTTTCTTTCAGGTGACAATAATATTGAACAGAATGACCACACATCCATGCCCTTCCTATTCCCCACTGTGCACTCAAAGTGGCTGTCTCTCCACTCAGTTTCGATGCCTGGTACAAAATGGCATCCCCATTGCCTTGAAGTCAGCCCTGAGGCTTCAACCTGAAGTTCTTTTTCGTCACTGTGTAGGAATGGAGCATGTTTGAAGGAGTCAAAAACTTTGGAATCTGAATGCTAACAAGTCTCAAGTGAATACATGTTAATGAAGTCTTGCAGTGGTTTGTGAATAGGCTGAATTTGGATGGTGGGTTTCTGCAAGGACAGCAATGTCACCCTGCTGGGCAGCAGTACTCCTCTGTGGGCTATTTTGGCACTCTGCCCATTAGATAACACAAATATTTAAAATTCCAAAAAGAGAAATCCCACTAAGCTTCTGAGCAGTTCTTTATTTGCATTAAATAAATGTAACTTTAGGTGTTAATATCTCCTCTAATACATGCAGCTAAATAACTGTCATCATTTCCATTTATGTTTTTGTTTATCTGGTAGAAAAGAGTGGTGGAACAGCTTCGAAAGAATTTGATAGTGAAGCAGGAACAGCCAGACAGTAAGTTTCAAATACAGCCCTTGGCACAGTCAGAAAACAAACTACAGACACCACAGCCTCAACCACTACAACAGCTACAGCAACACCACCATCAACAGCAGCAGCAGTCTACTGCACCCTCTCCAAACGTGATTGGATCACAGGTAAAAATTTCTACAGTAATTCTTTTCCTTGCTGAAGGTGAAGTTCACTGCAAAAAAACCCACAAAGAAAGGTGCAGAGAGAAATGACAAACTTTCACTTATGCCCATTAGTGTACCAATATGAATTTCTCCTTTTATGCATATGCACATATGGGTCTTGTGGTTTTTTTCATCAATAACCTCCTATCTGAGTAAAAAAAAAAAATGTAGTGTTTAAAAGTCAGATCATAGCCTCACAGAAAAGAAAGGTGGCAGTATCACCTTTCTTAAAAATAAGTGAAAGTGTAGCAAATGAACTTATCTTTTCTGTAGGTGCATGAATGATTGTCTGTCCATACCCAGTAGGTCTCAAGAAACAGTAAAGACTTTACAGGCACTGTATGAGGTGTATGATTAAAATAATTTATTTCTAAAAGACTAACAGAGTGCTCACTGTATCTGTGAACAAAATGTAAGAAAACAGTTCCCTCTTCTTTCTGCTTGGTTCTTTTTAAACAGATGTAACTCGTGCCAGATAATACTTACCTGAGTCTTCAAGGATTAGTCTAAAAGTACACAATGGTAATTGCAAAGTTTGAATCTTAGAAAGTAGTGTCTTTATTGGGAAGGTACACTGAATTTCAGTACAGTATAGGATTAGAGACATAATCCCAGAACTCACCAGCGAAAGTGGTCTGCTTTTACTGAGAGGGGAATTCCAAGCTGATTCAAAGTCTCTCCTGTTCAGATATTTAGAATCCCCCAAGTGTGCTAATAAAACAGCAAGAAAGCGTAGGGAAGTGTTTTGTAAAAAGAAGTGTACGTGAGGTCTTTTTTCCCATTGATGCAATCTCAGCAGTTCATGTTTACCTGGATAGGCAGGTGGCAGAATTCGCCCATGAAGTTTACTTTATGCACACTGCAGTGAATCACAACCATAGCTTCGACTGATGGTGGTTCTTGTCTTCCCTTTTCCTGGAAACAGAAGGGGGAGAAACGGTTGGGCTGTTAGTTTTCTCATTAACTCAACAGGTTGTTTTGGATGCTGACTGAAAATGTATTTGAAAGACTTAGGTAATTGTATTTTTTATAAAAGCATATTGAAGACATTAAGCAAACTTAAGTAAGGAAAAGGCATTTTTTGAGCAGCAACATCTATATCAAAGCTAAAACAGAACAAAGAAGTAAATATTACTGTGTCCTAAAATATTTACAGGCAAACAATGGATCACTATTTGCTGTATCACTGGTCTCTGTTTTTCAGTTAGGAAACATGACTGCAAAAGCAGTTTTATGTGTTTCTCCGTATTCCACGCTTCACATTCATGCATTAACTTCCAGGTCATCTCCTGGGTTGTAAAAATTGAGGTTCTGTTCAAAGTTAGAGCCCTCTAGTGAAACAGTCAAAAAACTGCTACACCCTTCTGACTATCATTCATACAGTTGTACTTGGAAAGTAATTACAAACTGAAAGGCAGGTCATCCTCTCATTTGAATAAATAAGCCAGCTTTTATCCTTAACACTTTTCTATTTTTATTTATGTTGGTATAATTCTGAAGTAACCTCACTTGCTTCTGTACACATTTTGCATCTAAGGCTGTGCCTCTGTCCTGTTGCCCCTCAATCTGTTTCAGCAAAGAAAAGTCAAATATTTCGTCTCTCTAGAAAGTTTTTTGGTGCCTACTTTTGTAAATAATACATCTTTCAAGGCTGTGTCAGTAAAGAGAATGCTTTCAATAGTTATTTTCAGAGTAATTCAGTTTAGGAATCAAGGTAGGTATGCTGCCTTAATAGTGACATTTTAATATACTTAATATAGTCCACTAAGAAGGACTTTTTAAATTTTCATAAAGCAGCAAGCCTGCTAAAAGGTCACATTATTGCAATGTTATTATGTGAAATAATGCAGACTTACTATGAATGCCACTTCAGTATGAATTCATTCATTGAAAACTTTTTAAAATAACCGAGGTAATTAATGCTCAGCAAAGTAACAGGGATATTCAAGCCCTGTGATCTGCTGACTGAAACTATACTTGTAATACTTACAGACTTACTAGAACCCCTTCAAAGAGTCACAGTCTTGTGTTACATGATTGATTACACTTTTCTTTAAAAAGTTTATGGATGAATGCAATGCTTGTGAAAATGATACCATGTCACATCTCATTGGAAAAGCTTGAATAATATTACTGCATTAGGGGAATGGAGCCTCTTGCTTTGGAGAAGGGGCAGCAGAGGTCAATAAGAAGTTCTTGAATCTCAGATAAAAAGTTAAGGGAATTGTTCACGTTGTGACAAGAAAAAGTTAATTATATCTGGGTTTTGTATAAATGTATAAAATTGAAACATGAATTATCCTTTGATTTGGCATTATACAGTGTTTGAATTTTTTTCATACTTGTGTGTAATTAACAGTTAGGGGATATAGTTTAAGCATTATGAAATTAGAGGTGTGAAAGTAAACTGCATTTTTGTTTAAGGAAATAATATTGGTGAAAATACTGAAGAACCCAACTGGAAACATATTTATATTATTTTATTAGAAAGAAGAGAAAGGTCTTGTGTGATTAAAATTAAGCCGTCTAAATGAGGCATGTTCAGAACACGAAAAAGACTGCCTGATCCCTGGTTCTCCATTTTTTCCTGTTGTAGAGCCTAGCGCTGACATCAGGAGGGAATGGTGGTTATTTCATACTAGGAGCACTTGATCGTGCCAGTAACTGTTTTGAAGATGCAGTGCCATTGGTACAATGGATTTTTTACACCAAAGAGAAAAGAAATAAGCTCACTTGCCATTCTGTTGAGTGTCACTTGTCATGAGTTTTCTGTGCACGTTTTGTTCTGGTTTTATATGGTGAGATTCTTGCCTTGTTGCTTTTTGAATGAGATTCGTAATTGTCTGTTTCCTTAACATCTTAGAAGACAGTACAGTTTAAAACAAAGCTTATGAAATTATAGTTGTTTTAACTTTGGAATTTGTAGGCATAGCGTATTCAGGCATTTCAGGTAAATGCTGGCATTAAGTGGTTCAAAACCACTCTCTTTAAAAGAGGCCAAGAGCAATCATGACATCACATATATGTTCCAAAACCACCCCGTTCCACAGAAGTTAAACTTAATTGCCTGCAGCCTGCAGCTGGACAGACTAACAGCCAGCTCTTACAACTTCAGGATAGCCCTGCTGATATTCTTAGGAAAGAAAGTTAAGAGCTAAATAACTGTATGGCTAAAACTGAAATTTGGGATACCCAAAATCAAAATACATTTTTGTTCTTAAAGAAACCAATTTATGAATATTTTTTCCCTCTGCCTCTGATTGTGAAGATCTCTGTAACTAAAGTTTCCATTTGAAAATTTGAGTTTTAATTGGTGAGAAGCTAGTTTGCTGGTATGTTTCATAAACCTCCACCTTATAGGTTTGATATTACAATACATATTTGGAAGTAATATGAAACTAAAAGATCCAAAAATGCATATGCCACTACTAACACTTGATTGTCATTTTCTCAGGAATTTGTTCTGAATCAATCTGTAATGCTGCATATGATTAAAATAGACCCGACAGGTGCCCCAAATGAGAATCCTTTCTAGCTATCCACTTTTCAGAGGCGTAAGATAATGTGCTTGTGTGAAGAGCAGGTAGATAGACTCAGTGCTGCCTTTTCTTTCTCTTACTGTCTATTGTTTCTGACTAACCAACCCACGTCCTGTCTGATGCGAAGTGTCTCTGTCTCTTACAGTGTATTTTCTGTTTCCCTTAGAAAACTGTAACTACAGCTTCTATGATCACCACTAAGACACTACCTCTCGTCTTGAAAGCAGCAACTGCGACCATGCCTGCCTCTGTTGTGGGTCAGAGACCTACCATTGCCATGGTTACTGCTATCAACAACAATCAGAAAGCAGTCCTCAGCACTGATGCGCAGAATGCACCAGTCAACCTCCAGACAACAAATAAGGTCACTGGGCCAGGAGCTGAGGCAGTCCAAATAGTGGCAAAAAACACAGTAACTTTGGTAAGCGTTTCATGTGTTTGCCCTGCAGATATGTGTGGGTTTAGTTTACAAGAGGGCTATTGGAAAAAATAAACCACAACCAGTCAGGTTTTTGCACAGAAAGAATAGTAGGGACACGTCATGAGTCTTCACTAGTTGTTAAAATTATAGTCTAAGAGAAAAGCATTTACTACCTACATGGGTTGTTGTTACTGTTTTGCTTTATAGAATTAAATCAGTGCTATCATCACCTCTGTGTAAAGTTTCCCCTGTTAGTAATTGTTAGTCATGGGGAAGTAATGATTGTTTCGCCCCTACCTAATCTATGTCACTGTGTTCTGCAGAATTCCTACTCTTTTCTTTGGTAAAGGAGATGTCAGACTTTCTTCATTTGATCAGTTTGGGTTTTCATCTTAGATTTTTTTGAGTCAATCTCTCTCGTTCCCTTTGCGTGATAAATTCTCTGGTGTTAGACACATCACTTAACTCTGCCCACTACCATGTCTTCACTCACCACTTTTTCATACACATATACAGAACCTGTTTCTTTAAGCATATATTTCGGAAAGTGCTTTGATTACATCACACAGTCTTTTCCAGAATAGTTAGCCATCTAGAAATGAGAGAAGTAATGTTTTAGAATTGGGTTATATAGGCTTCTTGGTCTGGAAACCAGGCATTGCGTAGCATCATGACAGGGAAATTTTACTTCTGGAGTAAAGGTTAAGGCTTCACTAAACATAAATCCAATTTATCTTTATTGAAAAATACAGTTTAATAATGCAAATGGAAGTAATTTTGCTTCCTAATGAGGCATATATTTGCAATCAGAATAGAGAAGACTATTTGAGTGGAGTTTTTTCTACTGTTCTCTTTTCCCATGTCATCCCTTGCACCACTCTCATCTGTCCTTTGTGTCTGTGCTTCATCTCTTTGCTGAATAACTTACTTAGGTTTGGGGAGGTGATCCTGTTTTAATAATAGTCCATGATTTATGTTTCTGTAGCAAATTTCATCAAAAATCTCAGAATATTTTCCCAAGCATTAATTAATCAGTACAAGACCTTTTTGAAGTAAATTGCAATCTTATGTGGGTGGACAGAAGTACAGAAGGGTGGAAACTAACATGGACATTAATTTCAGAGAATCTCACAGAGTACTCAACTTAGGGTAGCTGGTAGTGCTGTTCAGAGGTTATCATGTGGCAGCTCCATCCAACTGATTTCAGTTAGACAGGGAAGTACTTAGGATGCCTTAAAATCAGATCTTAATTGTTTCAAATGAATGGCTTACTTTTGAAAATTTCAAGTTGTGTATTTAGAACCCCTCATAGTGTCATTAATATTGCTAAAAGAGTTGTAACTTCCAGATCTTTTCTATTTGCGTGAGATACTCTTTCATTCTTCTGCATGCCATTCAGTATGAAAGGACAGTGGTTCATATAGCTGGACATCAAAGTCTGTTGTTATTTTCTGTCTGTTGTAAAGCCAATTTTTAACTATTAAAACAAATAGGAGTTTTCATTATCTTAAAATTAAATGGTTTTAGGTTGCAGAGCACAGTAGTTAGTACAGCTGCACTGAAAGGAAAGATACCTTCAATTTATGAAGCAAGGTGCGTAGGAACTGGAAAGTAAGGTTAGCTCTGTCTTTAATACATTTCTAATGAGGAACCTGTTACTGTGAAAAATTATTTACAGAGTGGAAAACCGGGGACATCAGGTCTGAAAATACATTCAGGATGTTGATTTTGGTGAACAAGCTACTTTCCTCTTACTGAACTCTCTTATGTTCTTATAGCAGGTTCAGGCTACGCCTCAGCCCATAAAAGTGCCGCAGTTCATCCCTCCTCCCAGACTTACTCCTCGTCCAAATTTTCTTCCACAGGTGAGTGTACAGAGAAGAAGCAATAGAAGAAGGAACTTAATTATAGCATAGATAGGAGATACTTTTTATGAAGATAATTTTTGTCAGTCTTTATTGGTGACCTGGTGGAGGAGGCAATTCATGCTCAACAGGTTTGCCGATGATGTCAAATTTGAGGGTGCAGTCAATACTCTTGAGGGCAGTGCTGACATTCAGAGGGTCCTAGACAGGATAGAGGAATGGGCCAGCAGGAATCTCTTGAGCTTCAGCACAGAAAAAGGCAAAGTCTTGCACCTGGAACGGACTAACCCCCCGCATAGGTACCAGCTGGGGACTGGCCGGCTGGGGAGCAGCACTGCTTAAAAGGTCTTGGTTGACAGTAGCTAAACTAGCAGTGTGCCCTGGCAGAAAAGAAGCCTAGCAGCATTTTGGGCTGTACCAACAGGACCACAGCCAGTAGATTAAGGGAAGAGATTATCCACCTTTCCTCAGCAGTCATAAAACTGGATCTGATATACAGCATGCAGTTTTGGACCCCCTGGTACCAGAAAGAAGTTGATAAATTTGAATGAATCCAGGGGAGGAAGGCCACTAAGATAGCTGGGGGGCAGGTATATATGACCTGCAAGGGGAGGCTGAGGGATCTGGGCTTGTTCAGTTTGGAGAAGAGGTTTTTGGGGCACTCTAACAGCAGTCTTATTTCCAATATCAACAAGGAAATTAACAAGAAGATGGAGACATAGGTGCTTGGCAGGAGAATTATAGACAATAATCATAAATGGGAACAGGGAAGGTTTAGACTGCGTATAAGGATACAATTCTCTCTTTGAGGACAATTAGGAGTGGAAGAGGCTTCCCAGAGACGTTGTGGAAGCTCTGTCCTTGGAGTTTTACAAGACTTATCTGGACAAAGCCCTGAGCAACCTGGTCTGCATTTAGTGTTGGCCCTGCTCTGAGCAGGAGGTCAAATTAGAGACCTCCTGAGCTGCCTCCCAACCTGCATGAGTCTGTGATTATGAAATTTATATGTGATGATTATATATGATCCTATTTGCATCAAGTGAAATGAACCCACAGGACAGGTGCCAGCAAAATCAAAGCATCACCCAAAATTGCTCTAATTGTTATTTGCTGCTCATGAGCAAAAAAGGAAAAATGAGATGTCTGTAGATTGTTCCCAGGTATTTCTGTATTGCAACAGAGAGTGACCTCTGCAGCTGGGCAGTAAAACTTGTGTTTTGCTTTTTTTTCATGGTTTGGGAAAGACACAGATTGCTTCTTCATTTAAAAAAACATCTTGGAGGAACTATTTCATTTGTAAGAAATCCGTGGTGCTGTGAATAAAAGTCTAAATCTTTTACAAAAGAAAAAAGGAAAGTATAGGCTGGTATCTGATGAAGATTTGGGGATGGTGAGATCTGTTGGAATGTGACCTAGTTTTCCATGATAAAATGCATTATGGAGTATTAACGTTGGATAGGACAATAGAAATTAAATAAGGAAAAAGACTTTATTTTCAGAGTAATGTATTCTACTTCTGTACTCTGTAATGATGTGATAAGTGCAAACTTAACAATGGGCAAGAAATAAGCGAGTATTGATGGTGGAGGATTGGAAGATTCTTGTGGCTCCTTTCTTGTGAAAGAAGAAGAGAGTAATGACTGCATTTACCTATTGCCTTCAGCGCTTTCAATGAGGGATTAATGAATAATCTTGACAATTTTTTTGCTTAGCAAGATTGGTTGTGCAGGTGTCTAAATAATATATAGAGTTGAAAAAGGTAACAGGGATTTGCTGAAAATTTTAATTATTTCTTTCAGGGCACAATCAGCTGTTCATGATTTCTTGGAGGCTCAGTATAAAGCCCTGAGACACACTTTTAACATGAGAGCCTCAGCTGTGCCTGTAAATATTACGCGAATTTTTTGGCTTGCAATACCAACATGTTGATTAAAATACAGATAAGGCACTTGGCAATAAACATGCAATATAAGTGTCTGTGCATCCAAATACCATTTCAGGGACAGTGACTGTATATGCAAATGTTATGGATGGGTTTTATGCAAGTAGGTTTGAAAATGTGGCTTTTCCTTCACATAACATACTTAGGGCACTATGCTAAAAATTACATTCTATAAAAAAATCAAGCAACCTTCTGCAGATTATGCAGGCTGAATTGAAAGACTTAGTAAAAAAGTTCATCTGAAATACTGATATACAAATCTCTCTCTTTTTTTTTTCTTTTTTTTTGTAGGTTCGACCTAAACCAGTTGCCCAAAATAACATTCCTATTGCCCCAGCACCTCCTCCAATGCTTGCAGCTCCTCAGCTTATTCAGAGGCCTGTGATGTTGACAACAAAGTTCACGCCCACCTCTTTACCCAACTCTCAGAACTCCATACATCCTGTTCGTGTAGTTAACGGGCAGACAGCAACTATAGCCAAAACTTTCCCCATGGCACAGCTCACCAGCATCGTGATAGCAGCACCGGGTACCAGGCTCGCTGGACCTCAGACTGTACAGATCAGCAAACCAAACATTGAAAAACAGGTACAGATAAGAAAGTGTCTACTAATGCAGCGTACTGGGTTTATTACTTTACTGTGCCGTTTTGGAGAGGATGACAACCATGGAGAAATTTTCAGTGGGTACCGGAGATGCTCATGTTCCAACAACAGTACAAATTATGGAATGACTTGCAACTCTTGGGGCAGAAGTTACCATTTTCTTTAATACGGCCCATTGGAATCTTTTTCTCATGCTTCAGTGTTTTTATGCTCCCCCTACTGTCTTAACTTCAGTAGTTTATAAGCCAGCTACATTGCAGGGCTGTACTAGTATCTTGGAGACCAAGTACAAACTGAAGTCCGTGTTCATATCAAGCCTTTAAGAAACACTGGAAAAATATTTTCTCTGTTTCTGTTTTTCAAAGGCTGGCTACGTGAAAGGCAAAAACTACGCAAAACCGTAGGGGTATTTAATACGGTAAATGTAGCCATTTCTTCCTTGAACTTGCAGTCTTGTGATTGGAGGTAAAATAGTCTCACTCAGCTTCTGAAGACTGATAGTTCCCTGTGACTAAATTGGATTGATTGAGTGGAAAGGAGACCCTCAGAAATGGAGAACTCTAGATGTTCAGTTTTAAAGTCTCTCTCCAGAAAAGACTTTCATAAAATAAAACATGACTTTAGTCACTGTGGATTGCAACTGAGAATCCTTGCCATTCAGTTCAAGCAAAGCAATCTTCTATTTCGCTTTTAACGCTTTCCTATATTATATGTTAGTATAATATTGTATACTATTTAATACATTATCTATAACATATAATATTTCTGTAATTTATATAAATAATAGTAGTATATATTTCATTTATAACTCTTTCATAGACTAATATGCCTTGAAGTTACCTTCTGCTTTTGAAGTCACCTATGGAGACTGTGAAAGTTACGTGCATGAAAGATATGCTTATGCTCAGTTCTGCTTATGAATTCTCATGAGTAGATTCTTGCATACCTCGAGACTGTTTCACAAGTTGTTCAGCAATGCATTGCCCTTTTCGTATGATTTGAAGTTGTACTTCTACAGTACTATATTTTTTGATGCCTATTCCTTTTGATGTCAGCAATATTCATTTGCTCTTTGAATAATTACTGGCGATTCAACTGTGGAAAAACATACAGAAGAATGGTGGTGGTTTATTAATACATGAATTTTTCTGTATATTTTCTCCATATCATAAAGGGGAAAAGTTTGTCTCTCTGTAGCTTACCTCACTCAGTTTGTAGCCTCAGCAGCTATGCCATGGGCTGAGGATTGTCATGCAGAGTTTGTGATACCATTGCAGAAGATTATGACTTAAGAAAAGAAAGAAGCTTCAGAAACATCTGAGATCGTAGGATTCAGAGAGACAGTTTTTGAGCCGTTCATAATTCTATGAAATACGAAGACTGAGGAGTAATGCATGTGCCATGCAGAGTGGTTTCTACCTGGAAGTTTTCCATGGGATGCTTTTTCTTAAAGTGCCTGTTAAGTTTTCCCATACCGTATAGTGATTTCTGTAATGAAGTTAACTCCTAAGATGACTTTTATTGCTTGCATGGCTGCGTGGGTTAATGGAATGGTGGTAAGGCTGTTTCATCCTTTGTTAAAGGAAAACACTTTCTTTAACGTTCCTCTCACATCAGATTCCTCAATTAAATCTTTGTTAGTACACTGCCAGCTTTAAACTTTCTCTCCTGTATCTGCAAAAGTATTTGTTCTGCTTTATTAGTCAAAGTAAAAAAAGTAATTCTTATCACTGAATGAGAGAAACACTGTTTCTTTTCAGACTATTAAACCACATGTGGAAGCAGAAGAGAAGCAAACAGAAAGTCGTACAGTTACTCCACCTGCTGCACCGAAGCCAAAACGAGAAGAAAATCCACAGGTATCAGAACACACCCAGAGCTTTCTTTTAAGAAAAAAAGGAAACACTCTGTCCTTCAGAAAACATTTTTCCCCCTCTGTTCCCTCAAGACTCCTTAACTTTAACATTCCATACAGTCCTGTTGGACAGAAGTAGTTGATAAGGCTACAGAATAAGAAATCTAAATAAATATAATGCATTGCATTTTTCAGTCCTGGAATGCATTTGACTTCTGAGTCTTTTGAAAGTTAGATCATAATTTCTCTCTGATACTTCCTTCAACCAGGAGGCTCAGATTACAGTGTTGATTTCCATTCCTTTGAGGTTTTAGACTTCTGGAGTAATTTTTAATGCTGGAGAAATGTCTTTATTTTGCTTTACAAAATATTTCTGCTCTGGTGAGCAGGATGGAAGGAGTCACGTATGTTCACATTCTGCCCGGTTTTTATTCCAGTTTAGGTCCAGTTGGTTTTGGGGGGAAAGAGTGGCCAGAATGGCTATTTCTTAAAGCCTTTCTGCCATGCAGAGCTTTGGAACTGATTACAGCTAAATGCTCTACTACCTTTTTTGTCGATGGATTCAAACTGGCTACTGTGTGAGCATTAACTGTTGTCAGTACAAATTCTGATTTTTACATGTCTGTGCACTTCCTGCATTAAAATTAGAATCCTTTAAGAAAGCCATAGCCCTTATCGAATGGCAAATGTAAACCAGAGTTGCGCCTTGTAGTTTCCAATATATGGAGAATGATCTTCAACTAGCAATATTTTGCTGGCAATTGAACTGTGTTGGTATTTACTAAGAGCCAATCACATAGTCCGTTCGATGCTGGACTGGAAGTAAAGAAACTGCTTTCTTGTTCACAGCTCTGCCAACTCTGTGATCATGAGCAATTGGCATTTTCCTGTATCTCAGCCTAGGTTCCCGTCTAGAAAATGGGACTATTGTCTATCCTCTGTAAAGCAATTTGACATATATGGATGAAAAGTGATTTATAGAAGCAAATTATTACTAATAACATTTTGTTGCTTAGTTACCTATCAACTGACTTTAAAGGGCCTAAGTGGCATAGCTCATCCTAATGATTGGATTTGTCATGATCTTTTTTTCTCCCCCCTCACAGAAACTTGCCTTCATGGTGTCTTTGGGACTAGTTACTCATGACCATCTGGAAGGTAGGAAAAATGACTTAAGTTGGTTCTTGAGCTCCCTGTTTCATGGCCATTCTGAATTGGAAGTACAGGTCCAAAATATTTCTGTATTAAATGCAGTATTTTCTTGCACAAAAGTACATTTGGGATGTCTGTACTCTTGATCTAACTTAGCTTGTTGTGCATACTTTTTTATTCCTCTTATTACACTGAAACAAAGCAGTTGCTTATGCAGTTAAGATCAGTGGTTGGGAAGAAAGTGTACGCTCTGATGGTAGGAAAGACATTTGTGACAATCCCATTGCTTTCTGCACAACTCCTGTATCTGCAAAGTTACACCATGGATAATTTTACTGTAACCCACATCTGGATTTTCCATTTATTTCATGATTTCATGAGACTGTAGTCTGTAGTGAATGAGTTAATAGATTATAATTGGGTTTTATAATTTAAACTCCTTAATCCTATACATATTTCTGTACTGTATTTATTTTTAAGTATCAATAAGGTTACCAGAGGCTTTTCGTTTTAGATCTCAATTACACTGACCATGAATTTAAAATGTCTTAGTCATGGAGTACTTGGCAAGAAAATGGCAGTCATTTCATGAGTTAGTTGAGCACTGTATTTGTATTCCTTCTCAGGTCTTAGTTTTCAAACCTTCAGAAATTAGAAGTATAACAAAGTTGCCTATATTCAGCATGATTGGTGTTCTGTAAAAATCTTCACAGCTCTCCTCACATGCAAACTGAATTCTGAGGACTTTAGATAATTTCTGAGACCCATTGTTTTCTAACCTGAATGCTTTGTTTTACAAGAAATCCAAAGTAAGCGACAAGAGAGGAAAAGAAGAACAACAGCAAATCCAGTGTACAGTGGAGCCGTTTTTGAGCCTGAGGTATTAATTTTTTGCTAGGGGAAGCTGTTATTTTCATTCTGAGCTTGTGTGTCTTTCTGCGATGTTGCTACCTCCTAAGCTATCTCAGTTCTAACTAGACAGGCAAGCTATTATTTATAATTCAAAAGGCCATTGCAACGATGTCACCCTCAGATTTTTAACGAGTAAATACATTGGGGTGTTCTTCTAATACTTATGTCTTTTCCTGCCTTCTCCTATGTAAAGCTGACGTTAAATGGCAGTCTGTGTACTATTAGGTCAGCTTGTGTATCAGCCTGAAGCAGTCCAGATGTCAGAAGTACTGTAAAAAAACTAACCTTTCTGAAGCTATGCTTCAGAAAACAGAACAGCCAGTAATCTCACTTAGTACTACTGTGCTGTTCCTCAGCTAGTGCATATAGTTGTTGCCAAAAATGTTAGCCAACAAAAATTGTTATATTCTTCCCTGCAGCGCAAGAAGAGTGCAGTCACATACCTGAACAGCACAATGCATCCCGGGACACGTAAAAGAGGTGAGGTATACTTAGACCTGTCTCCCTGCTGTATGTCTCTTCCTCCATCTTGCATTTGCAGTCCCCTTGTTGATTTGAAGAACAAAACAAAGAAGGACTCTACAGTACTTCATTTGTCCAGTAAATTTCCGTGGTAGACAAAGATCATGACTTCTAGGGATTAGCATAGCAGGTTTTATTAGGCAGCCTAATGTTTTATTTCAGTTTCACTCTCCAAAAATATAATAAAATACAATAGGTAGAGCAAAGTGAAAGGTGAGATGTTTGAACATCATTTAGTGGTATAAAGCTGCTGTCAAGATCCTCTTGTTAATAACTAAATTGTATTGTTACTGTCAAGAGGAAGGTGGTTATGGAAAAACTGTCTGTGCCCTGAATAGGAGAGGAAACTTAGTGTGACAAAAGCCTTGTTCCCCACTGGGAGTAGAGATGGGTCCTTCAAAAGAATTTATCTTGAGCAGGAAAGGCTATCGTGCTCATACTGAGCACTTTTCTGCAACCAGAGTGCCACTTGTCCTAAAATGAGAGGTGATCTTTCATATAGGTATGCGGTATTATTCAGTAGAAATCCTTCTGTAGAACAGGTGAAATTTTGAGCCTTAGATTATGGTGAAAACAGATGAGTCAGAACAGCATAGGAGAGAATGCGATACCATTTTTTGTGCATGGCATCAACCACCCATATATGACAATCTTTCCCTGATTTTTGATGATTTTCTGCAGTCCTTAAAGACTCGTAATACCTTCTCTACTCCTGAGTTTGCTGTCTAAAAAAAAAGTAATCAATCAGATTAAGAAAACCGCAGTCCTACCTAGCACTAGTTGGTTCCATTATCTTTGTTTTTTGGCTGCAAGGTCAAATACTCATTTGATGTGTGCTCTCCTTGATATACCTCTTCAGTCCAGCAGGCAATGTGGCAAAGCTGACGCTTCTGCAGCTATGCCGTTTCTAAATAAAAGACATCAGTCTCTACTGCCATCCTCTAATAACATTAAATGTATTTTTTAAAATTATATTATGTAGATTTTATAGAGAGAGAGTTTTGCATTTGCTCTGTGGATAAGTAAATGTTCCTTCTTCTAGTAATGATTTCTTAATTCTATTTTGTAACTCATTGTGAACAATTACTGTATCAATGAAAACGATTGCATGCTTTTGTACTTGATGCTCTCTTAGCCTGTTTTTGCACACTGACTGCTATTATACTTTCTTTTTTTTCTCACACCCTGTTGTGAGCCTGTACCTTGCATCAGCACCAAATTAGTAGCACACATTTTCAATTGACAAAAGATTTGGATGTATACATTTGTTTTGTGATTTAGTATAGCAATATATTAGGTGAAAAGAGTATGCAAGCATGTGCCCCTGAGAGCTTTAGTTTAATTCTAGATGGTGCTGAGCATGTCAGAAATTTCAGCCATGGACATCACTATCAGAAATCTGTTTCCAAGGACATACTTAGTTCTGGAACATATCCAGACCTTAAATGCAAGGTTTAGCATGTTAATAGGTATAGACTGACAATCTGTAAACATAAGATCTGGGGAATTATTCCTAGATCCTAACTCCTTTATGTTTACATAGCCATAAATTACCCTGGAGAAGGGAGGCAGAAATGATGGTTACATTCTGGTTTTTTGCTGTCTTGCTTTGCATACGTAATTTTATGAAAATCATTACGAACACATTTTGCACTTCTGCTGGTCTAAAGGAGCATATAGGAGTTGCGCATAATCGAACATACTTGACTGAGAAAGTCTAAGAAAGAATACAGAATTTGAGGAGGATTACAGTGGAAGACCAGCGGTAGGTTACAACTGGTAGTGCTGGTGTTATGGGTCAGACAACGGGACCTGTTCTTGAGGTAGCCTAATTTAAAAAACGTACCAGCAGGGTAGAAAGTGCTGATCTGTGGGTGAGTGGGTTTAAAAAAAGGGGAAGAAAAGGAGGGGGTTGGTGAGTGTTGGCCTCTGATAAAGTACTTAACCTTTGTGTAGATTTTTGCTGGCACTAGAAAGATAGGGAGGTGTGGGATAACAGTAGAAAGGATTTAATACTAGTTATTGTAGCTTCTCTCTAGCTTTGATGCCAACATGTTTTCCCTAAAAACCGAATAGCCTCATTCCTAGGAGTGGCAAGTGTCCCCACGCTGCTTTTGTGGGAGTGATTCTTTGACCCTCTGCAGAGCTTATTTCTATTTCCTTCTGAAATACATCTTTTAAATGTTCTTTCCTTGCAAAATTCTACTTAAAGTTTTCTAAAAAATGTTTAAATCTTTGCTTCTGTCCTTCCACTTGTAACTTTTATATTAACTTCCTCTCTGTGCTACATCGTTTCCTTTTTCACGCTAGCCAATGAGGACCACTGGCCAAAGGTATGTAAGATCATTTTTCCTTTCTTTTTTTTTTTTTCTTTTTTTGTGTTCCCTGTTGTTAATATGTAGGTCGTCCACCTAAATACAACACGGTGCTGGGGTTCGGGGCTTTGACCCCCACGTCCCCTCTGTCCAGTTATCCTGACTCCCCTGAAAATGAAAAGACAGAGACCACATTTACTTTTCCCGCAGCTGTTCAGCCTGTGTCCCTGCCTAGCCCCAGCTCCACAGACGTAAGTAACTCTTGGGGAGGGGGTTACTTTCAGAAGGAAATGCAGGAAAAGCCACAAGGAAAATCATTGCAGATTTTGTTTCTGTAGTCACACTCATCATTTGTCCTGATTCAGTGCAGTGAAACGGTCCAGCATTCTTTTAACACCCTTCCTTTTTCCTCCTGCACCTATGTTCTTATCCTGTGGAGATTTTATTTATAACTCCTTCAGTGGATTGAAACATTGGGAGGCACCAGGCATGCTAGATGAGTTCATTTCTTTTGTG
This sequence comes from Aptenodytes forsteri, assembly GCF_000699145.1. Taxonomy (NCBI): domain Eukaryota; kingdom Metazoa; phylum Chordata; class Aves; order Sphenisciformes; family Spheniscidae; genus Aptenodytes; species Aptenodytes forsteri. The sequence goes on from NW_008795128.1 coordinate 4,677,008, forward strand.
CAGTGTCTGAGATCTTGTCTGACTGAATTGAATCTGTCATCCATGAAAAAGGGGGAAGGGGGAAGGGGAGAATGAAAAGTATTACTTACAGACCATAATAACAAAAAGTTGGGGTGTTTCTGTAATGAGAGAAGGAGGGAAACCGCTTGGATCACCCAGGACAGCCAGGAGCAGTGTTCACAGCACTGGTTATGGCAGTTCTGGTGTACTGGCATAGCTAAATACGTTGCCCCTGTGGTCAGATCACAAAATCTGTCTTGAGTGAGATCTGGTCATTTTGTTATAATTTATGAAGAACCGAGTGTCCTTACATTAAGTTAATTCAAAGATAAGATTTGCTACTCAAAGCACAACCTTTTTTAAGTTGCTGAGAACTATCCAGTTATTTCATTGTTTCTATTTCTTGCAAAAACATGATGAAAAAAATTAAAGGTCATGCATAAACTTTAGAAGATAAATAGTGTGGGAAGAATTGGACTGAGTCGCTGTGTAGGTCCAAAATGACACAATGAAGGGACTGTACACTATGGTTTGTCTGAAAGTGTACTGTGACTGTTCAGTATGGGTGAAACAATTCATTGCATAAAAATTCTCAGGAGCTGTAGTGTACTTCCAGTAAAGTGCTTGCGTTTTAATGACTAGTACTTACTGGGCACAGTTTAAAAATAAAAAGGTGCTTGCTTATTTCTTCATACCAGTGCTGCAAACTCCTTCTGCAATCTGAGTCAGAGCGGTCTCTTTTTTTTTTTTTTTAAACCATATTATCACATATAATTGAGGCCCAACCATTTGAAATGGGCTTTAAGGAAGAGTTGGGCTGCTTTATTTTCATCTATGCAGTTGCACCACTGTAAGTACATAGACTGAGAGACCAACTCTACTGGCCACATACAACAGGGAATAGAAGCCAACTTCTTGCCTCTGAACTGTATTTGTTCTGCAGAGGTAACAGGAATAGAAATAGTACAAGTGTGTCTGAGTCACTGAAATAAATAGATGCAATTCTGATACCCAGGGAATATGTATGTGAAATTAAAAGGTTCTTTTTTATATAGTCACTTTTGAGAACAGAATAGCACTTGACGCTAAAAACCCTTTCCTGACAGCCAGATGAATGGGACTGTGGAACAGCCCCTCAGGGAGAAGGTGGGGCAGCTCCATCTCTGGGGACTTTTAAAAGTAAGCACTACAAACAACTAGCAAACATGCTGGAGAGCACATTTTTTACATTGGCCCCAAGAGAAGGACTGGATAATGTGGTGGGGGTCTTTTCCATCTCTGACGTGTGTGTGTATACTGCTGAGTCTCTTCCCACTGTGTAAGAGCTCTCAAAACAGTATAATGAGTTGTTGCTCTGTTTTCTGCAGAGCCTGGTGGCAGCAAGCTAAATGACGAATAGTGAATTTCTGTAGCATTCCAATCTAGTTCTGAATGCCCTGAATTTTCTGAATTTGGATAGTATTTAGGCCTAGGTTCTGGATTGCTTTTAATAGTCATTAATGAAAACAGAAGTATTTTAAAGGAGACAATGGAAGATTACACAGCAGGTAATTAACATTCTCTCTTACCTGAGCATATTATAATATAGCACAGTAGCACTCTTTCCCCTTTAGAATCATATATGAATCTCCTTTAACACATTTCCAGACAAGTTGTTTAGTTTATACATATGCAACAGCACTAACATTTTTGTGCGTTTAATTTTTTGAAAGAATTTTATCCCAAAGTCCCATTCAATGTGTATTTGCTATCAATTGGGCTAATTTGGTAGACTTTTCAGAAATATTTGGTATTGAATTCCGTGTAAAATAAAATACATGTAAAAGCAGAAAATATATTTCAAAGTGCTCATAAAAATATGTTTTTAATTAAAAATAAACTATTAAACAAAATTTGAACCTTAAGAAACAGCAAAATACTGGAAAGGAAGTAAATATGAGATCTGTTCTTCTGTCATTACATGTTATAATTCTTACTTGCTAATCATAAAGAGATGAATGGTTTCCCATTGCCATCGTGGGCTGGAAGGTAGTCTTCTGTTAATATGTTCTCATAAAATTGCTGTATAAGCTTGTGCAGTCACATCCCTTTCTTGTGATTCAGTTTCCCCCATTTATACATTTGGCATGGTGTTTCCTTTTCCCATCTGAGTTTTGAGAACTTAGCACTACTTGTAAAAACCTTTAGCATCCTTGGCTGGAAAAGTGCTATATAATGCTGGAAAAGTACTACATATTTAAACACCAACAATTCGAGTCATGCTGGAGATGAAGACAAAGAGGAAAATTAGGTCTTTTGCATTTAAGGAGCTTGCAGCTTAATTAAATGTAGAATACAGTATACACTCAAATGCCCATGCCACAGTTTATGACCAGTGCTACCACTGAGAAGAACTGTCCTGCCTGTCACCAGCAGTCTTTTCTCATCCCTGAAATACCTTCTATGTTGTTCCAGCACAGATACATCTGAGGCCACGTTGTGATCTGCATAGGGGAACTGGTATAGCTGAAAATTGTTGGTCTTAGCCAAGATCGTGCCCTAATCTGGTTAATTTTATAGACACACACGTTCTTCTGCCAGCCTCATGCAGGGGACAGAAATGAGTGTCTGGGCATATAGAGAAGGCAGGATCACTTCTTTTGGTAGTGAGGCCAGTCCACGTCATGTTGAAGAGGGTCTACACTGTTAGCAGATGATGTGAATATAGAAAGGTCTCTTTATTCTAGATAGGATAGAAAATGTTGTCTGTAGTTACAGCCTCCAGCTTTTGGGGACTTAAAAATGAAAACACGACAAGTGCATGCCTAAGTAAAAGGCTATTTCAGAAGTCTCAGTTAAAACAATTGAGCAGTTCTTCAGACAGGTGTAGAAGAAAACTGCAGTTTTGTTCATCTTTAAAGTATTTTTGCATTAATTTGCTGAGAAGGTCTAATTCCTATAGGCTTTAGAATAGAAATTTGATATTTAGCGCTTGAGTAATCTTTGTCTTTAGCCAACCTATGAAAATTACAAATCAGGCCAAGCGCTTGGCACCAGGCACCAAGGCCCAGAACGACCTTCTTGCCTTTCTCCTGAATTGTCGTTCTCTGAATGACAGGAATAAAGTTTGAAGGCAGGATGAAGCAGGAACTTGAGATGGGATTGGTGATAAGGATGGCAGGGTAGAAAGTAGGAATAGAACCTGGAAAAAGGACGGAAGTATTGCACTAGGCAGGATTGAGCAAAACTTCTCTTCCCCCCCCCTTTTCTTTTTTCTATTTGGCAATTGGCTGTGAACCACTTGGTTATGTGTGATTCTCCCTCACGCAGTAGTGGCATATTCACCTGGAAGATAGCAATTGCCTTTGACGGTCAATTACTCAGAAGTAAGAACAGTGCAAAAATCTTTATTCTCGTGATGGTTCAAGTCTGTGGTCACAAAATGCCTTTTTATTAGTAAACTTTTTATATCAAAACAACGTTTCAGTTAAGAGGAGCATTAGAGAACAGTCAGATTGCAAAGTCAAGCCCATAAAAGTTAGGAAATGCCAGAATTATTATTGCTTCTGATAACTTAATTCACTTACATCATACATTATGGTCATCTTTATTTATATGGTCATGAACAATCTCTGTTGCAGAATATTTAGTTTTCCTATGTTGTTCCAGTGAAATGTACATACAAGTATAGATAGTACATATTCAAACACACAAACTATATGTACTTCTGATGTGGTACTGTATTATTCAGTTCTATTGCCTAAAGCCAGGCCCTGCTGCTCTAGACACTTTATAAAAATAAAGAAAACTGTTAGCTATCCAAAAAGCTTTCATTTATTTTCCTGGTCTCTTGGTGCAGAGGAAGTAGAGTAAAAAGTGACATTAAATCACCTTTTATGGTCTCTGTTCTGAAATTATTCTTCAGCCTCTTCAGCCTGTAGCATGTGTTAGAGCAGCCTCAGTGAGCTCTGCTCTAGCCTAAGTTGGCTGCCTATAGCCTTCACAGAGCTGGTCCAGAAGCTGTTAGTGGGGTGCGTGTCACAACATTAAATCCAGCCCCCCTTTATGCATATATTTATTAACTGCCCATGAAACCTGGCGCATTTCTTTGGAATCAAACAGTGGCTGGGATTTTGGTGAGGCCGGTTATTAATTCTGAGGAAATGCCCTGAATTTTGCATTACCAGAAATAGGACTGTGGATTTTGTGCATGTGTGTTGTCATCTCAATGCGTTCAGCCACACTGCACACTGACCAGCTGTGTCACTTTAGGTTTTGCAGCATTCAGTTGATTTCAGAAGGTTCTGGATCTAAATTTCTAAATGTCTCCCCCTCAAGAAGCAACTGCATGTGTCTCTTGCGTAGGTCTCCTTCTGCAGGGTATTAGACAAAACAGGTTTGGTTTTCAACACATCAATAGTTTTGCATCCGAGCCAGTTACCAAGTGCCATCGTGTAGTCTGTGGCAACCAGAGCATCTTCACACATGTAATTCTCTAGAATGAGAATTTTCTTCTAAAATGTGAGAATTTTCCTCTTAAATTTTTCCTTAGGTTGCAGAGGATTTTGTTTTAGCTTATATGACATCTCCTGCCTGCCTTCTTTTCCTTGTACTCACAGAATGCATGATAGAGGAAAAGAAGTTCTTCCCAGCCTGGTTACACAGATGACTTCACAAGAGGCATGAAATGTCACTCATTTAATTCTTCATTTAACACTGAGGAACATTTTGGTGTTAAAGGATGAAATAATACCATAACCCACCTCTCAATGACCCCTGGGAGTTACAGAACCAAAACATGGCACTGAAAATTCACTAAAGATTGATCCTTTACAGAACATGACATCAGTGCTAACCTTGGGAATTAAGAGAAGAATAGACTTCCCTTTGAAGAAAGGCCTCATCAGCAATAGAGCTGGGAAGTAGAAACCTGAGCAGATTGCTTGTGTGTCATTCTTCTAATATGTTTAATATTTTATCCATAGTAGAGATTAGTGTCATTTTTCTTGCCTGGCAGCTTAATGTGTAAGTGCGCGGCCAAGTCTGCTATCCCTCCAAATTGACAGAACTTACTCATGCACGTGAAAAGACTGTACGGGTCAAAATGAAACATTGCACACGATATTTCATACAGGAGGAGTGTATACGCGCGGTTTGACTCAACACATATCTTCAGATTGTGATCTTGCAGATCTGGTGTGTGTGAAACTTTGACCAAAGTCAGTGGGAAGCACGTGTTTCAGACTCCAGGTGGGGCCCTGAATGTGTCGAGTTGCCAGGACAGCCCACAGGCAGTGAGAGGAGAGGGCTGCCGTGCCCCTCTCCTCCCCTGAATGCTGAGCCATCTTTCCTTCATGCCTCTTTGTTCAAATATCCAAAACCCAAAGAAAACCAAGTAGAAACACCACCACCACCCCAAGCATGAGATGGGAGTAACAGGAGGAGAGAGAGAGAAGAAAAAGTGGCAAAAATCGGACCTACCTTTCTGGGAAGCTAATGGCTGTAGAAAAAAATTCTTTCTGATGGTGATGGAATAGTAACTGAACCTAGTTTTTTTAAGAGACACTGCCAGTAATGTTTTCAATTCTTTCGTTAAAAAACCCCTTAGTTAGAAAATCTCTCTTGGTATTCCCTCATCCTGGCTCTCAGCCTATGTTAGTGATGAAACATAAACCACTCACTATAGAGAATGAGAAAATTTTGAGTCACAGCTTTTTTGGTGCAATTTGAGGTAACCTAAGTGAAGTAAAAAGAATTGTCTCAGAACGTAATTCATTCTGTTCTTTTTCATTTGCAAGCACAACACCTTTTCCTTCCAGTTTCATTTTAAAGGTGACCTAAATATTTGACAATGTTTTTTTAAGTCACTCAACTGGGGTTTCTTACATACTATTACTGGCAAGAGACAGCCTCATCAGCATTCCCGAAGTGGAGTTGTGCTTACATCCAGAAATGAGAAGGGTTAAGAAAGTGGGTAGCTCATCACTTTAGGCAAAAAAAAGCAGGGTAAAGGGGGAATCTTAAAGAATACAGGCTATGGCGTAGCAGTTGTTAAGAGAAGCTATAGTAGTAAGTGTTTGCTGTAACATTTTGCCTTGGGAGGACAGAGGGAGTGTTTGGGAGGATAGATGTCAGTGTTTCTGACATCCTGCCTGGTTTTCCTGTTTCACGTCCTAAAAAGGGTTTGACCATTTGGAATCCCCTTAGACATAGTTTGTGCTGTAAACTTTGCATTCAACTAGGATGTAGATGTCAAAGGTCAAAGTTCACTTTTTGCCTTCTCTCTCTCTCTCTTTCTCTCACCCACACCCCTTCTCCTCAATTTTATAGGGCGATATCCATGAGGATTTTTGCAGTGTTTGCAGAAAAAGCGGGCAGTTGCTGATGTGTGACACATGTTCACGTGTTTATCACCTGGACTGTCTGGACCCGCCTCTGAAAACCATTCCCAAGGGCATGTGGATCTGTCCCAAATGTCAAGACCAGGTATTGTTTGACAGACAGGGAGAGTTATACACAATGAACTATAAAGATTTTCCACATTAAAGAAAATAACCACATCACTTGGCTTATTTAGATCAAGACATTCTGACACTGAACAAATCTATTTGATCTGTAATAAGGCTTGTGTGAATTTGATCGAATTACCTCTGTTGGGATGCGTGCAAATACAAAACTGTTAAGTCTTGCTCCCAGATTTGGGGTCCGTATTTGTTACCCTTGTTCTTACTTTTTTCCTGGGCCAAAGCACACAAACTTTTGGGAAAGGTTCTCTATGACCCATAGAAATTTTCCTGTTCATCTTAAGGTCATTGTTTCTTCAAAAATTGCTAGTATATTCTTCTGGACAAATAAATAAAACATTTGCACAAGCCTACCTCAATAGATAGAGCAAATATAAGCCCCTGTTTACTCATATAAATCAAATATCAGAGAGGTTGTCTTCAGTGATCTCTTTAATAATATCATCCAGCATCAGTATAACGAGGATAGGCGAACAGTTTGGTTGTTCTTCCTTCCCGATCCCTTTCTGAAAGTACGCAATTGAAGTGAACAGATGATATGTTAATATTTTGTTTATAATTGCATTGAGATTACAAGACAAAGAAGTAAACTATTGTATTCCTAACCCTTACATGGGATTACAGAAGCTGCAAAGGATTGCTGATAATCAGCAGCCTGAAGCTGTTAGTGTTCTGTCTGATTTAGCATATTTCTTGGTCGCCCACGTGACCTTCGGTTAGCCAGATGGTAACGTAAGAAAACAGCCTGTTCAGAATATGCTGTTCAGCAGAATGAAAATGCAAAACTCAAATGACTTGGTCAGTAGCTGCAAGTGAGGAGGGGGTGTTACCACTTCCCTACTCCCGCTCTTGCCTACTCTCACCTTATCCCTCCTCTTCATACTTCTGTGATAGTTTCCCACAAAATTAGGGGGAAAAACATCTGAGTTATTTCACTGTAAAGTGACCGAGTCCTCTATCTTCTGAGACATCCCTCTGATTCACTTATTAAAAAGACACAATACGTGTCTTTCCTCTCAAAATAAAGTTTGTTAGGAAGGAATATGTAGGAAGGATCTGAAAGACATAAATGGTGCTTACCCTTATAAAGAGGGTTTGACAACTCTATTAAGATGATTCTGATAAGAAGGGGAGATAGGACGGTTTCATCTTTTACTAGCCAGGAAGCGTGATGTTTGAATATATGGTGTGGAGACTGGTCTGTGCCATGAAAGGTTTTCTCCCAGAACAACTAAGATCAGCAATTTGTCTGAACCATGAAGTAATGTGTATGTCTCCTGGCAAGTTTGAGTTCAGATATGTTATCCTTCCATTCCTCTTTTAAGTTGTTCAGTTTCATTAGTAGAGTTTATTTGTGGCTATGGAGGGAATTTGAGAAAATGCTGACATTTGTAAGAAACAGGCCTGCTTTGCGGGAGCCACAATACAGTTGTGAATAATTCCCTCTGTTAAATCTCAGAACAGGTCTGCGAAGCTTCATGTTAACAGGGCTGAGACTAATGATAGCCATAAAAGAAAATCCTCAGTCTTTCCCTCTTCCTCTCCCTCCTTTTTGCTTTCCTAGAGGTAGATTGTATACCAGCTAAATCTCCAAATGCTTTTCTTTCAGATGCTAAAGAAGGAAGAAGCAATCCCATGGCCAGGAACTTTAGCAATTGTTCATTCATATATTGCATATAAAGCAGGTAGGAAAATGGGGAACAAAACTTTCGTTTCACTTTTAATAATGGAAGATGTTATTCTGGGAATGGGATAGAATGGTACTTCCTTTACAAAAGGAAGTTAAAGGGGAGGAACCTTAATCAGTAGTGAAGTGAAAATAGCAGTCTAAACATTTGTTAAGCCTTCTGTGATGCTTGTGTGTGTAGGTGAAATTTTGGGTGTGATTTAGTGCACAAGTTGTTGAATTGACTTTAAACACAATTACCCTCTTTACATGAACCAGTTTAGAGCCTCTGTCCACTGTTGTAACAGGAACATTTTAAATATTCTGATTAATATTCTGTTTTGTAGCAAAAGAAGAGGAAAAACAGAAACTACTTAAATGGAGTTCAGATTTAAAACAGGAAAGAGAACAACTAGAGCAGAAGGTCAAACAGCTCAGCAATTCTATAACGGTGAGTATTGCCCTCCCAAATAGCTCTGCACCTGTGTTCTGGTGCCAGAATACAGAGAGAAAACTACAGAGTGACTCCATGTACTAGAGCTGTCTTCCACTGGATTTACTGAGAACTGAGTGAGCACTTTCCTTTGCTTTTTAGGACTTTGGGGAGCAGGAATGAAATACAGCCAACATATACTTAGATTGAGTCACTTACACATGATCCATGCTGACCGTATATTGTGGATGTGTGGTGACCTATAATATCAGCAGGTGACAAACATGACCCAGAGCATTATTGTCTGTGGGCAGTAGATTAAGTCAAATTCTCCAGTGGCTTACTTAAATATGAATCGTTGGGCCTCTGTGTGCAATAAGCATTACAGTCTTGGTGCGCTTTCCAGACCTTCCTAATACAAAAGTGACCATTTACTCATGACTGGCTCTTGGGCTCTTGACATGTTGCCTTGGCAGTCAGCAGCTGGACACTGTTCATGCCTCTGCATAATATTAATTAGACGATGTTATACTTCTAACCAGAAGCTGTAGTTTCCACCTTAGTTTATTGCAGTAATTGGAGCATACATATTAATTCGCTCTCTCTTCTCACCTTAATATGCAAATCAGGCTCTTGAGTTGCCAGTGTAAAGTTTGAGCCCCTCATTTAGCGTAGCCCTAGTCGGTATTACAGAATGAAAAATACTGAAATCTTTTATGTGGCAGCATCTGTAAGGCCGGATGCATAAGTACAGACTTTTCTTTTTAAATACAGATGCACTTTCTGGTCTGCCTGTCTTTAGCTATTAGAACAAAAGTAAGTGTCCAATGTTTAAAGACCCCTAAATGCTGGCGATACAAATAAAATGGTTGTGAGCAAACAAGTGGTGAGAGGTGCTGGTTAGCAGTTCTGGAGGCTGTCATCTTCTGGTTAGCAGTAGCTGGGCATAACCTGAGCAGCACTAGAGCACTAACACTGTTTCTCAGTGATGTACCCGGGCAGGTGCAAGCCCTTAACATGAGGGATTGACAGTAGGTAAGGAGAATGGTTTATTTTCTATGATCAAGTCATTGTTTATACCTTCATTGGAACTGTCCAAAAAAGACACATTAGGTTTAAATTTTGTGGCGTTTTTATGATGCTACAAGCTGCATGTGAAAATAGTAAAGCTGAAACCAACAGTGTCTGGAGATCAGTGTAGATAAAAGGTTTAAAAATGTAGGAAGGTTGCCATCTTCATGTAAGAACCTGAATGTGACAGACATAGCTACCATCTCCTCCTTTTTGAGAGTTTCAAATATAGATATAAGCAGTTTTTCACCCTTGAAACATCATTTGTGGGCTTTTTTTAAAGTTATCTTATCCTGACTCTTAACTGATGAGCTAGCTAGGTTACTACCGCTTCTAAGAGAAAGAAGTGGCCACAAAATAAGATTTTCAAGTGAAGAAGGGCTGGGTTTTCTTTTCAAGTGCCCCTTTATTTATTGAGAGGAGGAAGTGATGTTCCTGCTAAAATGTATGTGAAAGCAAAGGCTGTATCCCATTAGCGGCATACATACACACTGTCAGCAGTCAGCTGCAGTAGGATGCCTGAGTTTGCAGATTTAAGCTAAAGAAATTTCAGCAATGCAATACTAACAGAAAAATAATAAGAACGTATACTTGGAAGTTTCCCTTCAAAAGGAACACAAAAGGATGGAGCTGTCTGTGTGGATTTGCAAAACACCTTGGGATGAAAGGGGGCCACACCAGGTGACAGCTATGTACTGGCAGTTTAATTCCTCAGCCTGCAAATACGCATTCTCCCGTGAACACAGCCCTGAGACTCTTTTTCTTCTAGGCTGGGAAAGTGAAATTGTATCTGCAGCCTTTTCTGCATACTTACATTTAGATCTGTGAACATCATATTCCTTCTCTTACCTTCTTTCATTCATAAGCTTAAACTTATTACTGCTTTTCTGTTTTGCTGCAGAAATGCATGGAAATGAAGAATACCATCCTTGCAAAACAGAAGGAGATGCACAGCTCCTTGGAGAAGGTAAAACAGCTGATCCGCCTCATCCAAGGCATCGACCTTTCAAAACCCATAAACTCTGAGGTCAATTCAGTAGCCATCTCCAATGGCATGGACTCCACTAACAATACTAATGCTGCCACCTCCACCTTAGCCCCCTCCCCTTCCCAGAGCTGCATGGTGAACTGTAACAAGGGCGATGAGACTAAATAACACAGTGAAGTTAAGAAGGAGCCAAGGGAGGTGGCGGCGAGGAGGAAGAGCAAAATAATGAAACTCTAGAAAAGCAAAACCGGATTTCTTCTGGAAAGTGCAGAATTCTTTAGTTCTTTGGTTCCAGAGAGAGCGTGAAGATGCTTGTGCCAGGCGGCACCGGAGTTTGCCAATTGATCCTTCTTATTCTGTGTGTACATGCAAAGTTTGGATCATGTTACATGAATAGTGCCAGCTGGGGGTTCTTTGCCAGCACCATGCCAAGTGAAATAATATATTTACTCTCTCTATATTTTACACCAGTGTGTGCCTGCAGCAGCCTCCACAGCCACTATAGGTTTGTTTTATTTTTGTTTGGGGTGAGGAGCAGGGATGGGGGAGGAGAGCAGGTTTCAAATCCTTATTTGCAGAACAGTTTGTTTAGCTAGGGTAAAACAAAAACAAGTCCAAAGAGCCTGTGGGCTTTTCCTGTTTCTAAACTCTCAGTACTATTAAACCAAAAAAACAGAAATATAAATTATCAAATCCCAGTGCCCAGAAGGGACAAGTCTTATCAAATAAGCAGTATTTACTATTGTTTAGACAGGAGATGTACAAAAGGAAAGGAGATGGACTTTTCACTGAGTAACCAGCACATGTACAGACTGAGGATCTACTGTCCCAACAGCTTTGGGTTAATCCTATTTCTTCACATTAAACAACAGACATGCTTTGCAGAATTGGTTTGGGTCCTCACACTCATCCAGAAAGCCTGTGTTGGGAATGGGAAAATAGAGGGCCAGAATCCAGGGTCAGCTTGGAGCATTGGGCGGAGGTGTCCCAAGAGAAAATGTGCATCGATTACTTGAAAATGAGTTTCCAACCCTTTTCTATATTTATAAACAACAAAGGTATCCTGAACAAAGTAGCACATGACCCAGATGTGTGAACTGAACAGAGAAATGTCCTTTTCTTTCACTTCCTTTCTCTTCTTTTGGTAACAAGAACTAAATAAGGAATAGAAAAGCTGTTTTTCAGGCTGACAGTCTAATTAAAGAGGTAGATGGGACCTTGCATGGTATAGATTAGAAGTAATAGTGTCAGTGAGATACAGTGAGTCTTTGTGAGTCCTTGTGTCATCGTTTTGGGCACTGTTTTTTTATGCAAGGGCAAAATCTTTGTATCTGGGGGAAAAAAAACAACTTTTTTAAATTAAAAAGGAAAATAAAAGATATTGAGGTCTTCCTAGTGTTACTTAAAATAAGATCAAGGTAAGAAACATTGTAAAAAAAAATTACAAAAGTGCTATTTGTTTCCTAAACAAGTGATTTCTATTAAAAAGGTGTCAGAACTGGAGAAAATGCTGTGTACTTAGAATTTTTTAACACAGACTTTGCTTATTTATGATGACATTCTGCTGTGTTTGTGTTTTAAAATCCAATGGGACAGTTTCCATAGATTGTACCATACATGCTACTGGCTAAACTCTAAAGAGAATCAAATCCTACAGTGCTGGATCTCACCCCACCTGGAGGATCTGCCAGGCTTGTCTCTGCTGTTACCATATCTCCCCCATTCTTTCGTGTGTTTGTAACCCAGAGAAAAGCAATTGGCAGCATGCTTGTTTAGGGCTTTTATAGTTTTGTGATATGGACTGATTAGAGCTTGAGAATGAAAGACAGTGAGTTGGTTGGACTGAAATCGCCTTCTGTTATATCCTCTTGTTTAAGAAGTTCATCTCTTATGTATAATCTTTTCACTCTAGATAGCAAAGCTTGCCTTGTGCTTCCTATTATTGTGGGGTCTGTCTCAGTTTAGAGTGCCGATTGTGGTCACTTAGGGTCATGTCCCGGAGCTGCCTAGTTTCACTACTGCATATAAACATTTGGGCAAACCCCGTTTCTACTGGAAGTACTGGGAAAACTCTCTTTACTTCCAGTGGGAACAGAGTTGAGCCTCTACACACACAATGTGAGGCAGAGTCCCTGGTATGGCGCCCTTGAGAGCATGTATCAGGTGGCGAGGCAGACCTGCTCAGCTGGTTCTAGTGGAAAATAGAAAAGCTTTGGATTTCAAGGATGCATTTCTGAGCAAGAAGAAGTGAATACTCCAGACATTACATAGCCTGAGAGAGTCTCTTTGCTGCCACAGCCAAGTATGCTTCTGTGGGATTCTTGGAGCTGTTTTCTTCCCTTTCCTTTAGGTTGCCCTTCTGCCCTTTAAGGACTTTTATTCCTTCTATAGGAGTGTGCACTATTTTCAGCTCTGAGCTCAGAACTGATATCCCAAGTTCTCACATTTGTCTGTAGTTGGGAAAGTGGCTCTTACATGCACTTCTCAGCTGAACCTGTGATAACCTCGACTCTGTCTTTTGATGTTTGAGTTCTGTTCTGGAACTAGCAGAGCTGGAAGGATAAGTTAGCACAAGTGGCAGGGAGACAGCTGGGCAGACGACGTCAAAACTGATCAAACTAAAAATGTCCTCACATCAACCCAGTTACCAGTGGGGGTCATTACCATAGGGCAGCACTGGGCCAGCAACCCATAGCATTTAAACAAAGGACTATGTATTTCAAGGGATGAAGAGAAAAAACGAACTGAACATGAACCTTCTTTCTTTAGAATATGAGCCAGCAGCTAGCGACCAGATACTCAGGAGAAACTGCCTTTTTGGCCAGGTTGTTCTCTAGTTGGCCGCTTGGGTAATTCTTAACATCATCTTCTGAAGCATCGAGTATGTTCCTGGTAAGAGACAGTCTCTAGCGATAGGTGCACTGAGTCTTCATGATTCTCATGTTCTTATTTCTGGTGTTACCTTCTGAGCTCTCTTGGAAGCACGGCACTATTTGGGGGTAGCAAGCTATGCCTGAAGACTTGATAGTCCTTCTGTTTTCTTTGCCAATTCAGTAGGGGATGGAAGTGAAGTTCACTGGTAGCCGTATTTAAATTTGAGCGCAGTTAACCAGCCAGGAGATGTTGAAACAGCTATTACTGCTTTTCTGAGGCATGTGTTTGTCTCCAGAATCCCAGTAGATAAGTATAGACTTTTATGTCCCTTTTGTTACAGCATTTGTGTTCCAGACGTAAAAGGACGCTTTTACTTAATCATTACCTGGCAGAGAAATCATCTTAACTTAGACTTTTTAATGCTGCTAGGTAGTTTTCTCTCTCTCTCGCTGATCCTGTTTGGATGCTTTCCCTCCTGGCTCTGCAGCAGTATCAGTCAATAGGCAAGGAGCATTCCCAGGGCTGCACTGACACTGGCAATGATGCTGCTACATAGACACAAGTAAATTGGGGTTGTCTCTGCCCAATTAGCAACAATAGGGTGGAAGGGGAATTGGCATTTGCTAAAAACAGAGGAAAATGGTTTTTTTCTAGCTGCTCTAAGAGGTTCCAATCAAGGGAGAAATTTAAACTCTTTGACAGCTTAAAGCTCAAGCTTGTCTTCTGGGTTTGGATTGTGTGGGGTTTTTTTTTCTCATGTAATATTTGAGATAGAGTGAGTTTGTACTAAAACTTCTGCTCTTTGGGAAGCTGTCAGAATGACTGGCGTTTTGTATTTCCAAACCACCATCAAGATATTAACTAATTCTTATGTCATTGCTTGTCATTGGTGGGAAATAAGTGGCTTTTAAATCTCTGCTATAAAGGAGGAGATGAGACCACAGAGGAAGCTCATATCGGAGACGGTCCTGGCTCTCAGCCCAGTGCTAAGGGCTTTAAGAAGTCACCCTGCTTCTTTGCTCAGAAATAGAGTAAGCGTTGCAGAAGTAGTTTTTTCCCTTCTCCTTGCAATCTGTTCTTTAAACAGCTGGAAAGGTGTGTTGTGGTCAGAGTGGGAAAGCGAGCATGTGACCTGGCTAGAAGAATTAGTATTATCATTAGTATTCTCATTATCTTCGTTTAGAGCCAGCAGTGGTTTTAGTGCTGTACAAAACGTGGTAAAGGTAATACTTCTAGGGATGACTGGCAGATGGGGTGAGTAGCATGGATGATTCTTTGAGGACATCATTAGCCATCGTTAGCCATGTTACCATGTTGGTAGGATGAACTAATGGTTTGCATGAGCAAAACAAGGACTTTGTTCTTTGTTGCAAGCAAGTTTCTGTCGGTGGGGATATGAATTAAAAGCTGCTAACCTAGAAATTAAAGAGGTGATAATTTTATGGGCAGATCTGTTGGCTTTGTTGTTGGTAGAAAAAACAATATTGTATTTTATCCTTCCTAGCTGACCAGGCTTAAGAAAGCAAGTCTGTATTCCAGCTGTCTAGAAATGTGAACCCTAATTCTCACCTCCTTGGCTTCAAATCATCTTCTTCCCTGTACTGTTGCAGAGACAGCCCTGAAAAGCAGCATGATCAGCATTCAGGAGGACCCAGAGTGAAATCTCCCCCTTAGCCCCACCAAGCTGTGGCAGCCCACAATACAGGGATTAGTAAACTCTGAAATGTCCTTCCCATGTGGATACAGTGGAAAATATTTGTGAATTTGCAGTGCACATGTTTCTCTCTCTTTTTTTTCCCCAGCTGGGTTGCACCCTGCCCTCTTTGCTTCTGAAGCACTAATGATGAATACACGTTTTTTAATGAAACATGTTTTTAAAATATCATATTCAGATGTCAAACCAAAATTCACTCTTTTACTGAGGGCCTCTCTCAGTGAGCTGCTCAGATAACCGCTGAAATACCGATATTACACTTCCTTGTGGACCATGCCCCTGTGGGCAGAATTTGTTGTGTCTTTTCAGAACTGTCTTGACCCTTCTTCACCTCCATTTGTCCTCCCTTGGGATTCTGAAGATCCAGGGCAAGTTCAGCCTTGCTGGGTTACTGCAGAGTTTTCTGACAAGTATGTAGAAACTCTTCAGAAGAGTCAGGAACCTGGAGAAATATGAAGATGTTTTGTCGTGCAGCTAATTCATTTGGCACTTAGGCTTGCCTGGCCAACAAACTACCTCAGCAAAGGCCATTCCCAAGCACTATGTGGATTCTGTAGTTTCTGGCATTCAGAAGGCAAAAGGTCTCCGAAGAACCCTTCCAACAGCCAGCTAGGTACTGGTTCTGAGGGCATGTGAGCAAGCCTCGCAGCAACACGCTGTTGGATCCTTGTTTTCAGTGGTCAGATCTGGACCAGGGAATGCCCTAAAAATCAGGTGGGATTAGGAAAACACAAGAGCTGCAGACATCTTGTCTCCAGGTTATTGCTGTCTTACTTTAAGCCTCAGTCCTGTTTGTAACACCTACAGAATGGAATGTAATACTTGAAAAATATGACTCTATCTATCCTTTACCCTTAGCTCCCATTTCCCCCATGTTTATCTTTTATCTGGGACAAGAACTTTCTGCATCGTTGTGTCTTGTATAGGCTGAGCACATAGTTGAAACTTGCCAATAAAGAAAATTATTTATACCATGCACTGGTAAGCTTGGTAATTATAGACCCATGAAAAGACAAACACCTCTCCTAGAGGTTAATTTAAGATGTGGGCTTGTTTCAGAAAACCAAGACCTTACCTGTGTGAGGGTCTGTCTGTATCCCCTGTCAGTATTACTAAACTACCTGAGTAGTGAATGGAAAACAGGCTCGCCAAGAGCGTTGGTGCTGTGAAAAATGCTGTGCTGCGCTGAAGTCTGTCGCATGAGAACAGTCAGGCCAGGGCTTCTCATCTCCCCTGGCCAGAGGTGGGTGCTGCAGGGACAAAGGAAAGGACAGAAGCCTCTTTTGAGAAGTAAGGGCAATGAGAAGGGGTACAGGGCTGGAGACAGGGGAAAGGAAGAAGGGAAGCAGGAGGAGCAAAAGAAAGGAAGATTACGTGGGGTAAAGCAGAGCAGAGAGAAGAAACGGAAAGCGATGAGAAGGAGGGAAAGTGCGGGTAGGAAAAATCCAGGAGTGAAATAGGGCTCTGTTGTGAGGAGACAGGTATCCCTGCAGTTACAGGGTTTGAAAGAACAATGGAAAGAACAAAAAGGCTCTTCATCCTACCTCGATTTCTGACTTGGGTTGCTCTGTGTTCCAAAAGGACCAAGTGTGGTGGGAGAAAAGAGCTTCTCAGCTGGAGATGGGGAAGGAAGTGGGCACTAAGTCATCCCTAGCTCTGCTTCTGCTGCCGAGTCACCCCATCCTGACCAGAGCCTTGTTTGACTTCTGTGCTACAACGTGGGACAAGGCAGATCAAGCAGACCTTGGGGCAGCCAGAGCCTGCTCTGATCTGGACTGAATTAATTAAAAATTTCCCTGGCTAGAAATATTCCCGGGACTAGCCAAAGGTTCAGCTCATCAGTGTGGTTGCACCTTCCTAGTTCAAGTGTCACGATCAGCCTAGTTGAAACCAGTGTCAGCTTCCAGAGGTCCTGGGTCCCGAGTGAGCGGGGGAGATGATGCCGGGCAGGACCTGTGAGTCAGGTGCTTCTCGGCTGTCTCTTGGAGTATCTGTGCAAGGTTCCTGTTCTCTGGGCCATCACGTCTGGCAGTTCTGTGTCAAAACCCCTCTGTGCAGCAACGCCTCCCTGTTTTCTTAGGATCTGGTTTATTTAGGGACACATGTAAAAAGGCGGTTCACCAGGGCAGCTAGGGGCATGTGGTAAGTTTAACATAACCCTTCGGGAGCTGAGCCTGGAGAGCCGTGCTGAGGGTCTGCATCGAGGCTACATTAAGCAACAGTCCATGGGGACTCTCCTGGGAGAATGGCTGTCCCGGCTATAGTGTGTTAGCAGGGTCGTAAGCTCTCTGTGTCTGTTCTTCTTCACTCTGCAGTATCCATGCAAGTGTCAAATGCTTCAGGCAGAGAAACTCAGCCCAGTCCCATCTAGGAAGGAAGAAGTACTTAAGAGCATGTTTACTGTCGGGGGTGCCTGGGGAACTCGGAAGCCTTGTAAGCTTGGCTCTGTCTGTCCTGGGTGGAGAGGTGGCACGGAAAGGCAGCAGCAGAAAGCAGCGAGCAGTGAGCGGTATCAGTCTGCTGGCACTGAGCAGACTTTTCACCACCTGGGGAATTTGCATCTTTTTTCTTTTTCCTAAATTTACGCCGGAAAATACAGACCTCGACCGATTCCTGCCCTTTTGTTGCCTGCCTTCTTTTATTTGTGTTGTTGGAAAAGAAATGAAGTATTGTTGCCTCTGAGCTTTGAGAAAGCACTTTTCTTAGTGAGCAACCAGAATGGCCTTGGGGGTGTAGCTCAGGCGGGGAAGGGAGGCAGTGGCTTATGCGGGTCTGGCAGTGGCTTATGCAGGTCCAGCACTGGCAGAGGCCAGCTCCTGGGGCTGTGTTCAGTGGCCACCCTTAATTTTGGATCACCAGCGCTCAGGATTGATACTGCAGCAGCACTGGGAAAACGCTGTGCCCATGCAAGCAAGGGCAGGGGGCTCCCCTTGCTTGTTATCCAGATCTATCAGGCAGGGCATGCCAAAATTGAGGGGGGGAGGGCACTTTTTTAAAAGAGAAAGGAAGAATCCCCCTGTGCCTTGCATTCCCCTCCGTAAAGCGGGTACCGGCAGCTCTGACACTGCAAGAGCTGTTTTTCATGGGCTGCAGGCACTGGGAGCAGGCACTGTTGAAAGAAGAGGTACAGTCACGCTCCATGCTGGGTGCGGCAGGAGGCTGCATGTTTCTGCTTGTTCTGGGCTAATGTGTAATTTCTAATCATAGTCTCATATGTTTCTTTAATTATCACTGGCGTCAAAACAGTGATTGACTCTAGAGCCAGGAGTAGCGTCTTACCCACCAGCTCTCCCTTCCAGAAGGTACATTGTCTCCGAGTTGTTCCTGATGCCATATGTGACAGGCAGCCAAGACCCTCCTCATGGAGGGTTTTTGCTACCACATAAACCCCTGAGGCTCAGGCATCTTCCCGGCAGCCCCACGTGACCAGAGCCAACAGGCGGTCGTGCCCCACGGACTGCTTCACTGCAGTTAGAGCTGCAGGGCTCCCCCAAGCACCCTTTTACACTGGCAGAGGTGCCTTGGCCGCCTTTCATAGTCCCACAGAAACAAAGCACAGGGGTGCTGTTGCAAACTTACATTAAGAAGAGATTAAGCAAGGTAACCGGGAGGAAGACAGCTAGTGCCAACCTGTTCAGGCTCCTGCGGAGGAAGGGAACAACTTTGCAGTGTTAACAGCAGTGGAGCCCGTGGTGCAGAGAAGTGGTGGTGAGCTGCAGCTTGCCTGGGAGGGCCTGGTGCAGTGGTGGGGTGGCTTCCCGTGTGGTACTTCGTCTTTTGGGGGGCTGACTGGCTCTAATCTGCAAACACCCACCGTGTCGTCCACAGCTGAGGGCAGGCGGGTTGTGAAGGCAGCTCTGCTTGTATAGAGAAAATACTCAGGCCTCGATCACAGCTTTACGTTCCTGTGATCGTGCCAGCACCATCTCAGTAAACTTGTTGATGCCACCACCCCACCTACGTGCCGTGCTTCGTCCTGTCCCCCCACACCCCCAGCGTTTTACCCGAGACCAAGCTGTACAGCGGGAGTCCTGGCTTGGGGTCGGACCAGGAGCTGATGCTGAAGGGCGCCGTGTCCCAGCCCCGGTCCCTCCACAGCCTGCCCGACTTTCTCCAGGTGCTTTTGGTGAACAGCCCCCAGTTCTGGCGGTGCAGCCCCCCGCGGCCGTGGGCCCGGTGCTGCCAGGGGACGGTGGCAGCTTCTCTCCCGGCTGGGTTTCCGCACAGCGAAGCCATGGCTCTGCCCTCTGTGAGCCGGTGCCGCCTGTGCTGCCCCTCTCCCTGCCAATCTCCTGTCCTTGCAGGCCCTGGTGTAAAATGCCCTTTCTGACCGGTACCACTTTGTTGTCACAGAATCACATCATGAGAACACTGATTCATGAGCTGGTTTGGGTTTTTAAAATATCTCTATTTTTTTTAGCCTGATGCTCATAGTGATCTGCAGTCTCTTTGCTGCCTTCAAGTCCCTTGTGGTTTCAGTTTTGGTACAAATGTGTTTAGATTTTAGCAAATTAAAGTTGGGGGGAGGGGGTACAGAGCATCTGATCAATTTGTATTTATTTATTTTAACATTTTACTAAATAAAACACAATAAAATCTCTTGTCTCCTTAGCTGTATGTACCAGGCGGGGACAGTGCATCCCACAGGCACAGGGGATGGTGCGGTGCCCACAGAAAGTCCCCAGCCCCGGGAGGGGTTTCTGAGCGTGGCTCTGTGCAATGGCTGCGGTGCGCTCCAGCTCGAGGCTTGCTTTCTTGGCAGGGAGAAGGGTGCTGCGTTAGTAGAAACGAATTTTAGCTCTAAAAGGGGCTGTGCTCGGTTAAGAAAATCTCCGCGGGCTCTGACTCAGCGGTTGCCTCCAGCTGATGCCGCCCGGCAGAGGGCACATGGAGACCAAAACCGAGCTCGGTTTACTCCAGGTACCTAAACCCTTGTAGGCAAGTTTTGAGCTAAGGACTGGTTAGGCTGGGAAGGATTATCTGAAAATGATGGCACACAGTCCTCCTGCTTAAGCATAGCAGTACACCTTCCAAAAAACTGCAGAGCCAGCATTTCTGTAGCCATCTAACCATCAAAGAAATGCCCAGAAGAGGTCTGCTCCATCCTGGCACTGCTCCACCACCACGTCTCTAGCAGAGAGCAGGCTAAAACTACTGTCTAGATCTAAACCTGTGTTGTTGCTTAGTGCAGAAGCAGAGCGATATTGGTGAGCTTTGGCTGTATTAAACAAAAGCTGTCTGCTAGGGACCAGTTGGGTGGAGCTGCGCCTGGCTTCACGGTGATTAGCAATGTCTTTCCAGCCCTTTCCCAAATAAAGCCTCAACAACTTGCTCCTGGCGTACCACCCCTGTCCTCACCCCCTGCGGCTGCAAGGCTGGCGGCTAGTACAGCCTAAGAGCCGGCTTTTATTCCCAACGGTCTTGTAAAGCCAAGGCCACTCAGTGGGGGAGCCCCAGTCAGTCCTGTTGCCTGTGTCATGGCCAGAGCTGGGCGCCTGTCCTCAGCGGGCGAGGGGAAGGTCCTGCGGGTCACGGCGCAGCGGCCAGCTTGACACGCTGGTCTCGCAGACGAGCCACAGCACCGCCAGAAGAACAAACCACATCTCTTCTACTTGGATGTGATTAAACTGACTACATGCCTAAGCTGTAAAGCCCCAGGCTCCGTTTAAAGGGCACTGGCTGCGCAGGCAGGCTGCGCTGCCACCCAGGCTGCCAGCCCTGCTGCAGCACCAGGAACCGGCAGACTCAATCCCACCGGAGTCAGCAACTGCCAGCTGTTTCAGAGCTGGCAGCAGACAGGCACGCTTGCCCCTTGGTGACACAGGCATTTCTTTTGCCTGCTGTTGCTTCCTGCTCCCCAACCCTTCCACTGTGCCAGCCAGAAAGGGAAAAGGCTTCAAACGCACCAGGCAGAGGCAAGCCCAGTGATGCTTTTCCCCAGCCGAGGCTCAGGCTACACCTGCATTGCTCTCCTCCCACCACCTTCTCTCCAGGGGACACGTGCAGGCTCACAGCAGAAAAAAATTAATAACCAGGCAGTTCTAACAAGGATGTGAAAAAGAATAAAAAAGCTTTAATTTAAAAATTAAATTAAAAAGAGAGAATAAGCAAGAGGTGCTTGTGCCCTTTCCATACCCCGCGCTTTGTATGGCTCCTCTTAGCCGCTCCCACCATGGACGGAAATCCTACACCTGCACAGAGCTGGCTCTTGCAGCCCAGAGTAATGCTAAGGAGAGAACAGCGGAGACTGCAGCAGCAGCTGGCCTGGAGAGCCTCCAGGGCCACCAGCAAAATCATCCAGGAGGAAGAAAGGATTAAAAAAAAAAAAAACCCAAGACACCCTAATCATTTAATTCTTATGAGAAAAGTATTAAATAATTTAAATAGCGTGAGGAAAGCAATGCATCCTCTGTGCTCCAGTGTGTGATAGCGGTGGAACAGTGCCCGGCCAAGCTGCTCCCAGCGTGGGGATCCCACCACAGTGCTCAGCTACGGTCTTGTCCAGTGTCAACCACATCCCTGATTGTCGATGGCAGCGTCTGTGCTGCCAAGAGCTGGGGAGGAGCGGGGTGGCCCCCTGCCAGGAATTTCTCCAAGCATGTGCTGGCCCACGAAGCTGCTGCTTCGCCCATCGCAATAGCTGCCAGGCGTGGTTCGCAGCCCTGCCCTGCGGGACGCTGCCGGACCCAGGACGGGGCCTGTCACTGGCACGGCCACTTCCAGCCGGGAGGCGCAGGCCCGTTCTGGGCGCACACTGCTGGGGAAGGCAGACAGCCCATCCTCCTCCGGGTGACTCCCACACCACCAGTAGTGGACCAACCCCACTGGAGACTTTGCATCCATACAAATGGGGAGTAACAATATTTCGCCCTGTTAACCAGCCAGCCTCGGTCCGGGCTTGAACCGGGTCTCCACAACTCCTGGTACTCCCTGGCCCTACCTCCCAGGGTGTTGGGAGGCTTTCTCTGAGTCTGCTCCACAAAGGATGCAAAAGGATGCTCTACATCATCCCCACTCACCAAAGCCCTGGAGGGGTGTGTGGAGGATTGGGACCTGGGACCACAAAGCAGAGGCAGAGCAGGGTAAGGTACAGCTCCCAGGCTTCTCGAGGAGCCAGGCCCCAGGCTGAGGTGAGCTAGTGAAGGCTGAGAATCCACATCTGCTAAAACAGGGGTGGGAGGAGACCCGTCCCCTTGGCCCCTGGCATGGGGAGGTTCCCCTGTAACACAGGAAGGCTGCTGCTCCAAAAAAACCCTTGGCCATGCCACAGCAGCTTGACCTGCAGGCACTGCTTGTTCTCACAGCTGGCATCTTCCATCTTACCTACAGGCATCCCTTTGCTGGGCTGGAGAGGCTGTGCTGCTGACTCGGTTCCCTCGGGCCAGGCTGCGGCAGTGGGCCAGTGCAGGAGGGAGGCCCTGTGCCCTCCCCTCTCCAGCGTGCTGCTAGCACCCCGCACCCACTGTCCCCGGGCATCACAGGCTCCTCTCGGCGGGGGGGGGGTGGAGCGCGGCAGCCCCGTACCGCCGCGACAGGTCCTGGTGGAACTCCTCCCGCAGTGTCTGGAGGCAGCCCCGGTACCCTGCGCTCAGGCGAAACTTGGAGATGTCGAAGCTGGGGGCGTGGGGCATGTGGATCATGAAGGCGTTGGGCAGGACCAGCAGCTCATACTCCTGGGGGCAGAGCAGCAGCCCTTACTGTCAGCAGCGATTTGGTGGTACCAACATGTCACTGCCTGGCCAAGACCCCTCAACACCCAGCGCCTCCATGGTGCCAGGAGCAGCCCCTCACCCACCTGCGCATCCAGCTCCATGATGTGGGACACCTTATTCCAGCCGAAGCCCACGAACCTCTGGTCGTACTTGGGGCAGTCTCGCCTCACTACAACGTAAGGCTCGAAGTCTGGCTGCCATGCCACGCGGTACGGCACGGTGGCCGTCCGCCACTTGGCGTAGTCAGTTGGGGCATGGCCTTTTGGCCACACGTGGTACCTGCAGGGAGAGATGGAAATGAGAGACCAGGCAAAACTGGCAGCTCCCTGAGACAGGCAGAGGATGCAGGGGGTCCTCTGAGCTGGCTGCCCCACAGCCCCAAGGCACAAGGGTACAAAACTGGCTTCTGCTGGGTGTGACAGCCCCGTTGGATGGCGAGCCAGCTCCAGTCCCTACCTGAAGGTGTAGAGGGAGCCCATGTCCAGCATGGAGAGCAGCTCTGCTTTGGATTTGGGGAAGGTCAAGCGGTAGTGCAGGGTCTCAAACGCCGGCACGATGAGAGCTGCCTTCCTCTGGGGCAGCTCCAGCTGCTGGATTGAGTTCCTATGGTGGTAGGAAGGGTGTGAGGTCTCCCAGGCTGTAAGCCTTGGCCTCAGCCTCCTTCCTCAGCCCCTCCAGCCTGTCCAGAAGGTTATTAATGGGTTTAGACACTTTGTAGCGGTGCCATGCAGGGGCAGGAGGATGGGGGCAGCCCTCACAGACAAGCCCATGAGCGCTGGTGCCTGACAAAAGCAAGGGCAGGATCCCAAGGTTGCACACAAAGGAAACAGTTTCTGCATGTTGAGAACTGCTGCCCAGGGCGTTTCCTGCAAACCCCGGTGCTTGGGGAGCCCAGCAGGCTGAGCAAGAGCTGGCTGGAGAAAGCCTTACCTGAGGTAATCGTAGAGGCCATACATAGGCAGGAAGTCAATGTCTGTCAGAAAGACGTATGGCGTCTGCGTGTTGGCCAAGGCCACGTTGCGTAGGAGGTTGATGGGGTAGAACTGCCCCTCCTTGTAGACAATGTGGTAGGCAACGTTGCGGCGGGCACTCAGCACCTCTGAGGCCTGGGCGTAGCGCAGGAACTGCTGAGCCTCTGCATCTGACATGTACAGAGCCAGGCTGATGGGGCCCGCCCAGTGTTTGCAGATGGCCTCCAACATCTGTAACCTGTGAAGCAGAGGGCACTGCATGAGCGGGAGACCTGCCCTGTGGCAGCTTGGCCAAACCCAGAACTGGGTGCCTGCCAGTAAGCCACGTGCCAGCTGAGCCCAGTTCAGGGGGGAGCAGGAAGAATTGCTGCTCCCAGCTTGGGGTGTTGCTCCTCACCGCAAAGTGCTGGTGTGAGGGTGAGGAACCCATGTTTCAAGATCCCTGGTAGCTCCTAAGCTGTGGAGTCACCCCAGAGGAGTAGAGGTGGGATCCGACCTCCCACCAGCTACACCAGCAAGTACCTGTCCATGGAGAGCTGGGCCACGAGGGTGACATCGGTGGGGTTGGGAAGGGCAAGGAACTCGTACTGCAGGAAGAACAGGTGGATGCGGTGCTGCGTGAGGTGCTGCCGACGGAAATCATAGCAGGGATCGTCCTCGTCCAGCTCCTCCAGCGCTTGCTGCAGCTGCAACGCCGTGAAGGTGAGGGAGAGCAGGACCCCCACGGGGAGCTGGGGCAGCTGCATGGGGTCTCTGCCCACCCCACACTCTGGGGTTGGGGTCAGAGTCGCAATTGCCCTCACCTGGTCGCTGGGTGGGCTGGGGAGACTGGCACAGCCGAAGAGCTCCCTGCGCAGCAGGTTCCCGTCGTACTCCAGGAAGGTCAGGTAGAGGTTGCGGAAGAACTCCACGTGCTTGTTCTTCACCCGCAGCTTCTTGGGTGAGTTCCAGTGGATCACCTGAGGGCAGTGGTGTGTCACCCCCTGGAGGGGAAATCAGCAGCACCCAGCACTCCCCAAGCGCCCAGACCCCATGCTGACTCCCACGGACCTCCAGCGCATGCGCTGTCCTTCAGGCCCTCCCCAGTCTCAAAGGCAGCAAACCCACCCACCTTGAGATCTGAGACCTCCGTGTAGCACTGCTCCGAGCGGGTGTGATCAGAAAGCTGCACGTTCCAGAAGCAGGGGAGCCGGTACACCAGGGCCGGGTCCTGCTTGATCACTGCGTTAAAGATGTCCTAGGAGAGAGAAAAGCGAGTGCACAGGTGGATGGGGAAGACAGCATGGCCCCCCACCTGCCAGCAGTGCTAGGGGAACGCAGCAGGGCCGACCACCCCAGAGGAGGGACCGTTACCTGATCGGCCAGTGAGGTGGAGAGCATGCTCATGAGCTCCCGCTCCGCCGTCAGCCGCCACATCTGCTCCCAGCCCAGGCGACGCAGGCGGTCGAGCAGGAGCCAGGATCGCCCGGGGTGCCGGGGGGGAGGGCACTGGGTCACCGAGGGAACACCCAGCCATTACAGAGCTGGAGCACAGCAGCCTGCATGCCTTCGGCCCCTGGGACATGCCACTTATCTGCGCCCACCCACAGGACCCTGGGGGGCTGTAGCAGCACCCTCGTGCCCACCACTCTCCTGCCTCACCTCAGCCTTCCCCAGCCTCGCCGTGCCAAGTGCCGCCTCAGCTGGATGCACCATCAGGCTGCAGGGCCCACCCCAGCAGCCCACACTCACCCGTGTTGAAGCCACGTCCCAGGGCCGGCCACGGTTTGTGGTTTTTCCACAGGTTACCCAAATACCAGTCGCTTTGGTTCTCCACCAGCCCAATCACCTGCTTGTCTGAGGAAACAGAGGGATGTGCATGCAGACCGTCTTGCTGTAGGTTCAGAAGGCCCAAGCAAACCCACTGCACTGGTGCTGTGGCAGATGGGGACTGCCACCCTGAGCCCAGCACCCAGGGTCCTGCCAGGGCCCCAGTGGGTCCCAGGGGCCCCCTGTCCTCACCAGAAAACTTCCCGAAGACAGCCCAGAGCTCAGCGATGTCGGTGGCGAAGGTGATGTCGGTGTCCAAGACGATGACCTTGGAGAGGTTGGAGGGCAGTGCCTTGGTAAGCGTCAGCTTCATCAGCCCGTAGATGCCGGAGTAGTGCTTGTTGGGGATCCACGACACCTCCGGCTGCAAGGCGACACGGCCTCAGGGCTGGGCACGGCCATGCCCTTCCCCTGCCCGGGCAGGACGGCTGTGTGTGCCCGGCACCTCGTGCAGAGGAGGCCAGCAGAGAGGCACAACAGAGCTGCGGAGCCAGCCAAGCCTGGAGCATCTCCTCCAGCTGCACTACCGGCAGCCACACCTCTCTCTCCCCAGGCCCTTCAGGCACTCGCTGGCTGCATCTCCTTCTCCTTTGCTCTCACCCTGGCCTGGCTCTTCCTCCAGCCACCAGAACCCCCACCTGAACCCCAGTGTTTCAGTGCTCAGTGGGGGACCCAGCTCCGCCGCAGAGGCAGTGCTACCCCAAGGGGCCTCCCCACCCCTCCAGCACCAGCCCTGTGCCCCCCTTCTCAGCTGCACCAGCAACAAGTCCAGAAAGGGGAGCAGGTGAGCAAGGGACCAGCAGGAAAACAGTTAATAAACCCCTTCCCGCTTGCCCCTCTCTGCTGCTTCCCTCGGCCCTCCAAGCACTGGGTTGGGACAGGGCAAAGGGGGGGGCAAGTGCCTGCCTTCAAGTCATCGGCGTTGTAGAAGCTGACATGGACTGATGGCACCATCCAGGACTGGAAGAGCGTCTGGAGGATCTGGTGGGCCACTGAGTCCGTGATGAAGTGAAAGTGGAGGGGGTTTTTCCTGCAAGCACAGCAGCACTCAGCACCACAGCAGGAAGAAGAGGACATGATCCCCATCCCTCCCACCCCTGCCAGGGGACAGACATCAGCTGAGGGGGCAGATGGAGAAAAATCAGCCACCTGGGAGAAACAAATCCCCCTCTGGCCCTCTAAGCAGTGGCACAGGGTGTAGAGAGAGGCCCTGGAGCCCCTCTCCAACAGCACTGCCCCCCCTACAGCAGCTCATCTGGGAACCCCAAACCAGCGGGCCTCTGGCACAGCACCTCCCCATTACCTGTGGAAGAGGATGGATTTCACCAGGGTGACCACATCCCGGCTCGCGTTGTGCCCGGCGCACACAATCGCAACGTGCAGGAGCTGCCCAGAGACAAACGGCGCCTTTTTGAGACTGGACACCCCTCCCTCGCAGGGGCCTGTCAGCTCCTCCCTGGGGTCATGCTATGGGGAGAGACTCCATAACCCAGCCCTTCCCCTGGGGAAGGAGCCCCAGAGAGAGGTGGGAGTCCCCCAGCTCAGAAGCAGGGACCAGGAGTCTGGCTGCCACTCCTCCTGTCTGGCCTCCTTCTCCGGAGAAGCAAGACACCCTCACCCACCGGCTGTGGCCCATTAAGCACCATGGAGAGCCAGGATGAGGCCCCAGTATGGCCAGAGCACTGGGTGAGCAGTGCCAGGCAGGTTGCACATACATCCATGCTCAGCCAGGGTCCCAGCCTCCCATGTGACATCCCCTATCCACTGTGCCACCGTGCCACCGTGCCTGTGCCATCACCCACCTCACACTTGTGCACCGTCCGCTGCTTGGGGCAGGCTGTGCGGTTGCTCCTCTCGCCTCCGGGGGGGTCCCCATCCTCGGCAGAGGCCCCCCACTGCGGGCTGCCGTCGCTGCCCTCCACCTGCACCTGGCTGAGCTGCAGGCGGAGCTGCTGGTTCTCCTCCTCCACCCTGCGCACCCGCGAGGCCAGCGCCTCCCGCTCCACGTCCCGGCTCGGCTGCTCACCCAGGCAGGGCGGCAGCAGGAGGAAGCGGCCATCTGCAGAGAAGGCATGGGGCATGCAATGGGAACGGCAAGGCAGAGCTTGGCCGGGAGGGACTGGGTGTGGATGGTGGGGCAAAGCCCCAAATGAGAGGTCCCGGCACACCCCACGTGTGCCCAGCCAACGTCACAGCTCTGCTCCCCGGATCCCGAGGGATGCCCCTGGAAATGCAGAGCTCAGATACACCTGCAGCAACTTGCATGGCCACAGAGCAACCACCCCAAGGTCTCGGCCTCCCCTGTCCACCCTCTGTTGGGGACCGTCCCTTGATCCGAGGAGGAGGACCCACTCACATTCGAGGCTGCCCACAAAGAGGTAGAGCCAGGAGAGGAGGATGGCCACGGTCACCGTGGCGAGCAGCAGCTTCAGCTTCACGCGCCAGGAGCGCAACATGGTGTGCTGGCGGGACAGGAGCGGCGAGGATCAGGTGGGCAGCCCGAGCCCGGCTGGCCCCAGCATCCTAGAGCCTGCAAGGGGCAGGGGAGCAGAGAGAGTGGTGTCACCAGCAGCCCTGCAGCCCACACCCAGGTGCCTTGACATCCCCCAGCAGGATGTCCCCCGTCTCCTGCTCCCTCCAGGACACCCCCTGGGCGAGCGCAGTGGCAAGGCAGATGCCCTTCACCGCTCCAGTGACAGCCTCTCCCAGCTGGTACCCTCCTGCCCATGCTGGGGCATCTGGACCCCCCCAGCGCCTGTCCCACCACCCTGCTGTGGCCACACAGCTCTCAGGGGGGACCTCAAACATGGGAGGAGGGAAGGAGTCCTCCAAGAGATTTCACTCCAGCTTTGTTCCTTGCTCCTTGCCATCCCACAGGCAAGAGGAAAGAACGAAGGCTTCCCGTGGGATGAGAGAGGCTGTGCTGGAGAGGTCCTCCCTGAGCCGGGTGGCTGGTCACGGGGTGGTTAATGGAGCCTGCCCTTGAGAGGGAGCACAGGTCCCTCCCCCACCGCCTCCGGAGGCCTAAGGGGCCAGGACTGCTCTTGAAACGCGGCCTCAAGGACACGTCCAGGCTGGGTGGGAGCGCAGCCCACGTAGAGCCAGGCGAGGAGCCCAGCTGGGCATGCTGGCTCCTTCCCAGCCCTCCCGCCGGCAGGCTCGGGGGGATTCCCGCAGCGTCCCATACCAAGGTCTGTGGCGGGCCAAACACCTCCCCCTCTGCTCACAGCCATCTGCCCCAATGAAGTTTGGTGGAAAAATCCCAAACGCTTTGGTGAAACTCACTTCCCAGCACTGCTGGCTCAACGGGGCATGCTGGGGGACCCCCCTTGTCCTGCCGCGGCAGCTCCAGCCACGCATGCTGTGCTGCTTTCATTCCTCAGTGGCGGCAAGACGCTCCCCCACCGGGCACAGCACCACACTCCCCGCTTTGCTCTGGTGCCCAGGCCGAACACGGGGACAGAAAGCCCGCCTCCAGAGAGCCCTGCCCCGAGATCCCAAAAAGCCAGGTGCCCAAGGCAGACAAAGACCCCACAAAGCAAGGAAACACCAACCTTTCCCCGCCAGGCTGGCCTCGCTCCGCACCCCTGCCTGCCTGCCTGCCTGCTGCAGCTCAAGACTGAGCCCCTGCCCTTGGTGCAACATCTGGAGGCTCAACAAAAGCTGCCGTAGGGATGAATGGGCCGGATTAGGGTCTGCTCCCGCTCACACACACCCCACCGGAGACCATTGATGTGCAGATGCCCATGGGGCCACCAGCGCTTGGGGGCTGAAACAGGCAGCCTGGGAGGACACCACCCTGAGCAGCCTCTGGGGCCAGGGTGCAAATGCCTGCCCACTGCAGGAGTTGCCTGCTGCGGGTGGATGGCAAGCTCGCCAGGAGCAAGGGGTATGCAGCAACAGACTCAGGCTCTGCAAAGGGCTGGGGCAAGGCCAGCCTGAGGAAGCATGGCCACCCTAACCCACTGGGGGATGCAGCCGAGCCCCCATGGCAGCAGGCAGGGCACCTGAGGGCTGCACCCCTTTTCCTCGCGGAGAAGGGGTCCTGCTGGCACCACAGCTCCCTGCAAGTGGGGCCCGGCATTGCCCTGCTTTTCCGCTCTATGGAGCATGCCAAGCATGGGCATGGCAGGGAAGAGGGAGCTGACACATGGAGCACACCAGGCCCAGGCGCCCCTTCTCCCTGCCACAGCCATAAGCCGTGCTGGACCTGACAAGGTCTCTGCACGCTGATGCCAGCCTGCCTCCCATCCCACAAGCCGGTCTCCACCCCTCCTGCCTGGCCTGGGCATCCCCCAAACTTTGTGTTGAGCTCGTAGCACGAGAGGCAGGGACGAGACAAGATGAGGGAGGTCAGCCGGCAATGAGCAGTCTGGGAAGCTGAGGGACGGGAAAGAGACTTCAGCTCAAACCAAGGAGAGAGAAGGTGGTGACACACAGCAGCACCCCTCCTGGTCCCGCTTGCCCCCATGGCCCCTCTGGGGGGGCCTCACTGCAGGGAACGGCACTCTGTCCCCAGCCTGCACGTGAGCACGCTACCGGGACAGCAATTTTGGGGGACAGGATGGAACCAGCAGCAGGCCAATTGCCAAAGACCCTCCTGGAGGCACCCAAGGACTCCATCCATCCCCTCTGTAGCACCCCCACCCCTCCTGCCATCCCTTCTCCCCCTCCTCACCTGGCTGCTCGCCTGCCCCCCAGGAGGCGACCTCCTTACCTGCCTTTCTCCTTCTCCTCCTCCCCGGGCGCCTCTCCAGCCGGCTGGCAGCCCACTGCTGCTGCTGCTCCCTCCTGGGTCTGCCGTTCCCCCGTCCTCCCTTTACTCCTCCCTTTCAGATCTGACACTTCCCCCCCTCCTCCCCGCTCTCAAACCCAAGCTCCCCCCGCACGCCCCGTGCTGGCCCCCCTTTCGGCGGAAGAAAGAACAAACAAAACAAGAGATTAAATTCGCTTTCTACTCAAGAGCCCCCAGCGCCAGGGGCACGGAGTTGCCCAAAGTAAGTTGGGAGGAATCCGCCCTCCCTCCAGCCCCCTTCCCGCTCCCAGGCCTCAAATATCCCTCCTTTGCCAAGATAAGGGAAGCATTGGGATTATTTACCCCCTACCCAGCACCTGCCTCCTCCTTTCCCGGGGCAGGTGCAGGAGCCTTTGTCTACACGGAGAGATTCTTGGGGGGACTTTGGAAGGCAGCAGAGCCCACTCCATCTCCCTTTGGCTGGCAGAGGGGGGGGCTGCACGGCCAGCCTGGGATGCAAGTATGGCAAGGGTGGGGTGCAGTCCTTGCTACTCAGAGAGAAGAGATATCAGCTGCCGTCAGAGCATTAGCCCCTCACCTGGACAGAGTGCAAACGCCACCGTAGGTTTGAAAAGGAAAGAAGAGCTGCCCCCCAATTACCCAGGCTTGCTCCAGCCTCACCAGCCTAGGAAAGCGGGGGCTCCCCGAAGAGCGCAGCGTCCGCCAGACCTGCCCAGTGCACCGGGAGTGAGCAGGATGGCAGCAGGAGGAGTGGGAGGCCGGGGCTGGGAATGCTAACTATGCAGAGACGGGCTCTACCTGCAGCTCCCCCCGCGCCTGGCCCCAGGGCTGGGGAAAGGCAGCAGGCTCCTGCCCCGGGGCGGGGGCCGGAGCAGAAGGAGGAGCCCCCTTGCCCTCCTGCCCGCCTTGGCCTTGGAGGGAGCCTGCTGGAGGATGCCTGGAGAAGGCAGGGTGTAGTGGGAGGAGGCCGTCAGCGGCAGCAGGCAGAGGGATTAGGATGCAAACTGCCTGCATAGCAGTTTAGATGAAACGTAAATTGCCCCCCACCCCATAACCCAAGGGCGAGCTGCGGCAGCAAGCCCCAGCCTGCCTCCCAAAGACAGAGCAGCGCCTGCAAAGGCAGCCCTCGAGCCCCAGGGCAGGGGCAGGCTGGGTCTCCACCCAAGCAGCACTGAAATCACTGCCCCGGGAGATGCATTTACCTCCAGCTCAGGCAGCTCTTGCTTGCCCTTGCAGAGCCCCGTTACAACAGGCAGTGACTCCTCAACAGCACTTTCTGCCCAGCCCAGCCCCAGCAGGGAGAGGAAACCCCCGGGCTGCCCCGCTGCTCCTCTGAGTCAGCGGCTCCCCAGAGCAGGAGCCCACCCTTTGCTCCCCCACCCGGCCCAGGGGTACATGGAGCTCAGGCCCCGGGACTGTCCTGTCCCTGCCCCATGGTATCCATCATGTAACAAGCCCTCCAGCTGAGGCATCAGAGGCAGTGGCTGCACAGGGCTTACCCACGCTCCTGGGAGAAGCCCAGACCTCCTGCAGCCTCCTCCCAACAGCACTGCTCCGGGGGAGGAAACCGCCTCCTGCTCTGGCTGACCACCACTGCCTCCCCACACTCTCTTCCTGGCCTCCCTACGTTGCTCGCTCCCGCAAGCGAGGGCCCAGCGCCAGGCCCAGTGCTGTGAGACCCAGCCAGGCCCTCACCAGCCAGGGCAGGAGCAGGTAGGCTGCTGGGGAGCACAGGCAAGGTGGAGGCATTTTAGGATGTTTATGGCGGTGGGGAGGAGATGGCAAGCAGGAAGGCAGCTACGCAGCCTCTCCTCCCCCGTGAAATGTTAAAGTCACAGCAAGTGGAGGGCAAGGCTGGAAGCAGCTCCCAGGCAAGGGGCACAGTGGGTACTGGCAGCCATGGTATGGCACACAAGCGTCCCAGCTCTATCCATCCCTGCAGCCACGGCGCTCGGCCTCTCTGCCCTCCCTCCTCAGTCTCCTTGCTCGCACCAGACAAGCGCAGCCAGCAGTAAGATGAGAGGTTTCCCAATACTGCCGGTTTCCGACCCCAGTGCGAGGGTGCAGGGCAGAAGTGCTGTTGGCAGCAGGTTATCCTCCCTCCCCCACATTCTCCCCGGGAGCAGGGCGGCTCCTGCTTCAGCAGGGATCGAGGACGTGGCAAGCTGGACAGAAAGAGGCACCCGGGTCCCCTCTCTCACTGGGAGAGGCTGACGGCAGACACCAGGGAAGGAGCAGGCAAGACCCTGGTGTCGCCTCATGCCTGGACACCCCTGCCTCCAGTGACGACAGGGCGATAGCCAGGGGACCCAGAGTCTCAAGCCAGCAGAGCTGGGCAGCTGCACAAACACCGGGTGCATGCTCACACCAACCTCTGAGGTGTGGGCAGGAGCCCAAGGCTGGCTGCCCGCCAGCCACCCCTCCATGCAGAAGCAGCCTTCACTCCCCAGACGGTACACCCACCTTGATTGCCCCAGGCTCCCCTCCGCCCCGAGCTGCCCATGTGCTGGCACCCCGCTCCTCCAAGACCCCCTCTTTTTGTAGGAGCATGGCTCAGCCCAACTGGCCTTCGCTCTCCCTGGCTTGGTGACTATCAGGTGAGCAGTTAATGTTTAGGGAGAGCTGGCAGTGGGAGATTCCCATCGCATTAGCACGTTTCCCCCAGCCCCGCAAGCACAGAGGGGA
Organism: Aptenodytes forsteri; assembly: GCF_000699145.1. Classification (NCBI taxonomy): domain Eukaryota; kingdom Metazoa; phylum Chordata; class Aves; order Sphenisciformes; family Spheniscidae; genus Aptenodytes; species Aptenodytes forsteri. The sequence goes on from NW_008795128.1 coordinate 4,710,190, forward strand.
GCAGCCCTGTTTTCCCACAGCACCACAGCTGGCAGCAAGGTCCATGGCAGGGTGGGCGTCTTAGCCTGTTGTGTCTCCTAGAGCTAATGTGCACCTGCAGAGGGGATGCTGAGGCACAGCAAGACTGTCTGCAGGTCACAGGACAGCAGCCCTGAGGGGCACAGGGACAGCCCGAGGCTTGCTGCCTCCCTACAGGGGGTGTCCAGGCCCCCCAGGCATTACAAGTGAAGAGGTGGCCTGGCTGTTCCAGGTAAAGAGCTGCAGGGCAGCCAGGAGCAGAGTGATTTCGCAGAGCCACGCTGCCTGTTGTCTTGCCTAGCTGTAGGCGACAGAAACTGCAAATCCTTCTCTCAGATCTCATTTTTGGAGCTGGGAGAGCAGCAACAGTTTAGCTGACCTGCTTAGACTGCCTCGGCAGCAGCACAACACGGCAGCTTCCCGGGCTCACAGGAGGTGAGAAAGGGCCCAACAGCTGCGGTGAGGGCTGCGCAGCAAGACTGGCAACTGAGAAAAGGCACCACGATTTGAAGAGAGGCAACTGAGGACGATCTCTTTTGCTCTTACACAGAGATGGGAGAGGACAGGCTGGTTCCTTGTTCAGCAGGTCACCTTTAAAGCATATACCGCAGCACCCATCTGACAAAGTGCCTTATGATTCGGGGTCACCTCCCTGCCCCCCTCCCCATGGCTGAAATGCTGCCACTTGAGGGGGGCTGTGCCAGCCGGCGGATACCACACAGGCAGCGCAGAGCGGGGCAGCTGCAGTGATTTACAGAGGCGGAATGGAATTCGGCCAGGAGAGCAGGATTAAAACCCCATGCTCCAGATTACCATGCCGTCCCTCCCTCCCCAGTCTTATGATAAGCAAAACTTAAGTGAGAATTTCACCTTCGTACTTCTCTGGAAAGAGCAACCTGTGGCAAAACAGCCACCATATTCTAGAAATGGGATCAAGCAGCAGCCAGAGTCAGATACCAGCACATGAGCTGTAAAAGAAGAAGGTGTCCCCATCTCCCCCCTGCCCCCAACACCACCAAGCTGCAGAGAAAATCCCAGAAAGGTGAAGATCTTCCTAGGACAGCAGTCAGCTGTGCCTCAGTTATGGCTCATTCTCGTGCATCAAGCTCTCCCCAGGCCCATAAGATTATTACCACACACAATGCTGCTGCTCTAAGAGTTCAGCTTTTTATTCTGCAAAGGTCACACTGAAAAGCCATCTCCTCTTCTCTGATAGAAGCATAGCACTTGGGGAAAGGAGCTAACAGTATCTGAAGGGTGTTAGTTGAAGCTCTGAGCTTGGCTGAAGCAGGGACTTTCGTCACCAGGCTGTTTCCTTGTTTCCAGAGGAAACAAGCAAGTTCAGGCTGGGTCTGACACAGGAACATGCCTCGCTGCTTACCTCTCCATGTCTGAGATCCCAGGAATGCATCAGGGAGCAACTCCTCTTGGCAGGGACTCCAATCACGAGGCCCTGCTAGACACAGTCCGCTTTTGCAGAGCGGCACTGCAGCCAGTCTCCCTGTCCGCAACCGGGCACTGGATTCAGCTGCCCGGCAGAGCCCCAGCTGGAGCGAGGGCTGTGCAGGGCACACGTGGGGAGTCCGGTGCCACAGCAGAGCATGCAAGTGTTGCGTAGGAGGCTTAAGTCTACCAGACATCCTGCAACGCTTACAAGTTGGGCAGCTGCATTTTGCCACAACTCTCAGGCGAGGCAAGAGGGGGCCACCCAGCTAGCAACATGGTCCCTAAGTGCTCTCACTCCTGTTAGGCCCAAGAAGAAGCTGCAAGGATCTAGCCAGCAATAGCCTTCAACCATGTCTGTGGGGACACCAGGACAGCAGAAAGCAGGGTGCTGGCTTGCACCCCTCTGCACGTGCTGCATTTGTCCCTCGCTGCAGCAGGGGACCAGCAGGATAGACCCTGAAAGCTAGTGTGTGAGCAGAGCTGCAGCACACTGGACACACTGCCCAAGACACCCACCCAGACATGCCAACACCACCGGCTGAGTCTCACCCCGGGCTAGAAGTAAGGATCACCTCTCAGGGACCAAGTCACTCCCTGCCAGCAGGAAGCCCCTCACCCAAGGGCTGTCCAACCCTCCAGCATGGCTCTCGAGCAGACCACCTTCCCCCAGCGCTCAGCCAGCCCTGTGCCCACAGTGCCAGGCTCAGTTCAAGGAAGCACCCCGCATGTCCATGGCAGTCATGGTTTTCCCACTGAGCCCGTTTCCTGCACAGCCTGGTGGGGCACACCAGCCCCACTCCAACCTGGCACCTGGAGGTGCAGGCACTGGCATCAGTGCCTCCTCCCACCATAAGACCCTGCCAAGGTGCTGCTGAGACCCCCAACAAGCTCACGGAGGAGATACCTGTTCAACACACTGCTTCCAGCTTTACCTCCCTGGACTACAAGTTGTTTGATGCCAGGAGGATACTTGGCAGGTGAAGTATCGACACTGACTGGCCTTTTTCTGGGCCTGATGGAGCATAAGCCTTGACTCCTGGGGGTTCTGGTTGACAGCCGGCTGAACATGAGCCGGCAGTGTGCCCAGGCGGCCAAGAAGGCCAATGGCATCCTGGCCTGTATCAGAAATAGTGTGGCCAGTAGGAGTAGGGAAGTGATCGTGCCCCTGTACTCAGCCCTGGTGAGGCCACACCTTGAATACTATGTTCAGTTTTGGGCCCCTCACTACAAGAAGGACATCGAGGTGCTGGAGCGTGTCCAGAGAAGGGCAACGAGGCTGGTGAGGGGTCTGGAGAACAAGTCTTATGAGGAGCAGCTGAGGGAACTGGGGTTGTTTAGCCTGCAGAAAAGGAGGCTGAGGGGAGACCTCATCGCTCTCCACAACTACCTGAAAGGAGGTTGTAGCGAGGTGGGTGTTGGTCTCGCCTTTCAAGTAACAAGCGATAGGACGAGAGGAAATGGCCGCAAGTTGCACCAGGGGAGGTTTAGATTGGACGTGAGGAAAAATGTCTTT